>NC_082692.2:43859468-44159468 GCF_949987515.2 Delphinus delphis | reverse complement strand
TGGATTGAAGGTACATTTTTCCAGAGAGGATTTTATTTAATTTCTGCCAAGCTTTATTAACCCCAAGAAATGTAAAAATAAATTCCCAGCATCAAAGCCCTTCATCCTGTGGAGGTGTGTAATTGGCCACAAAACACACCTGAGAACCAGCCTGTGCTTTCCTACTCTGTCCAGTCTCAGGCTTGAGACAGCCCACTGTCTGGCTATCTCAGGGTGCTTTGTTTTGTTTTCCGAATGCGTGCTTTCCCTGGCTTTATTTGCGAGTGTTCCAGCCAGACTTCCTTGCTTTTGTCTCCTGCCCCTCCCCAGGGGCTTGGCCATCAAAGAGAGGCTTTAGGTCACAGGAATTAGCGAATCATCTCTGTGATTGTGCTTTTGCTTCATCTCTCTGGTTTTGAGTATTGACCTTACTTTCCTGCCACCTCACTGATGCATTAAAATAACCATAATATTATGGTTATCTTATCCATAATTTATAGGTATTGTGTAGTGGGAAGGCTTGTTAGGATGTCATATCTGCAATAAATCTGAGAAACCCTTGTCTTATTTTTGTGTGACTAGAGAGGTTCCCCCAAATGGGTCTCTTAGATCAGAGCTACATGTCCCCAAAGTTCTACCCTCCATCCCTATAGCTGGGTTGTGCCATCCTTATATGTCCAAGTATGCCCTGCCCACCATCCAGGAGCCAGGGCATGACTTTTAATTCTCATTTCCAGTATAGCTTCATTTCCCTTCCAGCTGGGCAGTATGTTGAGGCAATTGCTGCTTCTCTCATCTTGAAGCAGATGACACAGTACCTTCATTTCCCGCAGCTGAATTCATGCTTACAGAGGGTACTGAGAAGGACTTCAGTGACTTAACTTATTTTCAAGCCTCAAATCTCAGTACAGATTTGTCATTTCAGTTGGGCCAAATCGACTTCCTAACGGCACAGTGTTTGTTATATTTTAGAGTTGAACATAAAAACCTCAAGTGGAGAAAATATTGATGTAATATTTTTATGACCAAAAAAATGTAGATAAATCATGAAATAGTAATTGTGGTTGTGAAGCTATTTTATTTATTAATTTTTATTAATTGTTTTTGGTAATGAACAACTTTGTGAAAAAAATGTTGTAGTCCAAAAGGCACCTGTTTTCAGAGGGGAGGATGATTTATGGGATTAGGAGAGGGTATTTTTCGTTTTCTTACGTGTGATACTCAGTACCTGATAACTCTGATTCATTAGCTTTAAAATTTGGTTCAGGATAAGTATATACTTAGGCTCTGTTTGAGGACAAAACATTAAAATGACTGGAATTTGGGCAGCAAATAAACTTTAGAGAAGATGGACTCGTGGACAATTTAGGGACCTCAAAAATCATCCAGCCCGGGTTGCCCGTTTGAGGAAATGAGGCCCAGAAAAGTGACCTGAGATGCCAGACATCATATATCTTGTGACTTTCAGACCCACAACTGGAAACAGAACCCCTCTTTGAACTCACTCTCTTGTGTGTTGGATTGTTTCTCGGTTTATATGCCCAGTTTAGCTAAACATTTCAAATTCTTTATATCTATAAATTTTTAAAAATGTATATTTATGTTTTGTAAAATAAACTAACCCCCCCACTCCACGTTTGAAATTAATTTAGAAAACCCAGACATCTTACATTAAAAAAAGTCTACGGTAATCTTTGGTATTTATGAGAGTATTAAGCAGACAACACAGATGCCTTAAGTTTATTTCTAGAATACGTGTAATCACCATGACTCCGGGCAAATTCATCTTGTTATTAGAGCCTACGAATCAGGAAGTCTGAGATGTAGACGTTTCAGGATCCTGGGGAAGTGAAAAGTGGCTTCTGAAGTGAGAATGCTGCTTTTTATGAACAAAGGACTATCATTATTTCCCGTTTTTAGATCCTCTTAAAAACTGTTTTGGGACATCATTAGCTCCAGAGATAACCACGAATAAGTGAAACCGTCCAAGAAAAGAGGCTGCAAAGACACGCAGACCTTTCACGTCGACAGCATTTTTATTGGTGCTAGTTAATGATAACAGTAGCTGGCATTTCTCAAACACTTCCTGGGAGCCAGGAGCTGGGCTCACTTAATCCCAACCGCAACCCTAGGAAGTCGATTCTCTATGTAGATTAGGAAACCAAAGCTCAGAGCAGGTCAGTGGCTGGTCCACAGTGTGTGGCAGGTGAATGGTGAGGCGGGCGTGGGGCCAGTGCCTTGCGTCCCCCAGGGCTGTGTCTGACCTCGGGTCTCTGATCCTCCTCTGTGAGCTTGCTGAGAGCGGTTTCACTTCTGCTGTGTGGTTAGAAAGTTTACTGTGGGTTGTGACACTAGGTGATGCTTTGAACCTCTTTTTCCAAGACAAGCTTCAGGGCAAGTCTGACAGGCAATGATTGTGGGAATCATGGAGAAGGGACTGATATTTAGTGAAGGAAATCAGTATTTACTGAGCACGTACTGTGTGCTGGGCAGGACAGATGCTTTTGCAAATTCCACTCATTATTTATGTTTCCATTCCACAAATACTGACTAAGCGCCTGCTATCGGTTTGTCACTGGGCCAAGAACTGGTGACCAAACCAGGAAGAAAACAAAGTCCCTGTACTCCTGCAGCACATTTTCCAGCGGGGGAGACAGACAGCACACAGATTACCATGGACGTGTACAATGTGTCAGGTAACAGGTGCTGTGGGGAAGTTGAAGGAGGTTGAGGGGTGTGGAGTGATGGGGGGTGGGTAATGTTATCGTATCAGATTGTTCGCAAAGAACTTTCTTTAAAAAGATGACATTTGAGGGCTTCCCTGGTGGCGCAGTGGTTGAGAGTCCGCCTGCCGATGCAGGGGACACAGGTTTGTGCCCCGGTCTGGGAAGATCCCACATGCTGCAGAGCGGCTGGGCCCGTGAGCCATGGCTGCTGAGCCTGCGTGTCAGGAGCCTGTGCTCCGCAACGGGAGAGGCCACAGCAGTGAGAGGCCCGTGTACCGCAAAAAAAAAGAAAAAAAAAAAATGACATTTGAGTATAAAGCTAAAGACAGACTATGGGGCACAGGCTTTGGGGTTCACCCTGAGCTCAGTGGGACATCGCTGGAGGGTTTGAGGACAGGCCTGGTGTACTCTGACTGGTGCTTTTAAAGACTCAGTCTAGCTTCTGTGAGGGACCTGGGGTAAGAACAGCATGGCTCTCATTTCTTCATTGCCTACTATGTGCTTTACATCTATCGCTTCTGATCTTTTCAGTAAATCCCGTTGAATTAAGTTATTAACTAAGATAGGAGTGAAGAGCTCCCAGTGGCTTAGAAGTTTGCTTAAGGCTGCACAGCTGTCTGTGACTGTAGGACTCTCTATCCAATGGTTTTGGTGTAGCTCTTTAAAATGACAGCTGTCATTTGGAGTGTCCTCCTGTGCACTAGATTTGGTCCTCAGTACCTTGGGTATATTCCTTTTCTGTAACAACTCTGAGAGGTATGTGTTATTCCCAATTGTAGATGAGGAATCCAGGGTTCACAAAAGGTGTGACTTAAGACTTCCTACAAGGCCACGTAACTAGTTAAGTGGCCGAACTGGGACTCGAAGCCCTGATCTGTGGGCCTTCTACTTCATAATGGAAAGGCAGAGAATTTACAAAATTGTGAACAATTTTACTCTTTTCACCCTTCTACCTTTTCCCTGTGGCTTTGATTGCTTTCAGGTGATCCATACCATTGTTTTTTGGGGGAAATTGCCTACGGTACTAATAGCCTAGGGAGCTTTTATGTGTTTTATTAACCCCCCTGTAAGTATGTGCAGTTTACAAGCCTATCACAAGGAGAGGAACACTGAAGAATGAGTTCCTAATAGAAGGATTTCAGACACTGTGGCACCAGGTTTGGTAGCAGATCTTCTGACTCCATCAGATCGCATGAGAGATTGTGTTCTCCCTGGACAGTCAGAAGGCAGGAGAGAAGACGAGTCCGTCTGTCTGTATGGCTCAACAGAGTGGGAGCGAGAGTCTGAACTCTGAGCCAGGGAAGCAGAGGAGAGGATGGTCACATCTGAATTAAAAGCATGTACCTCAGGCAGTGTTTCTCTTAAGTTGCGATCTGAATTAGGACCAGGCTGTGGTTCTGTTAGGACAGAGACTCCTTCAGCTCCTTGAATCTCTGTGAGTCAGCACTGGCTCTAGGGGAAACGGTGAGGCAGACAGAGTTTATCTTGCTTTACATCTAAGAGCTTCCATGTTCCCTCTTCCTTTTATCAAAATATCCTTCAGGATGTACTCTGATGACCTTATTCACACTAAAGGGTAAATGACTGATATCACTTACTGTTTCCTGTCTATGAGAAGCTGGATTAGAAATAAAAAACTTTAAACTAAAAGAATGAATCTTTAACAGTCTTTAGAGTTACCATATGATCATGCAATCCCACTCCTGGGCGTATATTTGGAGAAAACTATAATTCGAAAAGATACATGCACCCCAATATTCATTGCAGCACTATTCACAATAGCCAAGACATGGAAACAGCCTGAATGTCCATTGACAGATGAATGGATAAAGAAGATGTGGTATATATACAGTGGAATATTACCCAGCCATAAAAAAGAATGAAATAATGCCATTTGCAGCTACATGGATGGACCTAGAGATTATCATACTAAGTGAAGTAAGCCAGACAGAGAAAGACAAATATCCCATGATATCACTTATTTGTGGAATCTAAAAAAAATGATACGAATGAATTTATTTACAAAACAGAAATAGAATTACAGACAGAGAAAACAAACTTATGGTTATCAAAGGGGAAAGAGGGGGAGGAATAAATTAGGAGTTTGGGGTTAGCAGATACACAGTACTATATATAAAATAGATAACCAACAATAGCATGGGGAACTATACTCAGTATCTTGTAAAAATCTATAAGGGAAGAGAATCTGAAAAAGAATATGTATGTATAACTGAATCACTTTGCTGTATACCTCAACCTAACACAACATTGTAAATCAACTACATTTCAATTTAAAAAAAAAAGAATGAATCTTTATTGCTGGAATTTTAGGCTTCAGTATGCAGGTGATGTGAAGGGAGGTGAAAAAAGTCTTCAAGTCCTCAAAAGGATATACTTTTTATAATATAACTGTCTATGATCATTGCTATTCTAACTACTTTCTACCTGGCTTTCATTTTATCGTTTCACTGTAGGATGAAATGCTGTAAAAATGTAATGAGGATCATGTGCAAGTCAGGCATTGTATTAGATGCTCTACATGCATTATCTCATTTTAATGCTGTCTAATATCCAAGGAGGTGGGTTTGATTCACCGCGTTTAGAATATGGGCAAGTAAGAGAGACTAAGTGACTTTCTTATGGTAGTTTGGGTGGTGAGCATGGGGCTGGAGGAAACACCTCCTACCTCAGCCTGGTGTGGGTCCTACCTGGTCTTCCTTCCCGGGAAATGTGAATTATATGAGGTGTGAGTCAGGTTAGTGTTCTCTAGAGAAACAGAACCCACGGGACACACACACACATACACACACACACACACACAGATTTATTTTGAAGAATTGTCTCACCTGATGGTGGGGCTGGAAAATCCAACATGTGTAGGACAGTTTGGCAGCCTAGAAATTCAGATTAGAGTTGATACTGCAGCCTTGAGTCCGAATTCCGCAGAACATCAGGCTGGCCACTCAGGTAGGGTTTCTGTGTTGCATTCTTGAGGAAAATTCCTTCTTTTTCAAGAAAGCTTAGTCTTTGCTCTTAAGGCCTTCAACTGCTTGGATGAGGCCCACCCACACTATGGAGGGGCTTTGCTTGAAATCACCTTTAAAAAATATCTTTACAGCAACATCTAGACTGGTGTTTTGCCAAAAACTGTGTGCCGTGGCCTAGCCAAGTTGACACAGAAGATTAACCATCACATTAATAAACAGTGGTTTTCACTGAATAGATTTTTTTTCAAGTTACATGGGATTCTTTACCGGCTAACCTTCCAGCTGGTTCTTGTTGTGCTGTGGATACAGACACAGGACCAGTTTAGGAGGAAGTGCAGTGGGGCCACCAGGGAACAACTCTTCATTTCTTCCATGGCATGTATGTGTTTCTGATAGGAGTCATCGTATTGTTTTCTGGACACAGATGTCAACTTAAAAAACTTCTTGATCTTATGTTATTGTTGGAGGGAGCTCTCAGACTGGCTGGGAAAGCACCAGTTGAGAAGGAGAAGGGAGAAAAACCCTCAAGCAATATTTCAGAGTCAGAAGTGCAGCTGGGAAGGGGAGGAAGGTGGGGTTGGAATTCACAGAAATCCCAAGTGTACAGTATGACTCATGGTGTGGGGACACAGGATTTGATAAGAACACCGTGTGGTCAGCTCTGTGAAAGAGGGAATGAATTTGCTTTATAAGTGCAGGGGAAAGAGTTTGCCTGTTTTCTTGTTACAGACAATAGATATCAGAAAAATTATGGGTATTGTTACTATTTTTAAAATTTTATTGAAGTCTAATTGATTTACAATGTTGTGTTAATTTCTGCTGTACAGCAAAGTGATTCAGTTACATATATATATATACATACATTCTTTTTCATATTCTTTTCCATATGGTTTATCACAGGATATTGAATATAGTTCCCTGTGCTATATAGTAGGACCTTGTTGTTTATCCATCCTATATATACTAGTTTGCATCTACCAACCCCAAACTCCCACTCCATCCCTCCCCCACCCCTCCTCCAATATTGTTATTTCTGTGTTTTTAAGTCGTGTAATATCATGATTCATAAAATGTTACAAGAAATATGTGCGAACAGCACATCCGTTAGCTTCTCCAGTACCATCTCCGTGTGAAAGGGGACAGTGAGCCCGAGGGCAGCACATGACTGCTGTTCCTGTGCGGGAGGAGGGGACGAATGCAGGATGCTTTGGTGCACATGATGCCATCTCAGCAAAGCCTTGCAGCATCCCTAAGGACTGGGGGGGTGGGGGGGCAGGGCCTGAGTGGGAGGGAAATGCAGGTGACTTGGAGGGTGATGACCATCCAGCCTTCTGCTCAAGCCAGTCTGGGTCAGCATGCACTTGGTGGTTCATTGGAGGGCTGGCCATCTCGTGCCTCCTTGTATGACAGGCCTGTGGGACCCTCTCATTTCTCCTCAGCCCGCCTCTGGCTCCCCACTGGTGACACTGAGGCCTGACTCCTGACCCTCCTGCTTCTTCCAGGTGACTGCCTTAACCTCTTCCCCATCTGCAGTAGCCCAGCCTGCTCTCTCCTTCCCTTCCCCCCCCCAAATTCTTTTTGGTTTTTAACATCTTTATTGGCGTATAATTGCCTTACAATGCTGTCTTAGTTGCTGCTTTACAACAAAGTGAATCAGCTATACATATACACATATCCCCATATCTCCTCCCTCTTGCATCTCCCTCCCACCTTCTCTATCCACCTACACCCTCTAGGTGGTCACAAAG
Source organism: Delphinus delphis (assembly GCF_949987515.2). NCBI lineage: Eukaryota > Metazoa > Chordata > Mammalia > Artiodactyla > Delphinidae > Delphinus > Delphinus delphis. Next base: position 44,152,028 of record NC_082692.2, on the reverse strand, counting down.
CACCAAGCTGATCTCCCTGTGCTATGCAGCTGCTTCCCACTAGCTATCTATTTTACATTTGGTAGTGTATATATGTCCATGCCACTCTCTCACTTTGTCCCAGCTTACCCTTCCCCTTCCCCGTGTCCTCAAGTCCATTCTCTACATCTGTGTCTTTATTCGTGTCCTGCCCCTAGGTTCTTCACAAACATTTTTTTTTTTTAAGATTCCATATATATGTTAGCATATGGTATTTGTCTTTCTCTTTGTGACTTCACTCTGTATGACAGACTCTGGGTCCATCCACCTCACTACAAATAGTTCAAATTCATTTCTTTTTATAGCTGAGTAATATTCCATTGTATATATGTGCCACATCTTCTTTATCCATTCAACTATCAGTGGACACTTGGGTTGCTTCCTTGTCCTGGTTATTGTAAATAGAGCTGCAGTGAACTTTGTGGTACATGACTCTTTTTGAATTATGGTTTTCTCAGGATATATGCCCAGTAGTGGGATTGCTGAGTGGTATGGTAGTTCTATTTTTAGTTTTTTAAGGAACCTCCATACTGTTCTCCATAATGGCTGTACCAATTCACATTCCAACCAGAAGTGCAAGAGTTTTCCCTTTTCTCCACACCCTTTCCAGCATTTATTGTTTGTAGATTTTTTGATGATGGCCATTCTGCCTGGTGTGAGGTGATACCTCATTGTAGTTTTGATACGCATTTCTCTAATGATTAGTGACGTTGAGCATTCTTTCATGTGTTTGTTGGCAATCTGTATATCTTCTTTGGAGAAATGTCTATTTACGTCTTCTGCCCATTTTTGGATTGGGTTGTTTGTTGTTTTGATATTGAGCTGCATGAGCTGCTTGTAAATTTTGGAGATTAATCCTTTGTCAGTTGCTTCATTTGCAAATATTTTCTCCCATTCTGAGGGTTGTCTTTTGGTCTTGTTTATGGTTTCCTTTGCTGTGCAAAAGCTTTGAAGTTTCATTAGGTCCCATGTGTTTACTTTTGTTTTTATTTCCATTTCTCTAGGAGGTGGGTCAAAAAGGGTCTTGCAGTGATATATGTCATAGAGTGTTCTGCCTATGTATTCCTCTAAGAGTTTTATAGTGTCTGGCCTTAACATTAAGGTCTTTAATCCAGTTTGAGTTTATTTTTGTGTATGGTGTTAGGGAGTGTTCTAATTTCATTCTTTTACATGTAGCTGTTCAGCTTTCCCAGCACCACTTATTGAAGAGGCTGTCTTTTCTCCATTATATATCCTTGCCTCCTTTATCAAAAATAAGGTGACCATATGTGCGTGCGTTTATCTCTGGGCTTTCTATCTGTTCCATTGATCTATATTTCTGATTTTGTGCCAGTACCATGCTGTCTTGATTACTGTAGCTTTGTAGTATAGTCTGAAGTCAGGGAGCCTGATTCCTCCAGCTTCGTTTTTCTTTCTCAAGATTGTTTTGGGTCTTTGGGGTCTTTTGTGTTTCCATACAAATTGTGAATTTTTTTGTTCTAGTTCTATGAAAAATGCCAGTGGTAGTTTGATAGGGATTGCATTGAATCTGTAGATTGCTTTGGGTAGCAGAGTCATTTTCACAATGTTGATTCTTCCAATCCAAGGACATGATATATCTCTCCATCTGTTTGTATCATCTTTCATTTCTTTCATCATTGTCTTACGGTTTTCTGCATACAGGTCTTTTGTCTCCTTAGGTAGGTTTATTCCTAGGTATTTTATTCTTTTTGTTGCAATGGTAAATGGGAGTTTCCTTATTTTCTCTTTCAGATTTTTCATCACTAGTGTATAGGAATACAAGAGATTTCTGTACATTAATTTTGTATCCTGCTACTTTACCAAATTCATTGATTAGCTCAAGTAGTTTTCTGGTAGCATCTTTGGAATCTCTATGTATAGTGTCATGTCATCTGCACACAGTGACAGCTTTACTTTTTCTTATCTGATTTGGATTCCTTTTATTTCTTTTTCTGCTCTGATTGCTGTGGCTAAAACTTGCAAAACTATGTTGACTAATGGTGGTGAGAGTGGGCAGCCTTGTCTTGCTCCTGATCTTAGTGGAAATGGTTTCAGTTTTTCACCATTGAGAATGATGTTGGCTGTGGTTTTGTCATATATGGCCTTTATTATGTTTGGGTGAGTTCCCTCTATGCCTACTTTCTGGAGGGTTTTTATCATAAATGGGTGTTGAATTTTTTTGAAAGCTTTCTCTGCATCTTTTGAGATGATCATATGGTTTTAATCCTTCAATTTGTTAATATGGTGTATCACGTTGATTGATTTGCATATATTGAAGAATCCTTGCATTCCTGGAATAAACCCCACTTGATCATGGTGTATGATCCTTTTAATGTGCTGTTGGATTCTGTTTGCTAGTATTCTGTTGAGAATTTTTGCATCTATGTTCATCAGTGATATTGGCCTGTAGTTTTCTTTCTTTGTGACATCTTTGTCTGGTTTTGGTATCAGGGTGATGGTGGCCTCGTAGAATGAGTTTGGGAGTGTTCCTCCCTCTGCTATATTTTGGAAGAGTTTGTAAAGGATAGGTGTTAGCTCTTCTCTAAATGTTTGATAGAATTCGCCTGTGAAGCCATCTGGTCCTGAGCTTTTATTTGTTGGAAGATTTTTAATCACAGTCTCAATTTCAGTGCTTGTGATTGGTCTGTTTATATTTTCTACTTCTTCCTGATTCAATGTTGGAAGTTTGTGCTTTTCTAAGAATTTGTCCATTTCTTCCAGGTTGTCCATTGTATTGGCATAGAGTTACTTGTAGTAATCTCTCATGATCTTTTGTATTTCTGCAGTGTCAGTTGTTACTTCTCCTTTTTCATTTCTAAGTCTATTGATTTGAGTCTTCTCCCTTTTTTTCTTGATGAGTCTGGCTAATGATTTATCTATTTTGTTTATCTTCTCAAAAAACCAGCTTTTAGTTTTATTGATCTTTGCTATTGTTTCCTTCATTTCTTTTTCATTTATTTCTGATCTGATCTTTATGATTTCTTTCCTTCTGCTAACTTTTGGGTTTTTTTGTTCTTATTTCTCTAATTGCTTTAGGTGTAAGGCTAGGTTGTTTATTTGAGATGTTTCTTGTTTCTTGAGGTAGGATTTTATTGCTATAAACTTCCCTCTTAGAGCTGCTTTTGCTGCATCCCATAGGTTTTAGATCATCGTGTTTTCATTGTCATTTGTTTCTAGGTTTTTTTTTGATTTCCTCTTTGATTTCTTCAGTGATCTCTTGGTTATTAAGTATTGTATAATTTAGCCTCCATGTGTTTGTATGTTTTACAGATTTTTTCCTGTAATTGACATCTAGTCTCATAGTGTTGTGGTCAGAAAAGGTACTTGATATGATTTCACTTTTGTTAAATTTACCAAGGCTTGATTTGTGACCCAAGATATGATCTGTCCTGGAGAATGTGCCATGAGCACTTGAGAAGAAAGTGTATTCTGTTGTTTTTGGATGGAATGTCCTATAAATATCAATTAATTCCATCTTGTTTAATGTATCATTTAAAGCTTGTGTTTCCTTATTTATTTTCATTTTGGGTGATCTGTCCATTGGTGCAAGTGGGATGTTAAAGTCCCCTACTATGATTGTGTTACTGTTGATTTCCCCTTTTATGGCTGCTAGCATTTGCCTTATGTCTTGAGGTGCTCCTATGTTGGGTGCATAAATATTTAGAATTGTTATATCTTCCTCTTGGATTGATCCCTTGATCATTATGTAGTGTCCTTCTTTGTCTCTTGTAACATTCTTTATTTTAAAGTCTGTTTTGTCTGATATGAGAATTGCTACTCCAACTTTCTTTTGATTTCCATTTGCATTGAATATCTTTTTCCATCCTCTCACTTTCAGTTCTAAATACTTCTCAACCCATCCTCTCCTCTCCATCACTGAGAACAGTGGTATAGCTCAGGTGTCATCATTTGCTGGACATAAGGCCCTCATCTGTCACCTGCTTCCCCAGCCTCACCTGTGGCCACTTTTACTGGATCTTCCTAAGCACCCATGCTTTCCCCATGTCTGGTTCTGGGGTACTGGCTGGAGAACTCGTGGGTCTCAACCACTTTCTCCCCTCTTCCCACTGTCTCCTTATTAGTTACCTTAATACCGTTTTGGAATAAGGTGGCAACAACAAGCAGATAAGTTCCCTTCTTCTCTGGTTCTAGAGTCATTCAAACAGCCTTAAGATGAAAACTGGTGCTGGAAAGGAGGAGATTGAGCAGGAGCTGATTTTGTTGGTGGGCTGTGTGTGTGTGAGAGAGAGAGAGACAGACAGACAGACCCTTAAGGTATTTCTAGCCCTCCTTGGCAGGGCTTCCTCCTGAGTCTCTCCTCCCTTGGGACCTGCTGCCGAGGCCAGGCTGCTGAGCCAGTGGCTCCATTTGGCAGACAGTTGTGGGGTCCACTCCTGAGACTGGGGTTCTGAAGTCAGGAAACAGGCAGTGTCTGCAGAGTGAGTGTGAAGCTTAGTCTACAAGATAGACCACTTTTTTTCTCATCTCAGCTTAGTTTCTGACTCTCAGTCTCCCCTCTTGCCGCACCTGGTGGTTCTCACTTCTTCCACCTCCACCTTGGTGTTGTGTTAAGGTTCTGGGGTCTTAGAAAGATGCCAGAGTGGCAGCGGATAGGAGGGAACATGTGTGTCTTCAGGTTAGGGTGACCCCCCCCGCCCCTGCCACCCGTAGCTGCTCCCCAGGCCCAGGAGGCCACTCCAGGTCACTCTCAGGACAGCATTCTTTTGGAAGGTTGACCAGTAGTCTGTCCCCTGGACACACCAGGCACCGCCTGTCTCTGGGGCATCTTCTGGGATTCAGGAAGCTCCCGTCTCCAGGATCCACAGATGCTCCCTCTAGCCTAAGGGCACAGTTTTTAGGCTGGGAAAGTCTTCTGCTCCAGAGCACTCTGCCTTTTTCTTTTTTTTGGAAGTCAGAACTTTATTACTAAGGAGAACTTTTTTTTTTTTTGCCTTAGGCATTATTTTTTTTAATTGAAATATAGTTGATTTACAATGTTGTGTTAATTTCTGCTATACAGCAAAATGACTCAGTTATACATATGTATATTCTTTTTCATATTCTTTTCCATTATGGTTTATCACAGGATACTGAATATAGTTCCCTGTGCTATACATTAGGACCTTGTTGTTTATCTGTTCTGTACGTAATAATTTGCATCTACTAACCCCAAACTCCCAGTCCACCCCTCTCCCACCCCCTCCCCCTTGGCAACCACAAGTCTGTTCTCTATGTCTGTGAGTCTGTTTCTGTTTCATAGGTAAGTTCATTTGTGTCATATTTTAGATTCCACATATAAGTGATATCATGTGGTATTTGTCTTTCTCTTTCTGACTTACTTCACTTAGTATAATAATCCCTAGTTGCATCCATGTTGCTGCAAATGTCATTATTTCATTCTTTTTTATAACTGAGTAATATTCCATTGTGTATATATACCACATCTTTATCCGTTCTTATGTCGATGGGTATTTAGGTTGTTTCCATGTCTTGGCTATTGTGAATAGTGCTGCTATCTGCCTTTTTCTATAACCTTAGCCTCAACAGGTTTAGGTTTGTGGAAAATAAAAGCCAGGTATGCATGCAGGCTGTTTCTGCTTCCTGCCTGGACACCTAGGGTTCCTAAAAGTGAGGAAGATTTTCAGATTACCTTCAGATAGAGAGATCTGTTACAAAGACCAGAGGACACCTGGGCGGCCCTTATTGTAGATGTAGGGTCTTTGGACTACATGGTTGTTCTGCCTGGATCTGAAGTGTTCTGGGGTTGGGATCTTTGGGAAAACTCAAATATCAGTGAAGGGCATTTGGAATGCACGTAGCACTGTGATTGGACTGGGTTGCCACCCTCCAGGTTGAAGCATCCTGGTTGGGCAGAGGTTCCCATTCAGCCAGCTCTGCGGCAGTGGCTCTCCTTGTGTCAAGCCCTGCTCCCTGGTCCCACTTAGGTGTAGCTCATGGCACAGGGTTATTTTCACTGAAAGCACATGGAGCCATGGAGCCAGCCCTGTTTTCCTCAGGCGGTGGAAGCCAGGTACTTAAAGTTTCATGGACTTGGCTTCGGTTCAATAATAAAAGGTTTTTTTATGAAAAAGTAATTCTTCCACTTCATTGCAGTAGTAACTGAAGTGAGAGAATGGCTTTGTATAAGCTGTTATCCGGAGTCTCATTAATGAAGACATGTAATGAACATGAAGGTGTAAAGACATAGCCTTGCTTATGTTTCAACAGGGAAAAATTGGATAGAGTTGCTTTTTTTATAGATCGTGTTTGTCTAAGTTTTTGTTGTGTCTCCAACAATGAAGACAATGAATTTAAAAGAAAAAAAAATTGAATTTAAAAGGAAAAAAAAGGGAATTCCCTGGCTTCCCAGTGGTTAGGACTCCACGCTTTCATTGCTGAGGGCCCGGGTTCAATCCCTGGTCGGGGAACTAAGATCCCAAAAGTTGTGTGGCACGGCCTAAAAAAAAAGAAATAAAAGAGGAATGCATTGGAAAGATACAAGGGCATCCCAAAGGGCTGAAGGCTCAGTAACCAAGGTTGGGAAGGACAGATGTAGGGACGACATGGGTCTGCCTCCTGAGAGCGGCTGTTAATGTGACCTAGTTCGAGTCACTTCCAGTCTCCGTGTCTGTTTGTTGTTTCCAGTTTCCTGGAGTGACAGTCGTATAGGCTTAACTGGACTTAATGCTCTGCCCCTGGATCACACAGCCTTCTCCCCACTCCCCACCATCTTCTTATTAGTTACCTTAATACTACCCATTGTGGAATAAGGTATGATAGGGTAAGGATGTGAATAGGTAATATCACGTGATGCTCAGGTTTGCTGAATGGTCTCTATGTGTTGGGCGCTTTTCAAGTATTGCTTATTCTGCCACCCCCACAGCCCTGTGTCTTATGTACTGTTGCATCTCCTATTTCTTGGATGAGCAAAGCAAAGCCCAGAAAGGCCAAGCAGTTTTCCAAGGTTGTAAAGCTTTTCCCCGACATTCAATACTTGGCAGGTCATGCACATACCTTTAACTTTATGGCTAACAGTGTGGATGGTAGTTGGGGTTTGGTCTCTGCAAACATCCTGTGCTAATACCTTAGGGTTCCGGGCGTGATCATAGCCCACGTCTTCTTACCAGTGGAAGTCAGAGCCGTGTCCTGGCTGTCTGAAGAGCTTGGCATCCAAGCCTCCCCCTGACCTAGATCAGGGTGGGAGGAACATGTGGGGAGCAGGCTTGTGCATGGGGAGGGGCAGGAACAAAACCAGAGGGCTCAGCAGTAGTTGGGGGCGGGGTGGTTCAGCTAGATTCACGGAGCTCATGGGCCAGCACTTCCAGAGTCATACAGTGGGTCCTGTTTCCAGGGTTATTGGGGATGGAGCAGAATGACATCAGCACAGGGGCATCAGTAGGAGTGGCATCACCCATTTCTGTTTGACACTAATTTAACTGAGATCTTTGGTAGCCTTCTTCTTTTGGTTTTGTTTTGTAGCCTCCTCTTCAGTTCTCTTCTCCTTTATTTGTAAACTGCCAGCCCCTTTTATTGATTACCATTATACCTACATTCCTCCCCCCCATCATTTTGTAATCTCTGAGTGCAGCAATGTCACCCCTGCCTTAATTTATGGCAGGGGCCCAAAGTCAGATAGGGGCAGGTGTCATAAATGGATAAAGAGGCTGGTAAGCTCTGTATCAGCCTGGAAAGCATGCATTCCTTCTAAAAAGGGGAAACTACCTCTAGGATCTGTATTTTCATGTAAAATTCCCAATTTTTAAATGTTTGCCAATAGTTAGTTTTTAAAAGTGGGCAGGCCAAAGACATGGAAACAACCTAAATGTCCGTGGACAGATGAATGGATAAAGAAGCTGTGGAACATATATACAATGGAATATTAGTCATAAAAAGGAATGAGATAATGCCATTTGCAGCAACGTGGATGCAACTGGAGATTATCATACTAAGTCAGAAAGAGAAAGACAATACCATATGATATCACTTACATGTGGAATCCAAGATATGACACAAATGAACTTATTTATGAAAGAGACTCACAGACATAGAGAACAGACTTGTTGTTGCCAAGGATTGGGAGTTTGGGATTAGCAGATTCAGACTATTATATATGGAATGAATAAACAACAAGGTCCTACTGTAGAGCACAGGGAACTATATTCAATATCCTGTGATAAACCAAAATGGAAAATAATATGAAAAAGAATGCATATGTATGTATAACTGAGTCAGTGTGCTGTACAGCAGAAGTTAACACAACTTTGTAAATCAACTATACTTCAATAAAATAAATTCTAAAAAAATAAAATAAGGGACTTCCCTGGCGGTCCAGTGGTTAAGACCTCACACTTCCACTGCAGGGGGCACAGGTTCAATCCCTGGTTGGGGAACTAAGATCCCGCATGCTGTGCTGTGCAGCCAGTAAATATAAAATAAGATAACTTAAAATAAAATGGCAGGCCAATACAACACGTCTCTCAGCATTGCCAGTTTTGGATGATACTGTTGGAGGCAGGCAGGTGGCAGGGAACACCTGCATCTCCATCCTGGCTTCCAAAGGGACCAGAGATGTTCCAGCCTGTTCCTGAATCAGCCCCTCTCTCCTAATTGACTTTAGGGTATAAACCATATTTTTATGTATGTATTTATGTTACTCAGCTGGAAGACTTATTTTTTCAGCCTAATACATGAAGATAAAATGATAATATTCAATTATAAGTTGGCTCTCTTATCACCTTTACTTTCCCAATTGGATGTTAAACTCCTCCAAGGCAGAAGCTTATGGGTGCTTAAGATATATTTTTAATTGATGGATGTAAATAAACATGTTTGAAATAATAACATTAAGTATTCTCTAGGTAAAGAGATGTTTTCAGTGTTTGTTGGTCTTCTTAATGTGTTTCTGTGTTGTGGGACGATTTTCAGAGTTATGTTTTGCTTTTCTTTTAGGCACATTATTTAAAATGTCCTTCCTCAGGAGTTTTCCTTAGGTCATTTTGTCTTCAAGGGGTTAAACACATTATCTTACATTTTCCTTAACTCTCTTCTTCTATACCTATATCTTTGTGGTAGAGATGGTTTTCCTTGGGATTTCTAAAATCAGATAATGTGCTCTTGCTTTTGGACTTATTTCCAAATAAAAAACTAGTATAGAATAATAGTCTTGGGCCAGATTGCATACTTTTATGCAATTTGCAGGTGCTCAAATGCAAACTATTATTTTCTTTTTCATATTCTTTTCCATTATGATTTATCACAGGATATTGAATATATAATAGTTCTGTGTGCTATACAATAAGACCTTGTTGTTTATCCATTCTATATATAATGGTTTGCATCTGCTGATCCCAAACTCCCACTCCATCCCTCCCCTATCCCCCTTCCCCTTGGCAACCACAAGTCTGTTCTCTGGTTGTGAGTCTGTTTCTGCTTCATAGATAAGTTCATCTGTGTCATATTTTAGATTCCTCAAACTAGTTCTCGATGTCTCTATTTATATAATTTTAATATGATTTCATTAAGGTGGACTTGCAAAAAAATTTGTGGTACTTTTGAAATATTTTTACAATTTTCGTACAGTTTCATGTTTTGATACTTAACATGGTCTTTGTTTTATTTGTCCTCTGTTTGGAGAGAGGATTTGTGGAAGTGTGAGAGCACCCAGGACCAGAGAATCTTGGTGTTGGAAGAACAGGGAGTCAGTGTGACGTTCTCCTCAGTGAAGGCTTGGTCCCTCGGGTAGGAGGGAGCTCCCTGCCCCCCACAGCTGTCCTTTCCTCTTCTGAGCAGTTGTATCTTTTTGGATGGTTTTTCCTCATTGTGAACTGACACCTATTTCCTGGTCATTTCCATGCTTTGAACTGAATTAAACACAGAGCAAGTCTAACCCTTTTGGGCTCTCCACATCCATGGTAAGATCATTGAGGGCTGTGAGCATGTTGTGTATTCCTCTCAGGGCCTGGGACCACATTCTAGGGCACTTGGGGGTCCAAAGGACCCAGATGGAAATCCAGGCTTCACCTTGGACTGACAGAATGGCTGTGGACAAGTGACTTAGCCTCCCTTTAGGGGAGGTTTCCTTATCGGATTATGGTGAGTATTAAATAAGATAGTGAGTGAAAATACCCAGTGCAGCCCCTGACTGCAGTCACTCAATAAGTGATGCGGGGAGTTAGAACTTGCTGGTTAAACTGAAAGGAAGGAAGTCTTGCAGAATGCCTTAGAGCTGAGCCAAGACAGCCTAGAATCCAAGGCCAGGCTCCTCGGGAAATGAGTCTTTGGTGCTTACCTTGTAGAGCGTCCCACACAGCTGCCGGAGAGTGATGAGGAGCACTTCCTCCTTTCTGGATCCCATCAGTGAGCCCGGTTGCCCCGGAAACCTAACACCAAGGAACACTCTAACCAATGCACAGTCTTATACCCTAGAGAGTGTAAGAGAGAGAGAGTTTGTGTCCTGAATCCCAGCGCTCTTCTTTCAGAGGCTGATGAACTGGGCTTCTCCGTCCAGAAGGAAACCTTGGTTTTCATTCACTCTCTCCCCCAAACTCCTCCCTGATTCAGACGCAAGAACCTTCCAGCTTCCCCTCCCTTTGACCACTACCTCCACCGTCTTCTGTAGCTTCACCAGGCTCCCCTTCCTCTTTGGGGTATGGCTCCTGCAAATCTCCCCTAAAAGGAGAGAGTGAAAGCCAGCCTAGGCCCGGCCAAACCAGAGTCCCCCCTTTACTATTTCAAGGTGGCTTCCAGTTAAGAGGCTGATTAGGAGTTATTTATTTGATGAGCAAGTACCTGAATTGTTCAACTAGTTTTGAAAAAAATTTAAAACTAAAACAACAACGCAGCCCCCAAAGTTTTCCTTAGGTCATTTTGTCTTCAAGGGGTTAAACACATTTTCTTACATTTTCCTTAACTCTTTTCTTCTGTGGTAGAGATGGTTTTCCTTGGGATTTCTAAAATCAGATAATGTGCTCTTGCTTTTGGACTTATTTCCAAATAAAAAACTAGTATAGAATAATAGTCTTGGGCCAGATTGCATATTTTTATGCAATATGTAAGAAGTTAGTATTTGTACTTAGCGAACCAACGGAATTTTAAACAAAATTAGATCTTCACTTACTCTAAATTTTGGTGGTTTCTTTGGATTTATATAAAATGTAAAAAATTATGTGATATTATACTAACTTTGTGTTCACTGGATTGTGTAGTAAGTGGATAACACAGAGGTGCGTTTTAAATATTCTTCCATCTAAAACTGTGATCTGGACAGAAGCAGGCACATCACCTTGCTCTGGGGTCCCCTTGAAGTCGGTCCCTTGCTTCCTCCAAGTTTCTATGAGGAAATGCTATGGGAAATTACTTAGCTGGGTGCTGTCACCGTGGATGTAGACCCGGGTGATGTGATCTTGTGAGAACAGGCCTAGACTAAGCAACACTTACAAAAAAAAAAAAAAAAGACCTTGCTCTGTGTTTCCCCAACCCTTCGTTTTGAAAATATTCAAATTTATAGGAAAGTTGGGAGGGTAGTACAGTGAAGCCTTACTGTTAACCTATTGCCACATGCCAATATAAACACAATTCTCTGTTTTGATTGAAACAACTGAGAACAAGTGCAGACAGCACGAATAAGGATGTGTTCCTACATAACTGAAATACCATTAGCACACCTTAGAAAATTAACAGTAATTTCCCAATATCAGCTGATAAACAGTCCATGATCCAGGTTCAGATTCTCCCCATGGTCCCTAACATGTCTTTTCAGCTTAAAAAGAAATACAGGCTCCCATCAAGTTTCATAACTTTGTTGTTATGCTTCTGTTTTCTTTTTAAATTTAGAAGAGTCCCTGCTTTGGGGGTGTGTATGTTTTGTGACATTGACCTTTTTCCTTTTTGGAAGAGACCAGGATAATTATCTTGTAGAATGACCCCCAATCTGGATTTGTCTAATTGATTCTTCATAGGCTTTTTATTTTTACTTTTTGGTTAAATTTTTGGAACTATGCTTACAGAAATGTGCATAAATCTCAGGTATGCAGGTTTGTGAAATACCACGTTCCAGCCTCTGGGATTCTGGGAGCCTTATCTGGAAGCCTCCCAAGACCTTATCTCTGCACTTTTTTCTTGCAGCTTGGGGCAGAGGCAACTTCCTGGCACTTTCCTCTGGTTCATGGTACTGAGGCTGGGCAGCTTCCAGGGTAGGCAGCTCCATTGTACTAGTCTCAGATCCCCCACCGGGGTTTCAGTTAGAGGAGTTATTGTTTAGTTCCCCTTCTAAAAATGTCACATTATGTAATTATCCTGGCTTTAGGAGATTTGGGTTGTTTTTATACCACGTGAATGAATTGGCAATTAGGAAAGTCATTTTAAAGCTTTTGGTGATCTAATTCAATTGTTCAAACTGCCTTAATAAGTAGGTTGTAATAAGACACAATGCTTGGGTTTTTAGTTTCTCACAACCTAGTGTTTTTTTGTTTTTGGTTGTAGAGATCCAGTATCAGGCCAGAGGTATTTCACAGTCCTTTATTTAAAAAAAAATAAAAATAAAAAGCCAAATATTAAAAACATGATGACCTGGGCCAACTTTGTCTTTACTATCCTAATTACCTTTCTCCTCTTCTGAATACTCCACATGCTTTCCCTTTTTTTTTCCATTTTCAACACACATGCCAAATGGGGTTGACAGTTCATGGTTGTAAATTGGGGGCTTAACCCGGGGCAGTGAATTCCATAAAATCACATGCAAAGTTTGTGTGTATTTGCTGATGGGCTTTGATCTGAAGAGAGGCTTGCCTAGATTTCATCAGCTTTTCAGAGGTGTCTGTGAGCCTCAAATAGTTAAAAACACTGGCTTAAATAATTATTTCCTCCTACAACCTTTGATATTTTCTCTGACCCTTGACGTAGTATCTTCTTCTTCTTAGTAATCTTTTTGTGTACTATTTGTTTTGGATTAAAAAATTATAAGGAATACAACTAAATTCATTCATAGTATTAGTCATCACCCAGAAATAACTGCTGTTTACACATTGGTAGATAGTTACCTATCTACCTATCATGTATCTACCTATTCATCTATAAATCATCTTACTGTCTGTCTGTCTACACACACACACACACACACACACACACACACACACAGATATTTTTTAAAGGAATCATTCTATATGAACCCTTCCCACTTTGCTAAATGTAGATCAATAACATTTTTGTTTAATTGCTGCAGGGTAGTCCATTGTATGGATATACTGTCATTTATTTAACCAATCTTCTATCATGGACATAGATATTTATATTTTAATAGGAATCAAACCTTAAGCAACAGGAGTAGAGGAAGAGACAGGAGGAACTCGGGGTTTTGCTGGTCCCAAGAGCCCACTTCCTTTGTCTTACCTTCCAAGCCCCACCTCAAAGGTTAGGCTCTGGACTTTGGGTCAGAGAATATGTTTGCTTTTTCCATAAGAAAGGAGAACTGTACTTTCACACTCATTCCTCTAACCCCCAAAGGTAGAGACGTGAATTGGCAAGTCATTTGAAATCAATAAAGAATAGTTTTAGAGGGTCAATTGACTTCAAAGCAGCTTCATTTTAATCCATTCTCAGAGAAAATAATCTGAAAAAGAATCCTCAAACTAACACAACATTGTAAATCAATTATACTTCAATAAAAAAAGAATTAACAACAAAAAAGAAACAAAAAAAAATCGGCTATCTGATCAGCCAGTTTGCCTGATACTAGGAAAGAACAAGTTAGTGACAGAATTTACAGCATCCCACCTGGAATGCTTATTTTATGAACTCTACTTTATTCATTGATATGAATGCCACCGACATAACAGTGAATGAAAATTTATTAAGATTCCAAATATAATTTCCCCAAATTTGAAGACAGAAACCACAGACAACCTTTCATTCACTGAAGTAAGCTCATTTACTGAATCACACACTTGTAGCCTAAAAGACTAAATTCAGTAGCCCTTAAAAGGTGGCCAATTTAGTCTCTACCTCATTGGCTGCTAAAGAGCCAACTTCAAACAAACACTACCGAGAAAAAAAAGAAACTTCAAATTAAATAAAGCAACCAAATAAGCCTAAAAAAAAAAGAAATTTCTATACCGAAGAGTGCATAGGTCTAAAAATTCAAGTGAATTAAAAGGTAATTCTCAGAATACAAAACATAAATGATAAAAAAAACCGATCCTCACTTTCCAAGGTTCAAATGGGCCTAATTTTGTATAGTTTACCTTATATTTAAAAAGTCTTCATGAAAATTATTGTGGGGAAAAATTGAATACTTTAATGGTTAAAATGCTCGAGTCACGTAGCCAGGGGAGAGACTTTGTTGTGTATAAGTCAGCGTGCTTTTCCTCTGTCTGCGTGTGTCCGTATTTCCCTGTGCCATGTTGTTGAAAGAGGTATTGCCGATTGTCTTGTCTTCCTTTCTCTCTTAACCATTTACCAAGGACACGTCCAGATTAGAGGCTGCACCATTCAACACCCTTGGGTACAGGGTAGTAACTGTTCCCATCTGGCTATGTGTGATGAGTGGTGTTTATGTCATGGCATAAATCACATTTTGCTGTTCCATCAGCTGAGATGCTAACCATTAAAAAAATTTACTCTGTCTACAAAAATCAGTAACCAGGGATTTTTGTATGGGGGCAGTCCTTTAACAGTTATTCCCCAAGTCTGTCTGTAAAGATAAACAATCAAATTACTATCCTCACTGAAAGAGTATAGGAAACAACAAGAAATACAAGCTCACAGATAAAAGATGACCTTTCATAAGGACAGGTAGGAAGCCATTTTAAGGAAGACAGAAGGCAACCAAGGAAACCCAATACCCTTTTGAAAAAGTCTTTAAGAATGTCATCCTTTTTCACCAATCCAGCCAGCAACACAGCCTCAGGGAGCTCAAGATGAATTTTCAGAAAAGCATGGAAAATAAAGTAGGTTGATAGCATCCTGTGACTGACTTAATGCTCCTCACAACTCTCTGTGGACTCCAGCGAATACAGAAAATCAATTTTATTTATTTGCATAGTACATGATTGCCACTAGGAAAACACACAAAATCTAAATAAGTTAATAATTAACCAAGGTGATGACATTTCATGTAAAGTAAAATGGAAGACTGCTTTTTTGGGGAAAGAATAAAGCTAAAGGTAAATCTTAGACACTTTACAGGAAATAGTATGTGTACTTTTAAAATGATGGTGTTGGGTTCCTTAAAAAACTAAAAATAGAACTACCATATGACCAGCAATCCCACTACTGGGCATATACCCTGAGAAAACCATAATTCAAAAGGACACATGTCCCCCAGTGTTCATTGCAGCACTATTTACAATAGCCAGGACATGGAAACAACCTAAATTTCCAACGATAGATGAATGGATAAAGAAGATGTGGTACATATATACAATGGGATATTACTCAGCCATAAAAAGGAACAGAATTGGGTCATTTGTAGAGATGTGGAGGGACCTAGAGTCTGCCATACAGAGTGAAGTAAGCCAGAAAGAGAAAAACAAATATCGTATATTAAGACATATATGTGGAATGTAGAAAAATGGTACAGATGAACCTATTTGTAGGGCAGGAATAGAGACATAGACGTAGAGAATGGACATGTGGACACGGGGTGGAAGGGAAGGGTGGAGTGAATTGGGAGATTAGGTTTGGCATAAATACACTACCATGTGTAAAATAGATAGCTAGTGGGAACCTGCTGTGTAGCACAGGGAGCTCAGCTTGGTACTTTGTGATGACCTAGATGGGTGGGATGGAGGGGTGGGAGGGAAGTCCAAGAGGGAGGGATATAGGTATTCATTTCATTTCATTGTAAAATTTCATTGATTCATTTCATTGTACAGCGGAAACTAACACAACATTGTAGAGCAATTTTACTCCAAAAAAAAAAAAAAAGACCAAAAAAAAAAATGATGGTGTTGGCCAGTAGAAGTGAATAAGGACTGTCATGCCTGAATAGATGGAGGCGAGGTCCTGATTCACTTCTGGTTTATTCCACACGCCTTGGGATGTTGTCACACAGCCTGTTTTTGCTGTGTCACCACGGCTTTTGTGAGCAGCCCAGGGTTTCTACTCTGATGGGAGCACACCACTGATTCCTGCCTGCCACCGGCTTCGTAGGAGTCTGAGGCTGCAAGTTCCATTTCAGGAATTCGAGTTACACCAGTTTTGCATCTTGAGCCTCAGCAAAGTTCTAAATGGGGAAGTGAAGATTTCCCTTGGATGCTTTATCTTGTTTAGAACTCTGTTCACAGCACAGATAGTCAGCATCCTCGTTTCCATGGTAAGCTGGTGGCTCCCTGAATCATCACAAACTTAACTCAACCAAGGAGGAAGAGATAACGTCTGGTGCCTTTTCCCTGTGGGGAAGACAGACCCTTTAATGCGAGATACGCCCTGCAGACCGGCTCCTGTTCCTGGAAGGGAGACTGAGGTCAGGCCAAGCATGTGGGTCAAAGCCTCACGTTTCTCATTTCACTGTGTAATGACCAGGGGCGGAGGGGAGCTGCTGCATCATTCTCATTTCCGTCACTGGCAGCTGTTACTTTGCTAGTAGTTTAAATGATCTCAAGAACTCTAAGCTGAGTTCAGATGTTTGTTTATTGGCACTGCCTTTGGCTTCTGAAAACAGTCTTTTGTGTCCTCCCGGTCTTCAGAAAAGGCTCTTCTCAGAATCAGCCCTTCCTCCCTCCTTGCTCTCTTCTGGGAGCCAGCTTCAAGCTCAGGAAGAAAATTAACTAAAGGGGACGAGGGGCTCAAACCTGGTTAGAGGGGAGACTCCAACTGGAAACGGAAAGGAATTGGGACTCAGCATCCTGCGTTTGTGCTTTGTTTTTGCAACTTGGAGTGAGTTGCGTTAATGAATTAAGCAGCAGGCTAGTAATGGAAAATATCGGTCCTGGCCTGGTGGGGGAGCCAAATACTATAGGTTTGTAACAGGAAGGCTGTGGATTCTGGCTTCATTGTTGGGCCAGTCATTTGTGAGCTGGTGGCCGGACCGCAGGCCACACACTTGGGTGCAAATCTTCCATGAACCGGAGCTGCCCGGGGCGTGTGGCCGGTGTCGGAGCCGTGGCCCAGGGAAGATGGTGAGCCTTGGGTGTCGGTTCTGGTGTGGGTCCCCCCGTCCGCGCTGAAGATGATGCAGGATGCCGGACTCCGTTTGGGGGCAGGGAGGGGGCTGCTGAGATGGACGAGCCGATGTGAGTGTTTTGCTGTTGATGCTTTTTTTCTGTGTCATCCCCTGTAGAGTTCCGGGAACGCATCCTACCGCTGCTCGATGTCTTCCTCTGCGGATTTTTCCGATGAAGATGATTTCAGCCAGAAATCTGGCTCTGCATCTCCAGCTCCTGGAGATACCTTACCCTGGAATTTGCCTAAACATGAGAGATCGAAAAGAAAGATCCACGGGGGCTCGGTGCTGGACCCTGCGGAGAGGGCAGTGCTTAGGATAGCAGGTAAGAGCAAGTGGGGGCGGGGGCAGGGGATAGAGGGAGGTGCGAGGAGAGTTGCGGAAATTCACCCATGGAGTCCCCGGGGGCCCTGTCTGGCTGGGAGCTGATGCGTTGGGCAGAGATCTGCGCTCAAGGTGGAGAAGGAGGATGACCATGTTTACTTTCTGTCCTGATTTATCAAAAGAGCGATTGGCCCTGCCTGCTGGTGACTAAGCTGTTTGGCCCTGTCTTCTAGTTGGAGGAATCGATACCTTTGAAACCAAGGGGATATTTACAGGCATCTGCATTGAAGTTTCCTATTTATGTGAAGTCGCCACCGTGCCAATCTGAAAGTATTAACTCAGTGATTCCCGGTGTGTTTGCTGGAAGCTTCGTTTCCATGTTTGCATGGGAGCTCTGAGCGACCACATTTAACGGGGGTGGGGGGGTAGATTCCTGGGTTCTGGTACCCAGAATTGCGGAGGGTATTTTAGCAACCTGGATGCGGTTTTGTGTGTGTGTGTGTGTGTGTGTGTGTGTGTTTAAGTGTAGCATCTCTGTCAGCATCATGTGTTTGTAGCAGCTTCTGCCCCTGGTGCTCTTGAGGGTTTAGCCATCATGCATCCCTGATTAATTAATACCTGGGAGGGGCCAGTGTTTCTGTTACCCAGGGTTCCCTTGCACTGCCTTTAGGTCCCAGAAGTGATGGCTTGTTTTACTTGGCTGAAAGCTGAGCCTGCTGTGGAAATCTATCCCCCTGCCTGCAGTGCCTGTGTGGTTTGTGTGTATGTGAGCTGTGCTTTCTGGGGTGGTTGTTCCTCAATTTTTTTTTTCTCAGAAATGGTAATGGGGTAGATTGGGGTGTGCCTTCGGGAGCTCTTTTGCAAAGGCCAAAGGCCAGGTGTTTATTGGAGTTGGTTTCTGCAGTGGATCGGGCCTCTCTCCCCTCCCCCACTCTCTCCCCCAGGCCCCTTCCCACTCAGTTTCTTTTGCCTCCCACCATCATGCAAAGTTGGTACTTGTACTCCTTTGGGGGTGGGGGTGGGGGCTGGAGGGGACTAGCTCAGGTCCCAGCCATCATGGTGGCTGAGTCCCCCTAGTGTCCCCCAGTGGGATTTTCTGATTACGGGAAAAACAAACAGGGCCCAGCCAGCCATTCTCTAGTCCAGGTTTCTGGGGCAACAGCTTTGAGCTTCTTCTGGCTTCTGTTGTGAGATGCTGGCTGGTCTCACCCAGGCCTTCAAAGAGGAGGATGGAGGGGGAGAATGGGGTGGAGGGAGGATGGAGACAGCTTGGGAGCCAAGTGAGAGTGGGCAGGGGTGGCCTGGGAGAGGTGCAGAGCTGGGCGAGTACCAAAAAGTGTTTGGCCACCGAGGCCTGATTCCTTGCCCTGTCAAGATACCGCCAAGGGAGTGGAGGAGACAGTGCCAGAACCAGGGTACCAGATATTTGGCTCAGCAGAAAGGGAAGATGGGTGAAAGGCGGGGGCGTGAGAAATTGCTGGGGCTTTGTAGAAAGCCTGGGATGCCTGTCCTTTGCGTTTTTACGGAAGGTACAAGATCCTTCTGTCTTGAGAGTTTTGATAAAGGTGGCAGAGACAGGTATTTTGCTTTTGATAGTGAAGGAAGGTTTATGAGAGAAGGAAGGGCATATGTTTGTCAGGGGGAATGAGGTTATATAAACTAACAGACAGGAAGTCAGGAGAGGCTGGTGGTAGTAGTGGTCGGTGTACACTGACGGTAGGGAAGGAATGGAGGACCTGGGGGTTCTGCTGGGTGCAGTGGACAAGCGGGTGCTGGGGTCAGTAGACTGTAGGCTCTGGGAGGGCAGGGGCCATGTCTTACTCGTTGTAAAAGGTTTACTATGAAGTTACTGGTAGTTGGTGCACTGGAGACCTCTGAGTTACATACTTTTAAGGTTATATCAATTCTTCAAAAATATAACAAAAGAAAATAAAACAACAAACAGAATACGCAGCCCTAGTATGGACAGGTACTACTTACTGTGTTTAAAATAAATACTAGTAAATTTGCTGTTGCCACACAAGTCATAATCATTTCATCACTGGCCCCAGCATAGGCTCAGGGGCCAGTCTGCAAATATGTTTCATTGTCATGTGGCTAAACTGTGAAATCCAGATAGATTTTGTATTAAATTTGCCACAGATCATCCAGTGTGAGGATAAGGGAACAGGGCATCTGAGGGCATTTGGTGCAGTGGGTAGTTGGAAAACATACCATTCAGATTTCAACTTCTCAGGCATTTTCACACTTGGCCTGAAACTCGGCTGATCGGTGAAGTTCATCCCTAGTAGGAGACGGGGCAAGGGTCAGAAATGGTGTGCGGATGTCCATCCATCATGTTCGTTATTTAGTAATAAAGGAATTGAAAGTCTCATATTTTTATTTGTTTTTAAGGTCATAAAAATAAAATAGAATGAAAATGTCTAGAGTCAAAAAGACCATATGGTCAGGGGGAATCCCTTAAGTCATTCACATTTGATACATATTTATTAAGCCTCTGGAATAAAATGAAGATAAGCACACAGTTCTGCCTTGAAAGAAATTCTAGTCTAACATGACCATGGATGTGCTGTGAGACAGTTACAACACGGGTGAGAGATTAGCTGTAATGGCTGTGAGTACCTGTATTATTTGAGGGGAGATTTAACTAGCTTGATGGACTAGAGTGAAAGGGAAGGCCACTACCGAGGGATGGAGCTACAGGAACACAGCAGGGAGATGGGTTCAAATGGAAACTGCAAGTCATCTGTGTAGCTAAAGCCTGGGATTTGTAGGGAAGAGCAGAAACTGTAAGGGTGCTTTCGGGCAATTCCAAGGAGATTGGACTATTTATGCTGTAACTGGTGGGGAATCACCTGAAGATTTTTAAGCAGTGCAATGACATAATCAGATGTACATTTCTGAAAGTCTTTTTGGTGATGGTGTCACATGTCTGATACTTATATCTTTAAAAGTGCTTTTGCATTTATTGTAGTATCTTCATTTTAAAATCTGAGACTATAATATATGCCCTTCTGATCTCTCAGGGTCAAGGTGAGAATGACATGGTAAGAAAGGGGCTTTGTACCCACTGTAAATGCCTTTAACATCATCGTAAGACAGATCTGCTGTTCTTACTCGCGGGATACTGTAAGTTGGGGTTTTCAGTCTTGAAGTGCCTGTAAAGGTACATGGTTTGTTAGTGACAGTGTTATTATTATTATTATTTTTTGCGGTACGCGGGCCTCTCACTGCTGTGGCATCTTGCGTTGCGGAGCACAGGCTCCGGACGCGCAGGCTCAGCGGCCATGGCTCACGGGCCTAGCCGCTCCGCAGCATGTGGGATCTTCCTGGACCAGGGCACGAACCCGTGTCCCCTGCATCGGCAGGCGGACTCTCAACCACTGTGCCACCAGGGAAGCCCAGTGACAGTGTTATTTTAAAGTATGGATGTTGGACCCATGTGAATTCTTTGAAGTTAGAATGTAAGGACCTTGGCAGAGTCAGACTTTGGACTTTAATTCTTCCTCTATCATGAACCAGTTGTGTTTTCTTGGACAACTTACTGAACATTTCTCAGCTTCATTTTCTCTATCAAAAGATCATGGCTGTGGCGATTAAAGTAGTAAATGCAAAACATTTTGCAGATTCCCTGGCACATGGAAAATGCTCTGTAAATGACAGCTGACTGATGGCTGGATGCTCTCATAAGCACCTAATATGTTATTTCATTTAGGTTTCCCAACAATTTTATGAAGTAGGTACTATTATTTTCTCCATTTTTCAGTCCAGAAATCTGCTGAGAGAGGAGAGATTCTTCCCAAGGTCATAGGAAGTGGTTGAGCTAGGATCTGAATTCAGGCCGTCTTGACTCCAGAGGCCAAGCTCTTAACTGCTCTGCTTTTGCTGCTTCCCTATGGAATACACTATTATTATTAGCAGATTGATCCTTTATTATCTTTCCAAGAATGCATGGGGTAAAGGCTGTTTTTACCAACAACCCCAAATGCTGCTTGTTCATTTTGACTGGTTCCTTCAACAGACAGTTAAAATCACTGCAGTGTGCACTGATTGTATTCACAAAACTGGGTGCTACTGGGTGTCAATTTCTGATGAAGGATCAGACTATGCCCTTAATGACCTTACTCACTGTGAGGGAGACAAGACAGTTTTGAGAGATCTCCATTTGTATATATGTGGTCTGTATATGGGATGACTCTTAGGGATCGAATTGCTAACCCTTTCATTTCCAGAAGGTGTCCCATATGATATCTGTTTGTTACTTCATGAACTAATGTATACATAAATACATGCCAAGTTGCAAGAAAACTCTAGTGATCCTAAAGGCTTAGTGGATCAAACTCAGATCAGTGGTCAGGACAGAAAAGAGAAGTGTGGTCTTGCTCTGTTTGGAGTAACAAAAATAGGCCAATTACTGATGAGAAGTAAAGCTTTCCAATTCTAATTCAAGTAAGTTTTATCAAGAGTATACAGTTTTCCAAGAGTACTCATTCCCATCTAACAATTGATGGAAAATGATCCAGATTCACATCATTGAAAAAGAAAAAAGAATCATCAAGGACGAAAAGTCAGTACTTATGAAAGAAGAAATAGGAAGGGGAGATGTGGGCAGAGGTGAAGTTGTCATAAATCAGAGAGTCAACAATGAGATGGTTCATCTAATAATCATAACAACAACAACAGCTAACACTTATAAAGTTATCATAAAGTTGAGCTATCACAACTTTATGATATGATGATATATGATGAACTTTATTTTATTTTTTATTTTTATTTTTTTTTTGCGGTACGCGGGCCTCTCACGGTTGTGGCCTCTCCCGCTGCGGAGCACAGGCTCTAAACGCGCAGGCCCAGCGGCCATGGCTCACGGGCCTAGCCGCTCTGCGGCATGTGGGATCTTCCCGGACCGGGGCACTAACCCGTGTCCACTGCATCGGCAGGCGGACTCTCAACCACTGTGCCACCAGGGAAGCCCATGATGAACTTTATGATATGATTATCCTGATGAAGACAGGATAAGGAACTTGGCCACGTCACATAGTCAGGAGCCAGGATTCCTTCCAAGGCCGGCTGACTTCTGTCAGTCCTCTTAAACACACCTGTTTACATGTCTGGGTACCAACCGGTTTCTTCAGTGGACTCTTAAACTCACCACTTTAGTATATGATACAGGCCAAAGCGAAGGGAATTGGACCCATTTTACTCACATTCAGTGGAGACCAGTGCTATGTGGGGTGAATAATGGTAGGGAGAAGGAGGGAGGTGGCAACGTGAGACGGGTGCTGTGTATCGACTCGGGCTGTGGCCGCGGCAGATGCGCGGGCCGGCTCTGGGGGGCGGAAGGGAGGGACCGCCGGCTGGTCCCCGGGCCGCGGGGCGGCGGGCGCGCAGGCGCAGGCGTCTCCAGGCTGTCAGGACCCCCGTCCGCCCCCAGATGCGCCTGGGGCGGGGACCCCCGGCTCTCCCCACCGCGCTGTCCCAGCGACCTGGTCCTTCTGTGACAGCGGCCGGATCGAAGAGTATTTCCCACTCTTCTCCCGGGAGCCCCGCGGGGGCTGCGCGCGCGGGTGGCGCGATCCGCGGCTTTGTTTCCCAGGCACCTGTTGTGGGTCCCAAATAGAAACCTCGCCCTTGGGACCCGGGCCGGCCAGCCAGCGTCCAGGGTGGGCGGGCTTGGCCGCGCGGTGGACCGGTGGGCGGGCCGAAGAGGGGCCCGGGCGCCGCGGCGCTGCCTGCGGGAGGGGCCGGGCGGCGCGGGCCGGAGCCGAGCCAGCCGGGGCGCTGACCGCCGCCTCGCCCCCTCCTTTCCGCCCTCCCTCCTCTCTCCCCCGCTGTGCCCTCCCTTCCTCTCCCCGGGGCGCGGGCGAGTGTCTGCGGCGCGGCGGCCAGGAAATGCCGCAGATGCGCCGCGCAGCATCCCGGGCGGAGGCAGCGCGCGCGTCCTCCCGGCTCCGAGCAGGCGCCCAGCGCAGAGCCAGGGTGGCGGCCGCCTCGGCCTCCGAGGGTCCCGGCTCCCGCAGCCCTCCGCCTGTCCCCGCCGGGTCCCGGGCTCCTCAGCGCGGCGTGGCGCTGCAGGTCGCCGCCCCCGGGCTCGCCGAGATTGGCCGCTGCTGAAACCTGAGAGGACTGTGGCTCCTGCGGGCCGGGCGGCCCCGCACCCGCGGCCCGCCAGGGGACCTGGGCGTCTCCCCGGCCGGCTCTGGCTCTGCTCCCCCGGGTCTGCGTCCCCGGCTCTGCGCCCCCAGCTCTGCGCCCCGGCGCTCTCCCCCAGCCTGCTCTCCTTCCGCGTTTCCATTACCAAGGCTGCATCTTGCTGACTGCGATCCTGTCCGGGGTTCGAGCGGGAGAGGGGAATTGGCCAGTCGTCGCTTAGGTAAACTTGGGCATGGCGGGGTACCTATCCCCAGCCGCTTACCTGTACGTGGAGGAGCAGGAGTACCTCCAGGCCTACGAGGATGTCCTGGAGAGATACAAAGGTATGTGGTTCCCCGCGCCCGGGCCGCGGGGCTTGGCAGGGACCAGAGGGGTGACCGTCGCCTTTGCTTAACCCGAGCCACCACTGCTTGGGCACAAGTAAACAGGTGTCTGGACCAGGTGCCTTGGGAATGGACCAGGTCTTTTTGGGATGGAATTCCGTACCCCAGCGCAGGGAGGGTGATGGGGTGGGCGACGGCCCGTAGACGCCCTAGGACGAGCAGTACAGTGCGGGGGAGGGGTTTGGTTTCCAAGAAGCACGTTGCGTTTTCTCTCCCCTGCAAAAGCTTTTAAGCACTACGCATCATCATAATTCTTCCTGGGAGGGTGGAGACCGATTAATTCTCCATAGGATTACTAAGGCATTGCTGCTCTTGCTTGGTATGGCGTATTGGTTAACCCGATCAAAAAGGTCCTTGGCTTCTTAAATAAATGGACTGTTTCACCACTGAGAGCATCACCAAATCATTTTTCTTAAAATGATTTTATATGAAAAAAGTTTATGGTTTGTGACTATATATCTATTCTTACATATGATAAAGATTACTTGATAGTGTGATGCATGAAAGACTTTCGTCAGTGAGTCTGTGGTAAATTTAAACGTAAAGGAGTATATTTTGAGATATTTTTCTGCCTATCCTTTATGTTGGGGAAATTCTACGATAAATAGTATTGATATTTTAGTATCATGTTTATTTTGACTTTATAGTTAAATGTGACGTTAGATAAAGAGCATCTTCTCATCTTAAAGGGTATTTTTGTCTCTGGAAATTATTTTTCAGTGTGTCCAGACGGTCTCCTAACTGTGGCTTCTAAGCGCTCCACACCCAGGGGTAGCTCCCAGAGCCTTAATATATTCATGGTGAATAGTGGCCTATTTCATCGGTTGCATTCAAGTGGTTTTGCATCTTTTGAATATTTGCTGTCGTCTTAAGAAACTCAATTTCTGTAAATTGAATGGGGATTGTATGGTTAAAAATGCATGTATCACTAGTTTTCTATCTGTAAAAAATAGAAATATAGAATCGCGAACTGAATAATTAAATTCCAAATCCCCCCAGAGCTCAAAATCTACCCATGAATATATTTCATCTCCTTCTAGAACATGTTTTATTATTGACATTCCTTTAATCCATGTAGAATTCTGTAAACAGCACAATCAGAATTCCTTTGTGCCAAGACTCTATTGTGTATGACACTACCACTGAGCAAGTGCAATGATATTTTAGGCTAAAGCACATTTGTAGCATCTGTGTGTGTGTTCATGTGCAATACACTCATGTTTACATCTGTCCTCCCATTTAAAAATAAGGTTCTTAATAAGTTGTTCCAGAACCTTAAAAATGAGAAATATTGCAATATACTAATAAACCTCATGGAAGATGTACACCTATGCTCTTTAAGGTCAGAAAGAAAAATGTCTGAAAGTTTGAAAGTATGTACCTTTTTTACTTTTGAAAAAAATGATAGCTGTATGAATTTTTGTCCCATCAAGTTTTACCTCTGACACGTGGGTGATTGCAGGTGACTCGGAAAACAGACATAACTGAGGTGATTTGACTTGCCTTGAGGAAGTGGATGTTATTTAAAAGATGGTTTTTATTTGCGTTTGGAACTAAAGGGAAATTGAAGACCTGGAGGCCATTGCAGTCGTCACTACACTTCATTTTAATTATAACCTAATGATCAGTATTGCACTTACATGTACACTTTTTCAAACATATAGTCCCGAATTTCACCGAAAAAGTGAAGGTCGTTTCCTTCGTTTTCTTTGTGGTTTTAAAATGCTTAGGTCATCAATTTGTCCCCGACTTTATAGATGTTCTGTGTTTCATCTGGTCTTGGAAAGGAGAGTAAGAGTATTGGCCAGTGTATTACGTGGAAAGCTAGAGACCTGGAAAACTCATTGTTTCCGGATGTGTTTTGAAGCCGGTTATGATTTCCCATCAGTATCCAATTCGATGACTTCATTACAGAGCTTATTATCCCGATGACTTGCTGTGGGGGCTGATCTAATCAGAAAAGAATTGTAGGCTTTGAATAGGGAGTGTCAGTTCACTCAACTCTCAAAGTACAGTTGTTGCATTTTCTAAAATCATGCATTGTTCAAAACATTTTCCATTCCCATTTGAACGTAAGAGAGCTTATTTTGATTTTCATTTCTGCCCGAGTTCCTTGGTTCCAGGATGACTTTGCATTTGGCTGGAGTGTTATCAGGTTGCCAAGTGATCATATGCCCCAGCTGTTGAATGTGTAAGTGGTGGGGTCAGCTGTAACAAATTCAGAATCTGTGACAGAAACGTAGAATTACAATAACCTATAATGTTAGCAGTTATGACTGTTAGGTTTAGAAGTTGAGAGTTTAGTCTTCAGATGGCTTTGGAAGGACTTCAGACCTATCCTTCTGGAGCAAAACAAGAATAGCGGCAAGTGAGCGAGCCCTGATTATTTATGGTGTGGTCTATTCTTGGGTCTTACTTTGGTCCTTTACTTCTGAGTGAAAATAGGCAACTGTTTGCTGAATTAGAATAACACAGAAAGAGCTATTTGCTGCAGAGAAGGATGCAGTGTCCTGATTCATACTCCAATCCCTTTGCTTATAAAATATATTCATCGCCAGGATATTCAGGGCATCTGATTAAAAAAAAATCTCATTACTTCAGCAGATTACCACAGTCAGGGTGAATAAAGGCATTTACTTTCGAATAAAACATATTTCTTTGTTATTGTTTATGCTAGAAATTGCCCATGTCAGTGGCTTTCTTTAATATCTATAGTGAATTATGCAGTTTATTTACCATGTAAATAGAAAACATTTTTAGTAGGTTAGCACAAAAGATGCAGAACATCCCTCTTGTCTTTCCTGTCAGTATAAGGAAACTAACCTACATACTATTATTATAATTATTATATATTATTATATTATCAATATTAACTAGATGTCACTCTAATCTATGAAATTCTGCTGTTTGAGTCTATCATTGGAAGATTTTCTTTCCTCAACACATTGTTACTTTTTAAAATTGATACTTAGTGTGAAAATGAGATCATTAATGTGAACCCAATAAATTTTATTCTATACATTTTAGACTTAACGGACAAGGAAGGTAAATTATTTTGGTCCAAGAAAATGGATATTTTTCCATTGACCTGGAAATTAATCAGTTATCCCCAGACAGCTATAAACAGGGTTTCATTATTATTCTCTATGAAAGCTGAGTGGCAGATTTCTTACTTATCTATATCTGTATCTATCTATCTATCTGTCTATCTATATATCACTAAAAAACCCTCTTCGATTAAGAAAAAGGCAAAATGTTCTGTTTCTCATGAAAATGTTGAGGAATTGCTAAAGCAATTGCTAAAGTCCCTTCTCTCATTAGAGCCGTGTGATTCTGCTTATGCCCATGGTGACAAAATGAACTGAGAACTACTCACAGCCAGTAGTTTTCATTTTCACTTCAGTTTTACGTCCTTAGGTAGATATGTGAATGGTCAAAATCCTGTCTTTTACTGTGTAAATTAACTCTGGTGCCGGTTGAATTGAAGCTGGAGTGTAAAGGTTTCTTTACTTTGCTTCCTTCATAAGTGTGACCTCAGTGGTTTTCAGCTGGCTTTAGGATTCTGCAAAATCTTGATTTCAGATTTCATCTCCTCCTGGGGCTTCATAGTCAGTTGTGTAATAAGTGACCTTTAACAGGGCTATATCATAATAGTGTTGCATTGTAGCTAGTTATGACAGTATTAGTCTGAGCTTTTTTCTTTTAAAAAATGAAATAGGCTTAACTGGTAATGACTGTTAGTTAAGATTGTGTTTGGCTGTTTGTAGCAGAAACAGATGATAGTGTTTTCTTTTTCTCAGGGACTGAGAGGCCTCAGGTAGGACTGGGAGGGCTGTAGCGCACCTCTATTTGCCAGTAGGACCCAGACTCCTATGTTTCTTCTTGGCCACTTGTAGTACGTCATGTGGTTGTTCTCTCATTACAAGATGGCTGCTGCTCTTCCAGCATTTGTGTCTCAATTCCAGGTGGAAAGAAGGGGAAGTACAAGGACAAAGGACAAAAGATCCAGACAAGTTGATTCAGCCTCCTTTTAAAGATCTTTTTTAGAAGCCCACTTAGCAGTTTTTACTTGTATTTCACTGGTCAGAACTGTTATAGGGGCCACTGCTGTCTGCAAGGCAGACTAGGAAAATAGACATTTTAGCTGGCCCCACTTAGTGCCCTGAACAAAAGTGAAATTCTGTCGGTAAAGAATAAGGAGAGAATGGATATCGTGTTTGCAACCTGCAATGTCTGTCCTGAAATTGGAAACCTAAACTCTGGACGCATTAACAACCATAACACAATGTTATGTGATTTTGCTCTAGTTGGAGAGAATTTGAGAGCTCCCTTGACATCTCTGAGGATTTTCCAGATGACACAGTTGAGTGTTTTATGATATTGCAACATGGATTCGAAAAGTAATTTCCACTAAATAATTAGGATTTAAATCGGCCAAAGATCTTGTTCATTGCCTTACACTATAAGGAACACATATCAGTTCAGGAATGGTAATGGGTTATTAGCTACTGTTAGTGAATTTAACTTTGAACCCAAAACATCACACTCATGCTCCTTTAGTTTTTTTTTTGTTGTTGTTGTTGCTGTTCTGGTTTAACCTTATATGGTTATCTCAACATTTATTTAGTCAGGGACTTTAAAAAAAGCTTTATGCTTTTAAAAACTTTTTATTTGAACAATTTGGAGATGCTTGTTTTTCTCATGTAATGACGGTTTCAGGTACTAAATGATATGTAAGGAAAGGTGGTGAGAGCAATTTGTCTTAATGTTAATCTGCAGCCAGGCAGAGAAGTGTTCGTGTTTCTGCCTCTGGGTCCCGTGTGCCCAGCAGCCTGGCTTTGTGGTGAGCTGGGGGGTTTGACCAAAGCATCTCGAGACTGAGATCCTAAGAACATCAGAAGCTACAGAGGTAACACAGAGATGGAATTTCTAGACTGTCATGTGTTCCTTTCCATTTTAACTCCACAACAGAGTATACAAATGTATAAAACACACTGAGGCTGTCTTTTCTCCACTGTATATTCTTGCCTCCTTTATCAAAGATAAGGTGACCATATGTGTGTGGGTTTATCTCTGGGCTTTCTATCCTGTTCTATCTTTCTGTTTTTGGGCCAGTACCATACTGTCTTGATTACTGTAGCTTTGTAGTAGAGTCTGAAGTCAGGGAGCCTGATTCCTCCAGCTCCATTTTTCTTTCTCAAGATTGCTTTGACTCTTCGGGGTCTTTTGTGTTTCCATACAAATTGTGAAATTTTTTATTCTAGTTCTGTGAAAAATGCCATTGGTAGTTTGATAGGGATTGCATTGAATCTGTAGATTGCTTTGGGTAGTAGAGTCATTTTCACAATGTTGATTCTTCCAGTCCAAGAATATGGTATATCTCTCCATCTATTTGCATCATCTTTAATTTCTTTCATCATGTCTTATAATTATCTGCATACAGGTCTTCTGTCTCCTGAGGTAGGTTTATTCCTAGATATTTTATTCTTTTTGTTGCAGTGGTAAAAAGGAGTGTTTTCTTAATTTCACTTTCAGATTTTTCATCATTAGTGTATAGGAATGCCAGAGATTTCTGTGCATTAATTTAGTATCCTGCTACTTTACCAAATTCATTGATTAGCTCTAGTAGTTTTCTGGTAGCATCTTTAGGATTCTCTATGTAGAGTATCATGTCATCTGCAAACAGTGACAGTTTCACTTCTTCTTTGCCAGTTTGGATTCCTTTTATTTCTTTTTCTGCTCTGATTGCTGTGGCTAAAACTTGCAAAACTATGTTGACTAATGGTGGTGAGAGTGGGCAACCTTGTCTTGTTCCTGATCTTAGTGGAAATGCTTTCAGGTTTTCACCATTGAGGACGATGTTAGCTGTGGATTTGTCATATATGGCCTTTATTATGTTGAGGAAAGTTCCCTCTATGCCTACTTTCTGCAGGGTTTTTATCATAAATGGGTGTTGAATTTTGTCGAAAGCTTTCTCTGCATCTATTGAGATGATCATATGGTTTTTCTCCTTCAGTTTGTTAATATGGTGTATCACGTTGATTGATTTGAGTATATTGAAGAATCCTTGCATTCCTGGGATAACCCCACTTGATCATGGTGTATGATGCTTTTAATGTGTTGTTGGATTCTGTTTGCTAGTATTTTGTTGAGGATTTTTGCATCTATGTTCATCAACTGACAAAGGATTAATCTCCAAGATTTACAAGCAGCTCAGTAACAAAAAAACAAACAACCCAATCCAAAAATGGGCAGAAGACCTAAATAGACATTTCTCCAAAGAAGATATACAGATTGCCAACAAACACATGAAAGAATGTTCAACATCATTAATCATTACAGAAATGCAAATCAAAACTACAATGAGATATCATCTCACACCAGTCAGAATGGCCATCATCAAAAAATCTACAAACAATAAATGCTGGAGAGGGTGTGGAGAAAAGGGAACACTCTTGCACTGCTGGTGGGAATGTGAATTGGTACAGCCACTATGGAGAACAGTATGGAGGTTCCTTAAAAAACTACAGATAGAACTACCATATGACCTAGCAATCCCACTACTGGGCCTATACCCTGAGAAAACCATAATTCAAAAAGAGTCATGTACCAAAATGTTCATTGCAGCTCTATTTACAATAGCCAGGAGATGGAAACAACCTAAGTGTCCATCATCGGATGAATGGATAAAGAAGATGTGGCAGGGCTTCCCTGGTGGTGCAGTGGTTGAGAGTCCGCCTGCCGATGCAGGGGACATGGGTTTGTGCCCCGGTTCGGGAAGATCCCACATTCTGCGGAGCGGCTAGGCCTGTGAGCCATGGCCACTGAGCCTGCGCTTCCGGAGGCTGTGCTCCGCAGCTGGAGAGGCCACAACAGTGAGAGGCCCACGTACCGAAAAAAAAAAGAAAAAAAAAGAAGAAGATGTGGCACATATATACAATGGAATATTACTCAGCCATAAAAAGAAACGAAATTGAGTTATTTGTAGTGAGGTGGATGGACCTAGAGTCTGTCATACAGAGTGAAGTAAGTCAGAAAGAGAAAAACAAATATGGTAGGCTAACGCATATATATGGAATCTAAGAAAAAAAAAGTCATGAAGAACCTAGGGGTAAGACGGGAATAAAGACACAGACCTACTAGAGAATGGACTTGAGGATATGGGGAGGGGGAAGGGTAAGCTGTGACAAAGTGAGAGAGTGGCATGGACATATATACACTACCAAATGTAAAATAGATAGCTAGTGGGAAGCAGCCGCATAGCACAAGGAGATCAGCTCGGTGGTTTGTGACCACCTAGAGGGGTGGGATAGGGAGGGTGGGAGGGAGGGAGACGCAAGAGGGAAGAGATATGGGAACATACGTATATGTATAACTGATTCACTTTGTTATAAAGCAGAGACTAACACACCATTGTAAAGCAGTTATACTCCAATAAAGATGTTAAATAAAAAAAAAACAAAGAACGCACTGAGATTATTTGCCTCTATAAGCCTGGTGTTTGAGTGAGAAGATTTGTAGTTTGCAATGTTTAGTATTTCATATTAATTTAAAAGAAACTCAGGTGCTTCTGTTACATGGGGCCCCTCTCTTTACAGTGGCTTTTGAAGAAAGTCTCCTGTGTTCATTTTTCAGCTCTTACTAATTTAGAGCACATATCTGCCTTCTACCAAAGAGGAATTTCAGGCAGCTATCTGCTGAAGTATATCATTATTTTATAAGCAATCAAATAAGGCTTTTATATATATTTTTGGTTTATCTCTTTTTTTATTGGAGTATGGTTGATTTACAATATTGTGTTAGTTTCAGGTATACACCAAAGTGATTCAGTTTTATAAATATATAAAACTCCGTATATATATCTCCATTCTTTTTCAGGTTCTTTTCCCTTACAGGTTATTACAAACTATTGAGTGTAGTTCCCTGTGCTATATAGTAGGTCCTTATTGTTTATCTGTTTTATATATAGTAGTGTGTATGTGTTAATCCCAAACTTCTTATTTATCCCTTTCCACTCCCCCATTTCCCCTTTGGTAACCATAAGTTTGTTTTCTATGTCTGTGAATGTGTTTCTGTTTCGTAAATAAGTTCATTTGTATCATTTTTTTTTTTTTTTTAGATTCCACATATAAGACATAGAATGTGGTATTTGTCTTACTCTTTCTGACTTACTTCACTTAGTATGATAATTTCTAGGTCCATCCTTGTTGCTGCAAATGGCATTATTTCACTTTTTTTATAGCTGAGTAATATTCCATTGTATAGTCTATCCCTTTAATGCAATTTTATTTGCTATAGTTTTCCACCCTACTTTCTTGTCTCTCAGAAGAGGGAGCAAATAGTTCTGCTGGGGTTGGGTGCTGGGGAAAGCTTTGTCCTTTGAGTCAAATGGGATTTTACCCTGAGAGAGGCTGAAGGCAGCAGGGCGGGAATTCTCAGGAGGAGGGGCTGGCAGGGCTATTCCATTTCATTAGCAGAACCCATTTGGAAAGTTTGGCTGAAGTACACAGTAAGCTTTAGTAGGTTTTAGGGATGGGATTGGATGGAGGTTATGGGAAGATGGATACGGGTGAATATGGAGGGTTATGTTGGACCAGACTGAAAAGAGCCTGGGATGCCACAGCCAGCACCGAGTTTGGGGTTTCTTCTCTAGGCAGGGAGGGGAACTCTAATGATCCTTGGCAGGATGTTACCAATGAGATCAGTTTTAGGGAGATGACTCTGGTAACGGTGTGGATGGTTGAATGGGAAGGGAGACTCAGGAAGCAGGGAGACAGGGCGGGAGGCCACCGTAAAATTGGGGTGGTTTGAATGGAAGGCTGGATCGAGAGAAACTTATTTCAGAAGCCGACAGCATGGCTGATGGTTGGTTCTGTGTGTGGGGACAGCACGGTGTGCAATGACTTCGTTGTTGAAGTTGTAGTCGAAGATACTTGGAGTGTGTTCTTACTCATTTGTAAAAAATCATTTGTAGTATGTGTTCATTAGAAAATATGGTTTTGAGTTTTAAAAATTCATTTAAAGCTGCTATTAAATAGACATTAACTTAAGCTATAGATAGATGAATCCAGTAAATTCAGTAAATGCATAAATATTTCTCAGAAAAAAAGAAAATATGGTTTTGAAACAGCAGTTTTTTCTTTTTTTTTCTTTTTCCTCTTTTTTTAAATTGAGGTGTAGTTGACATAACATTAGAAACAAATTCTTAATATTAATCATTGCTAGACCTTCCTTTTTAGAGAAATGGAGTCAGTGCTGTTTGCTTGACCTTGGAAATACAGCCATAGAGTGACCTAGAAAACTGGAATGTTCTATTTAATGTAGGTTCCTGAAGAAATATCTTACCAGTCTTCTTGTTGGCAATCCTCTCAGCATGATTTATAGTATCCTAGAGCAGTGAATCCGTTTTCTAAAAGCAAATAAAATGATTGGTTTCAGAACCTTTTTAAAAGTATTAATGATTAAAAATCAATCTTTTAATATATTTCAACAACTTTTTTCGTTTGGTTTTATTTCAGAACGTCTTAATTTATTTGTTGTTTTTTTCTACATAAACTCCAGGAAATTTTTAGAGTCAGTTTTGTTTGGTCTATAAGAAGGTCAATGGTTCTATGATCATTTACTATAAGGTCTAAGCCATTCTTGAATTTATGTGTTAAGTGTTTAATTTTTAACTTAAAATAGTCAAAATACTAGCTACCACTTATATTCCTACCTACTTATATGACAGGCACAGTGCAGGGTCTTGCAAATGAGTTATCTATTATTTATAAGTCTCGTAACTCTTTATCTTGACTACAACTACCACTGTTTTGCCAATATGGACATTGAGGCTTAGAGAAGTTAATTTTCCTGAAATCATATAGCTAAAAGCAGGAGCAGTGACATTTGAACATCAAGTGTATATTCGATATAAACTACGTATTTTGAGTTTTGGTACATTGACCAGGAAATGTTGCAGAAATAGTGTTTATAAGCATACTTTTTATTAGAATTATGATTTTGATTAATACTAAAACTTTCTGAGTTGTGTTAAATGGATACATGAAATAAAAATTAATAGTTTAAAAATCTATAGAGATTTAGTTCAATTCAAATATTAAATAGACTTTGGAGCTTGAACTGTTGTATCTTAGCTGGACTATAAATTCTAATGAGTAGATATCCATGAAAAGAAAAGAAAATTTTAATATGAGCTTTTCCAGTGTGTATTTAGGTTGAGGAGATTTTTGAAAATAATTAAATTTTGTAAATGTCACTGATGAATGTGGCTGCTTTGATACATGCCTGAGATGTTTCCTGGAAAGAATCGTCAAAGGGAGTTGACAAAGTCCCGATTTTTCTCTAGTGGGTGAAAATATTTCCCAGTGAATCCTGGTATTAAAGACATTATACAAAGATATCATTGTCTCAGTGAATTAAAGACATGCCCCTATATTCAGTGTTACAGTTCTCTCTGCTGGCTTTGCCAGTGTGACAATTTGTATTCTTGATGTCGGGCACGAAATGATACTACTTGGTGGCTTACTTCCTGCAGTGAGAGGCACATCTCCTTCACTCTCTACCTCACTGGGTTAATAAAGGTGGGATAAAATAGGGCATATGAAGTCTTTTGAGCAGTAGAGATTACATAGTCAGTCAGTGAATGAGGAAGACCTAAGAACACAAGTTCTCTGCTCCTAGGGCAGTAGCCTTAAAAAAATAGACTTTTTAGAGCAGTTTTTTAGAGCAGTTTTAGTTTTATGGAAAAATTGAGCAGAAAGTACAGAGTTCTTCAGTACTCCCTTCCTTCCCCACAATTTCCCCATTTGGTATTTTGCATTGGTGTACATTTGTTTTAATTGATGAACCAATATTAATACATTATTATTAACTAAGATCCAATTTGCATTAGTAACATTGCGCAGTTCTTTCTGGGCTCTCTATCCTGTTCCATTGATTTATGTGTCTGTGTTTGTGCCCGTATCATACTGTTTTGATTACTGTAGCTTTGTATATGGTCTGAAGTCAGGGAGCCTGATTCCTCCAGCTCTGTTCTTCCTTCTGAAGATTGTTTTGGCTATTCAGGGTCTTTTGTGTTTCCATACAAATTTTAAAATTATTTGTTCTAGTTCTGTGAAAAATGTCATCAATATTTTGATAGGGATTGCATCGAATCTGTAGATTGCCTTGGGTAGTATGGTCATTTTAACAATATTAATTCTTCCAACCCCCAAACATTGTATATCTCTCCAACTGTTTGTGTCATCTTTGATTTCTTTCACCATTGTCTTATAATTTTCTGAGTACAGGTCTTTTACCTCCTTAGGTAGGTTTATTCCTAGGTATTTTATTCTTTTTGATGCAATGGTAAGTGGGATTGTTGCCTTAATTTCTTTCTGATTGTTCATTGTTAGTGTATAGACATGCAAGAGATTTCTCTATATTAATTTTGCATCCTGCAGCTTTACTGAATTCATTGATGGGCTCTAGTAGTATTCTGGTGGTGCCTTTAGGATTTTCTGTGTATAGTATCATGTCATCTGCAGACAGTGACAGTTTTACTTCTTTTTTCCCAATTTGGATTCCTTTTATTTCTTTTTCTTGTCTGATTGCTGTGGTTAGGACTTCCAAAACTATGTTGAATATGTACAGTTCTTTGGGAGTTGACAGATGCATGTCACGTGTCCACCACTGCAGCATCATATAGAATAGTTCAACAGTGCACAGATCCTGTGTTCTACCTGTTCATCCTCCCCATGCCCATACCTCTGGCAACCCCTGATCGTTTTTTGTCTCCATGTAGTTTTATCTTTTCCAGAATTTCCTGTAGTTGGAATTGTACAGTATGTAGCCTCTTCAGACTGGTTTCTTCCACTTAGTAACATGCATTTAAGTTTCCTCCATGACTCTTCATGACTTGATAGCTCAGTTCTTTTTATCGTTGAATAATATTCCATTGTATAGATTTACCACAGTTTGTTTATTCATTCACCTTTTGAAGGACATCTTGGTTGCTTTCAGCGTTTGTCAGTTTTGAGTAAAGATGCTTAAACGTTTGTGTGCAGGTTTTTGTGTGGACATAAGTTTCCAACTCCTTTGGGTAAATACCTGGGAGTGTGACTGCTGGATCATAGGTAAGACTGTGTTTATCTTGTAAGAAACTGCCAAACTGTCTTCCACAGTGGCTGTACCACTTTTCATTTCCCCCAGCAGTGAGTGAGAGTTCCTGTTGCTCCACATCCTCACCACCATTTGGTGTTATCAGTGTTTTGGATTTTAGCCATTCTGATAGGTGTGTAGTAGCATTGAATTGGTTTAATTTGCATTTCCCTAATGACATATGATGTGGAGCATCTTCTCATATGTGTATTTGCATTTGTATATCTCCTTTGGCGAGTTGTCTGTTCAGATCTTTTGCCCACTTTTTAATTGGGTTGTTTGTTTTCTTCCTGTTGAGTTTTAAGAGTCCTTTGTATCTTTTAGATGTCAGTCCTTTATTACATGTTTTTCAAATGGTTAGTAGTCTTTTTATTTTTTTAAAGTTTACTTAAATGTCAATTTTATTAATTAAGTTTGAGTTTTGAAATTTTAATTCCATTTCAAAAATTTTTTAATTTTTATTTTATATTAGAGTATAGCTGATTTACAATATTGTGTTAGTTTCAGGAGTAAAGCAAAGTGATTGAGTTATACATATTCATATATCCATTCTTTTTCAGATTCTTTTCCCATATAGGTACTACAGAATATTGAGTAGAGTTCCCTGTGCTATACAGTAGGTCCTTGTCAATTATTTATCTTATATATAGTAGTGTGTATATGTTAGTAGTTTTTTTATATTCTTACTTCCTCTTGACACTTTTGAACCATTGCATATTATAGATATTATTTAAATAAATAAGGCCCTGGGTATTTCCTTTCATATGGGCATGTTATTTATAAGTACTGTTTTGTTTTGGGTACGTACACCCTGTGGACCTCGTAATGTGGACTTGCATGGGGTGGCTCAGAGTTCAGCAATCTGACAGTTTGCTTTGGTGTATCTACATGTGCTGCTGCTACAGTTCAGGTATCTGGCTCGCTGGCAGCTATGACGCTTTATAACACTTGAGTCTAAAATTAGTTGAACTGTTCTATTTTAAGGATAGGCTGACATTAGTAGTCCAGGTCCTGCAAAATATGGAAAGTTGAACTCTTAGGATAGTGAATTACTTCTTTTAAAATGTAATCAGAAGTAGGGTTACATAGATAGTAGTTTGTATAATTTTTTAGAGATTTTTGTGATGGTGATTTGATTATAGCCTGGGTGTCATGCCATATATATATATATATATATATATAAAATGTCTAATAACACAGAGTTTTATGTTACCACCTAGAATTAAGCAGCAGGTAAATGATCATATTTGAGTTTTAAAACCGTGAGTTATGAGGTACAGCAAGATTACTTGATTTTCTGTTTTGATTGTTCATTTTGTGATCTTTGTGATAACTTTATCTGCATAACAGAAACTAGAGAATATTGAAAATACTTGGTAAATAAAAAGCCAAGTGGTGAAATTCAGAGTTTGATTTTGCATATAGAGTAGATTTTATAATCTTTTTAAGGGAGGGCTTATGGTTATGAAGGCATTTGTAGTATTACTTGAATGTGTCTTTCAAGCAATCTCAGAAGCTAGAACAACTTAGTTACTACAGATATCTTAGTCTTTATACTTTTCTTTGAAGAACAGAAGAAGGATTGAAGAATTCTAAATTACAGAAAGCAAAATGCAAGGGTGCTTTATATTTCTTGTGGAAAAACAGATGTACTTAATCTCCATGCTTTCCCATTTAGAAAACTATATAGAAGTTAAAATTTGTGCTTCAGTAGAATTAAAATAAACAGAATAAAATACTTTTGTAATTAGTCTTTCATTGAAAACATTCAAGCAATATTGTTCCCAACCTCATCTTTCTCATATTTCTCATCAGTAATTAATTGATTACATGCTCAGTTGCACAAATTACTGTGTCACTTGCACCCTCCCCAAGCCTCCATCACATGTTCTAATCAGCTTTCCTTAGGAAAGCTGGACAGAGAGGAAGCACTGGGGCCAAGAAATTGATCTTCATCAAATTGAAATATGTGGTTTAATTCTAAGGTTATTGATCATATACTTAAAAAATGTTCAGAGGAACTTGGGCCTGTGGAAAGAAGAGGAACCCAGGCTACAGGGCTGTAGCCTCTGGAAGAGCAGAGATGGGTGAGGATGCACGGCCAGCTCCACGCAGTGTAAGTCAGAGCCTCAGAGAGGACCCAGCCGAGCATCCAAAAGTCTAAGGAGTGGGGCTGGCCTCTGAAGGGAGGCAGATACCAGTGGGAGGAGGCTCTGTGTTGTGGGTGAGGATGGGCAGTGTTGGTGGAGGGTTTTCTGCACCTGCCTTTTCATCTGCACAGTCTGACCTTGCACTTCCTGCTTTGCATTGTGGGAAGAGTATTATCATAATGATTTAATCAATACTTTAAACCAGACAGATTTTGTTTGTAGGTAATCAGTGTTAAGCTGTAAATTTTATCCTCTGCTTTTAAGAACTCTGAATATATTATCAAATATATT
Source organism: Delphinus delphis (assembly GCF_949987515.2). Taxonomy (NCBI): domain Eukaryota; kingdom Metazoa; phylum Chordata; class Mammalia; order Artiodactyla; family Delphinidae; genus Delphinus; species Delphinus delphis. Next base: position 44,113,410 of record NC_082692.2, on the reverse strand, counting down.
ATCAATACCATGAATATATTATCAAATCTGAGGCTTCAGTCGTGAGAAATAACTTTTAGGCATGGCTCAACAAATGTAAAGACTGATTGAGACAGCTTGTTTTTTGAGGAAGGCCTGTATTGCTATGAACTTCCCTCTAAGAACTGCTTTTGCTGCATCCCATAGATTTTGTATGGTTCTGTTTTCATTGTTGATTGAGACAATCTTAACACGGTGTAGGAAATTCTGAGTTAGATCGATGATCATAATTATAACACCTTGCATATTGTTTGTATTTTTATATACATGTTACAATTTCATTCTTACGCCTCCTCTCTGAGATAGGTAACATAAGCGTCAGTTCCCTTATTTTGTAGCCAAGGAAACTAGGTTCCCATGATTGCATTGACGGGTGGCCGATTGGCATTCTGGCAGCCAGTCCACAGAGCCCTCTACTTTTGGTAATTGTGGCCCATCTTTATATGCATTCACAGTTTATTATTAACGTATAGATTATAAGTAATGTATGTGATGAGAGGTGAATAGTCTCAGTTTAAGTAAACAGCTATTGAATATGTCCTGGAATTATTGGTAGAGGTCTATATTTAGGAAGGAGATAAATACAGTTTCCTTTTTTGTGTAACTTTGTTTTGGGCTATCCTTAATCTATAAACTTCAGTGAAAAATTCTCTTGCTGGCTATTGGGGATTTAGGTACCTGAGGGAAAAACTCTGTTATCTTTTACTTCCATTGTTAATTGAAGCAGCTCTTAAAATTATAGGGTTTTATGTTTAGACAGAAAAACTATCCCATTGACTAAAGGTATAATTTCTGTATTAGTGGAAAAGGAGGAACTATGTAAGTTTTGTGTGGAATGTGAGAAGAAAAATCTATGACAGCATGTTTGCAAAATAAAGAAATGGACAAAATGGGAACAAAAAATAATCTGTAGTTCCATTATCCAGTATACTAATTAATGTTCTGATATATTTCCTCTCCTTTTCCATTTCTCTTTTCTCCTTAATATGTAACATTTAAAAATTTGGACCATGTATGTAAAACTGTATCCTGCTTATCTACTTAATATATCATGGTATTTTCTAATGCTATTAAATATTGTTTCAAAATATTTTTAATGACTGATGCATGTATTCTGTTATGGATAGTGATAAATAATGTCATGACACCATTTAAGTAATTTTGTATTCTGATGGATTTGGTTAATATTACTACATTGGTATCATTGGATCTAATTACAAGCTTCAGAAATAGAAGTTTTCAAGATCAGAAAGAAATCATATGGATTATATAAGCCAATTAACAATTAACTGTTTATAAGATACTGCCTAATTCATGACTGAGTAGATTCTTGAGTTATAGATCCAATTAAAAAATTCTAATCAGTCTGAATTCTAGAAATTCCACAATAAAGGAAGCAGTGACTAATAATGTAGAGATCTGGTTTCTATTCCTGGATCTTGATATTAACTAGCTAGTATTGGATGGGCTTATAAATTAAAGGAATGATTGCCTCCTCATCCTATAATACTTTCCTTAATGAATTAATTAATCATTTATTCATTTAGAAAGCATTCATTGAGTGTTTCTTGTGTGATAGTAAGTATGCTAGATCCTTAGGGTGATCGACATAAGGAAGTCAGTGGTCTTTTATTTTTCTTGTAGAGTTGTGGACGTATCACTTTATTCTGATGTGATAATCTGTCTGGTTCTCCTTGACATCACTCTCTGACATACTTTCCATTTACTGTTTTTGGCATCCACGTCATTTTTTATTTGAGATGATCACCATATTCGTAGTTTTAATTTATTTATGGAACTCTCATTGATTCCTTTTGAAAACCTTTTGAAAATGCCTTCAGGACTTTTGATATAGGCTGTAATCGTTGATTGCCTTTACTTTTCATTACTTGTGCTGGTCTTCAAGATTATACTCTTTGTTAATGGTACTGAATTTAGCAGTATTTGGGGGGACTAGGTTTATTGGTAACATTGACTGAAGTAGAACTTCGGAAGAAATTGATAATTTAAAACCTTTTTTACTTTCTTCACATGCATTAATGATATGTAAACTTGGTGCCTTCGAGTGTGTGCAAATGACCTTTTTTGGGAGGTTTTAAAACTGTTCTCTGTCTTAATTGCTGTGTGCTGTACTTGTATGTCTAGCTCTGCATTTCTTCAGTGTTTGGTTAAATGATGGCCTTATACAACTTGAGAAAGGCCTAAATGTCGTCTCCTCTGAGGCTTCTTCTTCCATCTCTAGTTAAATGGAAGATTTCTCTTGTACTTTTAATTCTTCACTTTGGGAATGAACGTGAACAGAAAATTCCTGGTTGCCCATTCTTTGAGTCTGAGGTGAAGCTCCCCCCTCAGGACTGGGAACTGTGGCTTTCAGTTTTGAATGCCTTCAATCTGGGGAGTTGATTAAGCTGTTTTGATTTGTTTTTCTCTTCCCTCATTAACCGCTCCCCCCACCAGTGAACAGAACTGTACAGTAAGTCCCCCGCATACGAATCTTCAAGTTGCGAACTTTCATACGAACACACGTTTCAAAGATGCAAACGTGTGTTCATATATCCAGTCACGTAAGCTAGTTCACGTGTCTGGCGTGCATTGTCACGTGCATGCATCCTCTACAGGTGGTTGTGCTTTTGTGTACTTTACTGTACAGTAGTGTATAGAGTACAGTATCTTTATTTCAAGCCCAGGATGTCCAGAAGCAAGCATAAAAGTAGCAGTGATGTAGCTGGTACTACTGTACTTTTCAAGGTACTGTACTGTAAGATTAAAAATGTTTTCTTTATTTTTTGTTTGTTTTTTATGTATTATTTATGTGAATAGTATTATAAACCTATTACAGTACAGTACTGTATAGCCAATTGTGTTAGTTGGGTACCTAGGCTAACTTTGTTGGATTTACGAACAAATTGGACTTAAGAATGAGCTCTTGGAGTGGCACTTGTTCCTATGTAGGAGACTTACTGCAGTTCTGCATCTAACCCTGATTCTGCTCTCTTAACGGCCCATCTTTGAGAATTACTATTGCTTGTGGTTGATACAGAGAAAAGATAGAAACAGTGAGTGTGCTGATTTTCCTTCCTTTCATTTTATACTGGAGAAAGCTGAAGTCCAGGGAAGTGGGGATCAGCAGAGGGAAAAGCAAGATCTGCATTGAGGTCTCCTGATCTCTGCGTCTCCACACCACTCTGTCTCCTTTTCTGCTCGCTGGTAGATAGAAGAGGTGCTTTCATTGGCTATGTCTAAGCCACTTATTGAAAAAGCCATGCCTTATGAGAGAATTAGTAAGGAAATTAATGTAGAAGAAACGAGTGGAAAAAGTGAAGCACCAGGGAGCCAGAAGTAGTGTGGTAGTGTCATTCTAGACATGCAGTGAAAGGGATGCTGAGTTTTCAGTGTTGCATTTGATGTTTATGGACTTCGGGGACCAGTGGGATGTCAGTGAAGATAAATTGCATGCAGCAGGCTCATCACTGTTCTGGAGCTTTAAGAAAGAGATTAGGCATAATATAAATTGGATTCATACCATGCAGTTAAAATATTCCTCCATTTTGAAAGGTTCAGTGACAGTTTGGCTGCAGCTTTGGGTCAGCGTGTGGATACCTGGCTGTTTCCTAGTTAGCTACAGGGTTCAGGCTCCAGGCAGGCAGATCTGGGCCACCGACCACTCCCACTCTTGCCCCTTCCCCATGGCCTGCCTTCTGAGGGTGTGTGGGCATCTGGGGCAATCACTTCTGCTGTGGATCAGGACTGACAGAGGAGGAGGTGATGCTTTATGACCTCATTTCTAGTCTGTGTCCAGAGTGGGAGCGGCAGTGGAAGGGATGGGAAGTTTGGGTTTGCTCACACCCCAGAGGGGCATGTGGTGTGTGGGGGGGGTTGGGGGTGTGTGTGTAGAAGGGAAGGGAATGGAAAGAGGAGAGGGAGCTTATCTCTTTGTGTTTCTGGGAAGTTGGAGGTGTAGGTTTTAGGTGAATGGTGGCCTGACTCCATTGCCCATCTTTGGTTCTGTGTACTTAACATTTACATCCCCCATACCCTGTATGCTCAGGTGTGCTTCTACTGCCTGGTCCAAGCTCCTCAGCCCCCCTGTGACAGCAGCAGGCAAGTATGTGGTTGGGAGGATGTGATTTGGAAAGTGTGTTTCCAATAGGAACATGCCTATTGTATGTATTTATTAAAATTTATTTTTTATAGATCCAGTGTTATATATTTTAATTATTCTAGATAATGACTCCAAAATGTCAGTGTATGTTGTACAGCAATAATGTTGTTTTACCATTTTCAAAATTAAACATAGAGCTTTGTACTACCGGGGTTATCTAATCTTTATTTAAACAGCATTTTTAAGAGAAAATGTGTTCTAAGTTGGTTGTTTGGAATTTACAAGTAAATTTCTATAGTAAAATTTTCACTGGCAAATATTTGACCGGGGGTAGGTCTAGGGAGAAATTAAAAGGATTTTAGAAAAAAGTTAGAAACAGTATTTTTTTAAAGTTAGTAACCACTTTTATTCTTATTACCATCTTCCAAAAGCATTTAGTATAACATCCAGGACTGGCAAGGAGGGGGAGGGGCAACAGTACTCCATGCATTGCTTCTGACATGTGCTTCATTACCATCTTTGTGGAAAGGAGGTTGCTGCTGAAGTCACACCTACTGTGACCCCAAATTTCAGCATCTTCCCTACAGGTAGAATTCAAGATATTTATTGTGGCATTGTTTATGATAGCAAAATACTAGAAACAACCTGAATGACTAGGGGATAGTTGAATAAATTTAGATACTTCTGTACCTTGAAGTGTTAAGGAACTAGTAAAAAATATGAGTTATATGTCTAATCATTGACCCATAACATTTTACCGATGTATTATTATTATTTAAAAATATATTTATTTATTTATTTGGCCGTGCCGGGTCTTAGTTGCAGCACACGCGATCTTCGTTGCGGCATGCGAGCCCTTTAGTTGCAGCATGCAAGATCTTAGTCGCGGCATGTGGGATCTAGTTCCCTAACCAGGGATTGAACCTGGGCCCCCTTCACTGGGAGCATGGAGTCTTAACCACTAGACCACCAGGGAAGTCCCCCAATGTATTATTAAGAAAAATTAAAAGGCAGAGGAATAATGTGTATGGCATTTTTATTAAAAAAAAAGGAAAAAGAAAAAAATTTATACTGAAACATAGGGAGAGAGATGAAGGTTAGAAACCGAACTGTTAACAGGGTTAACTCCAGGGGGTAAGATTTTTTTTTTTCAATCTCGGTGTTTGACATTTAAAAAAAGTAGCTATTACTTCTGTAATAAATATAAATACCACCACAAATAAAGTAGAACGTTTAAAAGAAGAAAATTATTAAATATTAGCATGTATGTGATGAAACAGTGCTGGTTTTTGAGAATAGCTTCCTCCATGTGAATCAGACAGGTATAATTTATAAGCAACATTGTGGGTATTAAGTGACATTCGCTTAATAGACCATCTGGCACTTTCATGAACAATTTACAGACCTATGGTTTGTGTGGTCCTTATGGCTGAGGTGGTTCATTATGACCTCAGCTATCATTCTTAGCATCTGATTTGATCAGACACTTGCAGGCAAAGTCCAGTGGGGCGAGAAGGTGCTGACTCAAATAGTCAGGCAGATGGAACCATGGTCTCTAAGGAGTGCTGTCCTTAGCCACAGTTCTGTTTGTTTTCTTATATGGCTTCATTTTTTACTCATTTATTTAACAAATTATCTGAAAATGTATTGAGTGCCCATGACATACACAAAGATGGAAAAAAATGGTGTTGCTTTTTGTTTTAGGAGATCTCAGTCTGTTGGGGAAAACCAGCAAGATGAATTCTGGAACAATTACAATGCTGTATATGCAGTATGAATAAAGTATCCATTGAGTGACTTTCTTACACCCTTTACCTGGTGAGGCCAGCATGCCCTGTATTTCTTAGCTTCTCTCATAAGCTTTTATTTCTCTGACAAGCAGGAATACAGAAGTCATAGGAGAGCCCTGTTATAGTACAACATTTTCTTTTTCTGTGGATTGGAATATAACATAACCCCAGGGTTAGAAGGGAATACCTAATACTAATAGGTGATATAGATATACAGCAGGGAGACGGAGGAAAATGAATTGCATATTTGTTTATAGGATCATCACATAAGGGAATATTGAATAGTTTTGACAAGTTGGGAAACTATAGCAAATATTTTTTAAGTCTTTTAAATATTTCTAGTGCTTATCATGGTACTTGGAATATTGTAAATGCTTAATAATTATTTCGTTTTTTAACTGATTGAATGAATGAATTTCTATTGAGTGTTTGGGCTTTAAGATTTTCTGAATTCAGTTTCTTAATAAAGCTAAATAGAGTTACTCTGTCCTAAGGTTCATTAATACTTTCTTTTCAGTTTCTAATCTGTTGTTAATGCTCTGCAGTATATTTTTCATCTCTAGAAGGTCAGTTTGGGTTTTTTTTCACTTCTTTTGTATCTTCTGTGTCTCTCCTTAATATGCTTATGCTTTTCTCTATCTTTTTGGACACGTGGAGTATATTAATAATAGCTGTTTTAATATCCCAGTCTACTGCTTCTACTTTTTGTGTCATTTTCTGGGTCTGTTCCTTTGATTACTGTTTCTCCACATTATGGTCACATTTTCCAGCTTCACTGCATGTCTGGTAATTTTTTGTGTAGATGCCAGACATTGTTAATTTTACTTAGTTGGGTGCTGAATTTTTTTAATCTTCTTTTAAGTGTTTTTGAGTTTTGTTTGTGATACAGTTAAGTATTCACAATAGACTGACCCTTTTAAGGTTTGCTTTTTAAGCTTTGTTAGGCAGGACCAGATCTGCTTTAGCCTAGGGCTTATTTTCCCCACGACTGAGGCAGCACCCTTTTGCATTCTGCCTGCTCTTTTCTGGTGGTTCTTCACCTGGCTCTGGTAGTTTCCTTATACATATGTACACACCTCAGGTAAATGCAACCCCTTGTGTATCTCCAGACGTGGTCTTTGTGCAGCTCTTTCCTGTTCTCTGCACTGAAATTTCTGATGGTCTTGACCTCCTCAGGTGAGCTGTCTCCTCCTCTGAGAGAGACCACCTTCTCCCTCCCCGACCCCAGTTCCCCCAGCGCCTGCACTGTAACCTGGAAACTCACTCCACGCAGTTTGCTGGGGTGGGGTGTGATAAAGGCTCACCTTGTTTGTTTCCCTTTTCTCAGAAATCACTGTTGGCTGTTCTGTCTATTGTGTAACATCCAAATCTGTGGTTCCATAAATTTTGTCTCTCTTTTTAGAGACAAATATAGTTGTGTCAAGTGGGAGAATGAATCCAGTTCCTATTCCTCCATCGTGCCCAGAGGTGGAAGGTCCTCCTTTTCTCTGTTTTTATTTTTTTTTAATTTATTTATTTTATCTATTTGTTTTTGACTGCATTGGGTCTTCATTGCTGCATGCAGGCTTTCTCTAGTTGTGGCAAGTGAGGGCTACTCTTCATTGCAGTGCACGGCTTCTCATTGCGGTGGCTTCTCTTGTTGCAGAATACGGGCTCTAGGTGCAAGGGCTTCAGTAGTTGTGGCACACGGGCTCAGCAGTTGTGGCACACGGGCTCAGCAGTTGTGGCGCATGGGCTTAGTTGCTCTGTGGCATGTGGAATCTTCCTGGACCAGGGCTCAAACCCATGTCCTGTGCATTGGCAGGTGGATTCTTAACCACTGTACCACCAGGAAGCCCTCCTTTACTCTTTAAAGAAGGCTCATGTGCATATAGCTTGTGCATAAATTTTCTTTTGTTACAACTAGATGGATTATAGAAATGTAGACTTAAAACCCTCAAAGTCCTGCATATACAATTCATCTAAACGTTTATTATGTTCTTTCTGTTTGGTGGGTACTCTGGACTTGGCTGGTGAAAGTTTGGGAAGGAAAAAGCATGGTCCCAGTTCATGTGTTGCTTTCGTGTTAGTATGACCCTGAGACGAGAGCATCATTATACAGCCAGAGAATGAAGACATGACACATAGATTTCAGTATTTTCACATTAACATAAATGTTTCTATTTATGTGATATTTAAACTTGAGTCAGTTTAATAAAAGGATGTTACCATAGTCAGGTGGGGAGGAGGGAAGGATTCTTTTTTTAGCAACAGCACATTTACTCAGAAAAATAGAGCAGAATCATAGAGCTGAGATTGCATCATTTAGTGTTTGCATTTTATGACTGAGAAGAATTGGGCTCAGAGATATTAAGCTCTTTGAACTAGTTAGAACTGGAGCCCAGGAATTCTACTTTGTAGCATTTCCCACTTAATCATACTGTCTTTGTACTTCGAAGCACCCAGATGCATGTGCTGTACTTCTCTTCTTCCTGGGCCCGACCACGTAGTGTGAGTCTTAGGGCCCAGCAGCCTGTTTTCTTGCAGGCTTTGTTCTGTGCTGTGTAGATTCTGCCATACTTTTGGCTTGAATTGGAACATTTAGTTGGTCCCTCTGAACACATTATCCTGTATTGCATTAGGTCCTAACAGAGATAGACACTGAGCAGTTGGGAGACAGTTGAGTGCTTGACCATTATTCTGGAAGTTTATATTTGTGTTTCAGCCGGAGTGACTGTTTGATATTGACTTGACTTGCGAAGTAATGTCAGAAGGTCAAAACAATTTTCAGATATGTATTGATTGTATCTGATGACGGTTTGGCACTTGACTTTTACCTCCTTAAGGTGGCCTTCGTATTGAACCATGGCAAATTAGTCCTGTTATTTTTAAAGAATATTGACTCCATCTGGCTTTGGCAGTGCAGAAAAGGCAAGGCTGGCATAGTTATACACAAGGGTATGTGGTTCTTTGGGGACACAGTTTTGAAAAGGAACCTGAACTTGGCAGTCAGGTTTGTATACACACTACCACGTAGGGACAAGGAGACTAGAGATAACTAACATTTTGATTTGCCACCCTTTCTTTTTTTCCTGTGAAAAGGAAAGAAATGAAAGATGATTTATTATAATAAATCTGTAATAACAGGCAGTAGTGTGCTGGTAAATTTTTGACAACCGATTCTTCCAGGATAAAGTCTTGATTTATAGCATTTGTGCTTTTCCATGGTGTAAGTATTTTCACCATGATTGATTTCAGGGTACCAGTTTGACATCACTGAATGCAGAGTTGGAAAGAGAGGTATAGTATCTCACCATGACCTGGTGCTTCCACCATGCAGGTGCCATAGATGTAAATAGTAAAATGTAGTGACATCATTAGTAAGTGACAAGTTGTGAATATTTATTATCTTGGTTTTAATGTAACGTGGTTAATTGTAGCTTTAGGTAATTTAATTTTTTAATGATGGCTGTAGTTAACAATTGGCTAACAAAATTCTGGAAATTCAGCAGTTCACTGAAGCTAGCCTACTGCTGAAAATAGGTAACATTTATTGAGCACATACTATCTGCCAGGCATAGTCTAAGTGTTCTGCATGAAGTATGTCATCTTCAGATTAACCCTATGAAGTAGGTGTTAGATAATCTCCATTATGCAGTTGATAAAGTGGAGGCACATAGAAGTGTAGTAATTGCCCAGGTCATGGTTTGAGGGTAGCTGAGCTGGGGTTCAGAACCAGGCCACCTGTTCCTAGAGCCTGTCCTCTTAACCCTCTTGCAGTACTGCCTCTTGAGGTTAAAGATATTCTTGAACATGAGGCCATCGTAGCTATGATAAATTTTAAGTAAAACTACTCATTCTTCAGAGTTATTTTATAACTTGTTTCAGTAATTGTTTAGATTTGATTTGAATTTTCATTTATGATAAAGTGTTACTGTCTTTAACATATGAAGTGTTTATGTAAATCAGCAAGAAAAGCAGCACTCTCTCCAGTAGAAAAACAGCCCAGTGATTTCAATAGGCAATTCATGAGAACTGGCCATGGCCTGTGGGCAGTGAAAGCAGGGACAGTGTCCATTCTCCTCTCTGTGATATCAGTCCCAGCCTTGCAGAATACCTGACCCAGATCAGGGCTCCATAAAGACCATTTTATTCCTGTTAATTTTTTACGTGTCTTAATGAAGCATATATAAAGATTTCTTGACCTTTTCCTTATATAAGGCTATTTTCTAATGTTGCCTTAATTAAAGAAAGGAAAATTTTCAGGAAAGTGTTTCTTACTGTATTGTTAGAGACATTTTATTATTAAAAAATCCTAAGTTCAAACAAGGATGAGGAGGCCTAATCAGTTTTTTTCTTAATTATAATTAAGAATCAGTATATGCTGTTTTATGTAATTTCAGTATGTAAAATTGATATTCCTAAATTTGAGACCTAGTGGAATTATGAGAAATTGCTATGAAATTTCTAGAGCCTTTAGGTTACAGGTAGTGAAGTTTTAATGCATCGAGCTGCTTATCTACAAACCTTTTTGAGGAATGCACAGTACACCCTGGACCGTTCAGAGACTGATGTTTCACAGTGTGTCTTTTCTCAGCTTTCCATCTCTTCCTTCTCTCTGGAAGATGTAATTTTGGCCACCTCTGAGCTCACGGGGACTTCTGAAGGATGTTGTGAATTACCTCGAGATATGGTGAAACATATCAGAATAATGTTTTTGGGTGCTGACAGCTGAATTTTGGAGATTAGGAATTAGAGCTTTTTGAGTTGGTTTGAAAAAAGCGTTTTGGTGATGTTAATAGACTTGTCATCTCTTGGTGTGGGCAATCAGGGACTTACAGTAGTATTTCCTTCTGAAGATAGAAAAGGCAGTAAGGGGAAGAAGAAGGAAAAGGGACAAACGTTGATTGAATGATGGTGACCCGGGGTCAGATCCAGCCCAAGTGTGTACATGCATTACGATTAAAATGAAAGCTGTCTTTTTCAGCACCTGGGGGAGATGGCGTGGAGCGGGTTCCTTTAGAAAGTATACAATTTACTGAAAGGTAATCATATTCTCTCTGTCGGGGCTTACGTATCAGAGCACTTGAAACTCTTGGGGTCTGGACCCTTCTCTGTATTCCAGAAACCTCCCAAATAAGGTTGGTCAGATTATCAAGTTCTTTTTTTTTTTAAGCTGAAGTTATATTAATTTATTCTGAGTTCTGTGTTGATGAACGTATCTGATTGACTATGCAATATGTCTAATTGAAAAGAAAAATTATTACTTATTAAGTGTAATTCATTTGGGAGGTGGTGAAGGGTGGAGCACAGATAGAGTAAAAGGGGTGTTAAATCCTGCAGAGGTTAATGGCTCTTCTCCTTCGGTCTGTCCTAGTCACTCCTCCTGCCATAGACTAGCCCATCACAGGTAAAAACACTATGCTTTACTCCGGTACCTGTTTCCTTTGCTGAGTCCTCAGGAGGCAGGAACCTTTCCTTCCTACCCTTACTTTTCCTCCCTCCCGCCCTTCCTTTCATGATAGATAGCACTCGTTCTTGTTAAAAAACAAAAAGGGCAATTTTCTCCAGAAGGAACTGGTGTTAGTTTCCTACTGCTGCTGTAACAAATTACCACCAACTTAGCGGCTTATATAACACACATGTATTATCAAGCAGCCTTGGTGGTCAGCAGTCCAAAGTGGGTCTTGTTAAAATCTAGGTGTCAGCGGAGCTGTCCCTTCTGAGTGTTGGAGGGGAGAAGAATCTGTTTCCTTGCCTTTTCTGGATTCTAGAAGCTGCCCTCTTTCCTTGGCTCATGGCCAAGCCACTTCCACCTCTGTGTCTTTGTCATATCTACCCTCCCTCTGTGAGGACCCCTGGGATGACGCTGGGTCCTCCCAGGTAATTGGAGGCTGATCTCCCTGTCTCAAGGCCTTTTGACCTTTTGCAAATTCTCTTTTCCATGGATGGTAATGTATTTACAGGTTCTGCAGATTAGGGTGTGGATATCTTAGTTTTCTAAGATATCCTGCCACAGAAATTTTTAGAACTTTCTGATAAAATACCAGATAGCACAACTTCTTCTATATTAGTTGATCATAATGGAGACCAGAGATGGTGTCCTCTAACCTTTAGAAAAATCATCATGATTTCTTTTAACACATAAATATGATTTAATTAAAAAAAAAGTATGACAGGGGCTTCCCCTAGTGGCGCAGTGGTTAAGAATCAGCCTGCCAATGCAGGGTACACGGGTTCAAGTCCTGGTCCAGGAAGATCCCACATGCCACGGAGCAACTAAGCCCGTGCACCAAAACTACTGAGCCTGTGCTCTAGAGCCTGCGAGCTACAACTGCTGAGACCACGCGCCACAACTACTGAAGCCTGCTCGCCTAGAGCCCGTGCTCCGCAACAAGAGAAGCCCCCGCTCACCACAACTAGAGAAAGCCCACACGCAGCAACAAAGACCCAATGCAGCCACAAATAAATAAATTAATTAATTTAAAAAAATTTTTAAAAATTTAAAAATGTTTGACAAATATGGCTAATGTGCATTGTGCTGTTTTGAGTTAAAATGGGGGAAAATATTCAAAGGAAATATGGAGTTTGGAAATACTGGTATTTGGAGTTTAGTGATAAAATACTAAGGCTATTAAAAAAAATGAAACATCAGTCCTGCAGTATCGCATCAGAAGTCTTATTCTCAGAAATTGCTTTTCAGTTATCCAAATACGTATATATTAAGAACATCTTTCATCTTCATCTGAAAAGCAAAATAAACCGTTTCTTCTTCTACTTCGAATATATTTCTGGAAATGCGACATTTGAAATTAAGGGAGACATAGACTAACAGACGGGGAACTTCGAGGCTTGTTGAGTGTTTCCTGCTCACCAACCTGTGCGAGCCCTCACACAGGTGGGGGACTCTTTTGGCCCTTTATTTTATAGGTGAGACTCGTTGATAAACTGTCAGGAGGCCAACGAGCAACCAGCATGGTTGTTACTGGAGGCTGTTGCCACACGTCAATGTGCAGGCCTGTAACGATGCTTGTGGGACACAGGTGAGGGCTGTCACATGTGACCCAGCTCTTGGGGGCTCTGCCAGCTCACTGTGCTTGACCTGTGTAACGTGAAGGCGAGGCAGCCTCCTCTCCTTGTGAAGCAGGGTGTGTCTAAGGGGCTGTAGAGACGCGGGTCTCACTGTCCTCCTGCAGGAGTAGTGAGCTTCTTTCCACATTCATTTGGCTTTATGGGATGCTAAAAAATATCAGGTAAGCTGTTTCCCAGGGATCATAAATTTCCATCCGTTCATTAACCCCTCATTCCCTGTGACTTTGTTAGAGAACTGAATTCATTAAAAGGTGATAAAAAACTGGAGCAAAGTCAGCAGGCAGTTTTAGGGAGAAAGGAATGGGCCTGTGACATGGATGAGACCTTTTAGGGTGTTCATTTCTCTCTCCTAAAGTTACCCTTGTGATCAAAACTCAGGGATGCCCTGTACAGACATTTATTATTGGAACCATAAATTCTCATGGAAAGCAGAGGAAGAAAGAAAGATGAAGTAAACTACTCAGTCCTCATTTTGTTCAGGGTTGGGGCAGGAGGCCTTAACCTTCGGTCATTTTACTACCCAGCACCTAAATCAGATGAAGGAATTATTGTGTCCTGAATGTCTGTATCTGTTTAGATGCTAGCAAATATTTGTTAATAGGTTAAAATACATTTTATATAATGACTTTGCAGTGCTTTTTATTTTAATATAATTGATACTATTATCTGAGTCATTGACTAAAATATTTTTTATTAGTTTTTTAATTTAATTTTTATTTTACATTGGGATAGAGTTGATTTACAATGTTGTGTTAGTTTCAGGTGTACAGCAGAGTGGTTCAGTTATACTTACGTATACATATATCCATTCTTTTTCAGATTCTTTTCCCATATAGGTTATTAAAGAGTATTGAGTAGAGTTCCCTAAAGAGTGGGAAATCGGATGTTTACAATATTTTATAGTTTACTTTCAGGGTTCGCTGTTCCAGTTCAACCTCATTTGCACTCCCCTTGTCCTCAGCAGTGGCCTCAAGCCCTCAAGTTAGGAGAGGTGGAGGTGCCTGGTTTGGGGCTTCAGGGGATCTTCCATTCCTCTTTGTGGGGATCGTCTTCAAAGGGCATGTGCACAGACCTTTCACCCAGTTCTAAAAGTGGAGCACTCCCACTGTGCTGTCAGAATTGCCTGAATCAGTCACACTCCTTTTTGGCAAGATGTGGCAAACGCATGTCAGCTGTAGACAGTGCTTAATTGATTTGGCCAGTCAAGACATCATATACAAGACATAAAGCTGTCTTGTCCTGTAGCAATAGGATGGGTACAAATGCCCACAGTTTTAAATTTGAATTTTTATACATTGTTTCAATGGTAAGTATGGATAAAATAAAAATACGACTTATTACATAGCACATTAGAGAGGGCTGTGTGTGCTGGTCCTATATATGGATTGTTTTCTGTTCCTAGTCTTGTTCCCTCCCCACCTTTCCTCCCTAGGCTGACATTTTTGTAAAAGATACGACTTGCCAGGCACTCTTAGATGCTTTACACATGTTATTTTGCACAACGGCCCCACCAGGTACGTTTCATCCTTCCCATTTTTCAGATGAGGAAATGGGTATGCAGAGAGGGTGAGGGACTGGCCCAGCATCTCCCAAGGTCACACGGGGATGTAGCGAGTGGCAGAGTGGTGATTCCTGCCCCCGTATCTCCTGCCTACACTGCTGTCTCTACCCCAGTCCCACTTCTGTTTTATAATGTCTTGCTGTAATTTTGTAAGTAACCTCAAATCATTTTTGGAACATGGTGGGGGTATCACTAAACAAACAGATGAAACCTTGCAGCGTATATGTTGCCCCTATTTTTGTTTAGTAATATTTTGATTGAGCAACTCAGCTTCTTAGGATAGCATGAGATACATTGACCAAAATATACCTCTAGAATCAGCCTTGGAGTCCTCTTAGATTCTGGCTGATATCAGATTGGTTTCCCGTTGTTCAGGGTTTGCTTTGGGTAGTTGTGTTGTGTGGTCAGTTAGGGTTTCTTTCGCAAAGAACACAGCTGTGAGTGTTGTTGACAAGTGCTGTTGTGAGCGGGGCTGAAGGGGAGGTGGCAGTAAAGTGTTTCTCTGGTCTGTCATGGACTGAATAGGTCAGATCCTGCTTGGAAGGACTGTCAGTGGCAGGTGCCGCTTCTGTCACCAGGATGTTCTCTACTCATTTTTAATGCAGTGACAGCCCCAAATAGAAGCATTCTGTCATTCTCTCAATCCGTCCATTTGTGGAAGGATTTTGATCAAAGAGTGCTTTTTGCTTCTTGTTTATTTAGTAAGACACAGCGCGTATTTCACATAGAAATACCCTGTGTAACAGTAAAAATAAAATTTAAAGGGAAATAGCTCATTTTCTTTGCTCATTTTTCACAGACATGAATTTTATACTTCAAAAATGAAGTCATATAGAAGCACACTTTCCCTATATTCACTTATATTTACATAATAAATGTAATAATAAATCATAATGAGTAATTTAGTTTGTGTGTTGATATCATTACAGTTATATTCATGTCCTTAATTATTTTCTCTTTGGGAACCAGCTTGAGTTAGTGATACAGAAAGCATGTTTAGTCTCAACAACTTTAAAAAATGAGTAATGAAAGATAGTGATTTCATTTATGTTATTTGAGAAGATGGGCTGTTGAGGGATAAAAGAGCTGGAATATTTTTAGTGTTTGTAGTTTGTTTAGGCAAATACATATTTAAGTAGCATAAGAATTAAATATATTAAAATAGGATTTAAAAATATTTGCTTCATAAGTGAACAGCTCAAATGAAGTGAGTATAGTTGCATCAAGAGATGTTTAAATGTATGTTATTCTGAGGTTTGAAGATACTCAGACCATGTTGTAACTGTTTCTATTCAGTGTTTCACAGAAGAATTTGAGGTCTTCGATGATGTCCCATATTTAAAACATTAGTCAACTTTATTTAGCATAAGTGTTTTAGAAGATTAGAAGTTATTTTTTTGGCAAATAGATTTTGGTTTAGATTTGCCCTTTGAAAAATTTTGCCCCTTATCAGCCTTACATCAGGATTTTTTCTCCTTTTGTGGAATATAGTTTATGTTTTGGGGTTACATTTTCTTCTGTTTTTAGACTTTTTTCTGAAAAAAAATTTAGACCTATTAGTAAATTCTTATCTTAATTAGAATTAGTTATGATCTTTCTTAAAGCAGGTAAAAACATTTGAGTTTCTTTTACTTATTTTTTATTATTTTATATTTAATTGAAGTATAGTTGATTTACAGTATTATATGAGGAGTTTATTTGTAAAAGTGTAATTTTAGTTTCTAAGCAATTAAAAAAAAAGCTTAATTTAAAATTAAGTAACTGGGCTTCCCTGGTGGCGCAGTGGTTGAGGGTCTGCCTGCCGATGCAGGGGACACGGGTTCGTGCCCTGGTCTGGGAAGATCCCACATGCCGCGGAGCGGCTGGGCCCGTGAGCCATGGTCGTTGAGCCTGCGCGTCCGGAGCCTGTGCCCTGCAACGGGAGAGGCCACAACAGTGAGAGGCCCGCATACCGAAAAAAAAAAAAAAATTAAGTAACTGACTCACAGATGTAGAGAACAGAATTGTGGTTGCCGAGAGGAAGGGGGCTTGGGATGGATGGATTGGGAGTTTGGGATTAGTAGATGCAAGCTATTATATATAGAATGGATAAATAACAAGGTCCTACTGTATAGCACAGGGAACTGTATTTAATATCCTGTGATAAACTATAATGGAAAAGAATATAAAAAAGAATATATATATATGTATAACTGAGTCACGTTGCTGTACAGCAGAAATTAACACATTGTGAATGAACTATATTTCAATTAAAAAAATAAATGAAATTAAGTAACTGTTTAAAAGATATGCCTCCCACATTGTATATCTGCTGAGGACCTTTCTTAGACTTGTATCCATCACCATAATCATTAAGAAGTGCTGTATTTGTTGTTTTCTTAGCAAGGAGCTTGTCTTCCTAATCACATTATCTATTAGAGAAGTAAGTGCTTTTGTCTGTTTGCAACACAACCTTGAACTTGATGTATCAGATTCTGACAATGAAGGCGTCCTCTGACAGGTCACTGCGTTTACCTGGTAAAGGGGAGAATGAAGTTGACAGCTTCATTACCAGCTTGTAGACCACCCCCCCCCCCCGCCTTTTTCTTTAAAGAACGTTCAGTATCTAATTAACAGATGGGTTTGTTTCCAAGTTTCTTGTTAAATTCACTTTCTGGACCTTTGCACGGTTCCTTATTGCTGTTTAGGAAACCAGGGCAGCCTGTTGATGGTGCTACAGCCTCCTGTGTTTCTATGGGAGAAGCAGACCCTTAGTTCCATTCTTAGTCAGACACCTGGATGCATGGCCCTGCCTTGCAGCCCAGCCAGCCAGCCTGGGTCCTTCTGGAGCAGGTGGAGAAGGGCTGGCCCCTCTCTGACCCCTCCCCATGTCTGCCACCTGAGACGCCCCCCCAGGGCCCAGTGCTTCTTGCCTCCTTGGGGCTGGGAATGTGTCCCCCACCGCACCTTCTCCCTGGCAGCTGCAGGGGAGGCAGGGCTTCCTGCTGGGGAGGGTCCCTGTAAATTGGAGGTTGTCCCGCCAGACGAGGGCTGCCTTTTATTCTGTTTAATTAGACATACCATGTAGCAGGAGAAATAAACCACGTGGAGTCAGCCCTTGTTGGTCGCTGTTTGTATATTTTCCAGAATATACAAACAGCTCATACAACTCAACAACAAAAAAACAAACAACCCAATTGAAAAATGGGCAGAAGACCTAAATAGACATTTCTCCAAAGAAGAAACACAAATGGCCAGTAGGCATCACCACTGCTAATTATTAGAGAAATGCAGATCATAACTACAATGAGGTATCACCTTAACACCAGTCGGAATGGCCATCATTAAAAAGTTGGCAAACAACAAATGCTGGAGAGGGTTTGGAGAAAAGGGAACCCTCTTACACTGTTAGTGGGAATATAAATTGGTACACCTTCTATGGAAAACAATATGGAGGTTTCTCAAAAAACTAAAAATAGAGCTACTGTAAAATCCAGCAATCTCACTCATGAGCATATATTCAGACAAAACTATAATTCAAAAAGATACATGCACCCTATGTTCACAGCAGCACTATTCACCATAGCCAAAACTTGGAAACAACCTAAATGTCCATCGACAGAGGAATGAATAAAGAAGATGTGGTATATATATACAATGGAATATTACTCAGCTATAAAAAAGAATAAAAAAAAACATAAAGGGGACTTCTCTGGTGGTGCAGTGGTTAAGACTCTGCGCTTCCACTGCAGGGGGCATGGGTTCGATCCCTGGTCAGGGAATTCCTGCATGGCTTGTGGTGCAGCCAAAAAACAAACCAACAAACAAAAAAACCCCAAAATAATGCCATTTGCAGCAACATGGATGCAACTAGAGATTATCATACTAAATGCAGTAAGTCAGAAAGAGAAAGACAAATACCATATGATACCACTTATACATGGAATCTAAAATAGGGCAAAAATGAACTTATCTATGAAACAGAAACAGG
Organism: Delphinus delphis; assembly: GCF_949987515.2. Classification (NCBI taxonomy): domain Eukaryota; kingdom Metazoa; phylum Chordata; class Mammalia; order Artiodactyla; family Delphinidae; genus Delphinus; species Delphinus delphis. The sequence goes on along the minus strand of NC_082692.2, from coordinate 44,094,898 downwards.
GACGTGGAGAACAGACTTGTGGTTGCCAAGGTGGGTGTCTGGGGGAGAGATAGAGTGGAGTTTGGGATTAGTAGATGCAAACTATTATATAGAGAATGGGTAAGCAACAAGGTCCTAACATATAGCACAGGGAACTATATTCAGTATCCTATGATAAACCATAATGGCAAAGAATATAAAAAAAGAATGTATATATATGTATAACTGAATCACTTTGCTGTACAGCAGAAATTAATACAACGTTGTAAATCAACTATACTTCAGTTAAAAAAAAACAACAACCCACTTGGAGTCAGGATACCTGGAATTATCCAGTTGCTGCTGTTTCCCTGCTGTGAGACCTTGGACACATCATTTAACTTTTTTTTTGGTGATTGTAGTTAGTGTGTCTGCTGAGTAGATTGTATTAGGTTACCTCTAATGTTCCTTCCTGCTTTAACATTGCAATGATCTCATAGTTCAGAAGGGGGTTTACAAATGATTGGTTCTTGAAAGTTAGGAAAACAGGATTTTTTTAACATAGAATACACAAACGTTTACCCATCATTGAACAAGAAACTCCTTAGAATTAGGATGTTTAGAATTGAGTATATAATGAATAACTGACATTATAATCTCAGTGTATTACTAATGAAATGCCACGATGTCTGGTGGGGCTGATCTCATATTGTACAGAAATATTGATATTAATATATCAGTAATATCTAAAATATGCTCTTTTAGCTGTTTACTGAAAGTACAGGTTGTCATTCTTTTATTTTCTGTAACCTAACATATTAAGTGCTCCTGGGAGGCAAACATGTAAGAAAGTGAAGTAATATTTATCTATAAACATGTTTAAAATTCCTAAAAGTTTGCAGAATTTAAGTGGTTCATGGAATTTCTTATGTAAACGTGAAGCAGAGAAAAGATTTTTAAAAGTTAGACTCTTGTGATTGAAAAACGATTTAAAATATGATCTCTCTCCTTGTGTTCCTTAATTCAAGGTGGTAAACATCACTGACGCTTTATGTTGGCAGAGGACGAGTTATCTCTGGAACATTCACTGTGATTTTACCAGCTGTCCATGTGGGAGGTGGGAGGTTAAACTAAATGTTTGCTGACATCCACTAACAATCAATTTGTATTTAAATCATTTGCATTTTTTCCTTTCAAGTGGAGCTGTGAGGGATGGTATACTGGAGGCTGTAGTTTGTTGGGTTTCTAATTTTTTTTTTTTTTTTTTTGCTGCATGCGGGCCTCTCACTGCTGTGGCATCTTGCGTTGCGGAGCACAGGCTCCGGACGCGCAGGCTCAGCGGCCATGGCTCACGGGCCCAGCCGCTCCGCGGCATGTGGGATCTTCCTGGACCGGGGCACAAACCCGTGTCCCCTGCATCGGCAGGCGGACTCTCAACCACTGCGCCACCAGGGAAGCCCTCTAATGTTTTACTGCATAATACATTAATTATAAGGTGGCAATATTTAAAAATTTAATTTATGCTACCACCCAGATGGCTAGGCTGGGAAACAGCGTTGTTTAATGTAGTCCTGAAAGGTTTGTATATCCCCTTTCAGACAGCACCCTGACTCTGGAGAAGATGCTAGAACCCTCTAGAAGTTAGCTTTGCTCAGGGAGAGGCAGTGCAGGGCTGTGCCCTGGGGCCGCCCCATTCCTTGCATGCTTGTGACTGGGGAGACTGCCTTGAAGGGGAGAGATGGAAGGAATTTGGGGTGGGGTGGTGTCCTGGAGCCTGGAGGGAGGGCAGAAAACAGCAAGTCATGGGGGCAAAAGAGGGATTAGTGTCTCCCAAGAGAGGGATTTGGGAGGAGTGACCAAGAGTGGATAGAGGTGGTCATCACACCATTCTGCGTCCCAGCTGTTGCTTTGGCCCCCAGATGGCCTTGTAGGGCGGTGGGTGATGGGGAGGGCCATGCAGCACCAAGGGACCCACATCACACAGTCCGGCATCTGCCGCCGTGTTGGGCCTCATGTAACACATTTGCCAACCAACCATTATTCAGAAATTATTGAGATCTTCATCACTGACTAATAACCACAGACTACTAGCAGGTGGTAGAAAATGTTGTCCAGTGTCTATTATTAGATTGTGCTTCATCTGCTAATTATAAAAATATCAGTGGTTCATTGTTTTTAATCTCTCAGTTAAAGCTGACTAAGGGAGACTGTTTCTTACTGGTTATGGGAAATCATTTTAATATATAATTTGAATAGCAGTTAGTAAATAGAATGATATTTCAGGCTAAGTAGCCACATCTGTAGTTTTATTTATTAAAAAATGTTGGTTAGATTCAATTGCACATAATTTCATTATTTAATTTAGGAAATTATTGCAAAATATTATCCTTTATTTCTTTATAATTATGGAAAGCGTATTTTAAGGGTTTTTTCCTCCACTGTCTTGGATTTTGTTAATTTGTGATTATGGTTTTCTTTGTTTTTGTCTCAAACCATTTATTTCTCTTTGTCCTTTTTGTTCCCAGACTTGCTGGAGCATTTAGTAGCAAGTGTTAATTCTTCCAACAGACCTAAGCAAACTTTTTGTATCTTTGAAAAAAAAAATCAGTGTGGGAAAGTTCAGTTGATTTCTTAAAGTACAGATTTTCAAAAGTACTGTTTCTTATACTTAAAAAATAGATAGAGGGAGAGAGACTTTAGTAGGTTTGGATGGGTGGCCTAGGAGTCATTGGGCTGTTACTCGGATGAAGGCATCATAGCCCAGGGTCTAGGTTTAGTTTTGTGGGAGTAGAAACTGAGTCTTATTCATGCTCCCCGCCCAGGGAGAATGACTTTTTCTGGGTGAATGAACTTTCAGGACACTGATGTGTAAACCAGAATGTCAGTTTATTAATATACAGTGAAAATAATCCAGCTGTCAGGTGGATTGGACTTTCGTGCTGGATTGTCCCCATCAGAAAAGCTATAGGAGAGCTGTGCTGTACATGGAAGTGGGAATTACATAGATCATTTTGAAGAGCAAAAATTTTTATTTTGATGACGTCCAGTTAATCAGTGTTTTCTTTTGTGGTTCATCTTTTGATGTCATATTTAAGAAGTCTTTGCCTAACCCAAGATCATAAAGATTCTCACCCATATTTTCTTCTAAAAGTTTTATAATTTTGTCTCTTCAATTTAGAACTATGGTCCATTTTGAATTAATTTTTTAAAAGTTAATTTTATTGAAGTATAGTTGATTTACAATCTTGTGTTAATTTCTGCTCTATAGCAAAGTGATTCAGTTATACATATATACACATTCTTTTCATTTTGAATTAATTTTTGTATATGGTGCTGGGTACATAATGCTAGTTGTTCCAGCACCATTTGTTGAAACGACTATCTTTCCCCCACTTGGTGACCTTGGCACCTTTGTTGAGGATGTATTGACCACGGATGGTTGGGTCTTTCTGGTCTGTTCTTTTCCAGTGATCCGTGTGCCTAATTTTATGCCACTCCCACACCATTTTGATGATTCTAGGCTTATTAAGTGTTGAAATTAGGTAGCACAAGTCGTACGACTTTGTTCTTTTACAAAATTGTTTTGGCTTTTCTATTCCTTTCTATTTCCATATACATTTTTTGATCAGCTTGTTCATTTCCATAAAGAAGTGTGCTGTGATTTTGATTGTGATTGTATTGAGTCTCTAGGTCACTTGGGGAAAATTGAATGTTACCAGTGTGAGCCTCCTGATCCATGAACGCAGTATTTATTTAGATCTCCTTTAATTTCTCTCAGCAATCTTTACAGGTATAGTATTTTAATGGGTAGCAGAGCATAGACTGTGAAGTGTTCAGATCGTGGCTCTGCAGTGACCATGTGATGACCTTGGGCAAGTGACTGAGCTCCTGTGAACCTTGGTGTCCTCATCTGTAAAATAGGGATAGTGCCTCGTGATTTCGTGGAAGGGTTAGATGAAGTAATGTACGTAAAGGGCAGAGTCCAGTGCGCAGTAAAAGTTAGTTGTCACCATCGCTGTCCCTGTTGTCCTTAATGCCCAGGCTGCCCTTGCTCAGCCCCCAGTCGGTTTGGGGCAGCTGCTCGGGCCCCCTTCCTGGTTGCATGGCTGGTGACCACTGCACCTGCCTGCTCTTCGGGCTCTCAGTGGGTTTTCTGACCTTCTCCAGTGGGTCCTGTGGCGTCTCTTTCTTTGTACTGTGTTCATACCATTGATTAGACTTCAGCTTTCCTTCACGTTCAGTCCAGTCTTTTCCCGATTTTCCAGTCTTGGTCTCTGCTTTTGCTCGGAAGATTTTGTCCTAAGTGTTTTTCTGTCCCCAGTGTGCGATGAACCCTCCTATCATGTGTTGGATGAGTTTCGCTTGTGGAGTCTGGGGGCTGCCTCACTCCCCATCACCTGAGTCTCCATTTGAATGTTTTGTAGATTGTGTAATAATTTACGTTGATTAGGATAGCATATTTTAAACGTTTATGCAGGATATGTATTTGTAAATTTTGCCTCATTTTTGGGAAAGTGGGGAAAAGCAGGATGAGATTTTTCCGTATTTTTCTTCTAAAATGTTTTAAAGATGTGAATGCTGTCATAGAAAATAATTTGATGTTGTCTGAGTCAGCTTGTAGTTTTCGTGTTCCTTCCAGTTGTCCGGATCCAGGAAGCCTGCTGTTTGGGAGTTAGACCCTGCCCTCTTACCCCATCCCCGGGGGGTTTACTGGTGGCACTGTCCCTCCCAGGGATGATCCCAGGGCAAGGGTCATGTCTGCCTGTGTGCACATACTCAGGAAGAGTGCTCTGCATTCAGCACTAGATATTCTACTCTTTTCTGAATCGTCAGATATTATGATGTTTTATTCAGTATTGATTTTATTTATTTATTTATTTAATTGAACTATAGTTGATTTACAATGTCGGGTTAGTTTTAGGCATACAGCAAATGATTCAGTTATACACACACATATGTGTATATATGTGTGTGAGTGTGTGTGTGTGTGTGTGTATGTGTGTGTATTCCTTTTCAGATTCTTGTTCATTGTAGGTTATTATAAGATATTGAATATAGTTTCCTGTGCCATACAGTAGGTCCTTGTTCTTTATCTATTTTATATATAGTATTGTGTATATGTTAATCCCAACCTCCTAATTTATCCCTCCCCCACTTCCCCTTTGGTAACCATAAGTCTGTTCTCTATGTCTCTGAGTCTGTTTCCGTTTTGTAAATAAGTTCATTTGTATCGTATTTTCTGATTCCACATATAAGTGATATCATATACTTGTCTTTCTCTGTCTAACTTTTCAGTATTGTTTTTAGAACAAAATATGCTGCTCCCTAACCATGTAATTCTGGGCGAGGCATGTATCTCATCTGTGCTTGCTTCCTTATTTCTAAATGGGGATAAATGGGAACTCATACCCATCTGTTTTGAGGATTACATTGAGTGAAACTCTCAGAACAGTGCTGGACCACAGCAGGTTCTCAGTAAATGTTGGCAGCCTATTTTATTCTGGTTCTTTGAAGAGGGACATCCTATATTTGCTTTGTTCAGTAAAAATCATTTAGCCAAATTGATGGTTTAACTAGTTGTTTCATTGTTTAACCATTCTGCTTACATAGGAAATGCTGAGGGTTTTTTCCATTTAAAATGTGAATGTCCTTGTTTTTACCTCTGAGCTCCTGTAGTAGCTCAGAGATAGTCTTTTGACTCCATGGTGCTATTATTTTTCAAATACTAGGTCACATCAAGTTCAGTTTTATTTTTTAAAATAACATGGAAATTTAACATTCAAATATTGAACCTGATTTTCCAAAGATCCTGTGTTTCACCTTGTGAAACAGAACTGGATTTCAAAGCCATTGCCATAACTTGTTCAAGATCAGAAATTGTCTAAATCCTGCAGATTACCAGATTACAGATGATCTGTCTGATTACCATCCGTTCAATCCTTAAGGTCAAAGCTAGTTGTAGTTAGAGCCCCTGGCCTGTTTTGGTACTTAAGTTTTCAGTGTATATACATGAGTGTAGCCTGTATCTTGATAGCTGGTTTCACGAATGAAACCTGTAGTTTAAATGATACGTTGAAATTCATGCGGTAAAGAAAATGACTAAATTGTAATAATTTGGAAGACTGACTTTGATCACATGTTCGGAGAGTCAGTGAGATGGGGTCTTGGCCTTTGACCTCTGTTCTTTGCGTTTATGTGATGGGAAAACTGTCTCCCTTTCCAGCGCCCTGATTCCCACTTTAGATAAATGGTTACAAAGAAATTGTACCTGTGCTGCCAGACTCCCCATGAACCACACAAATCCCTGTGTATTGCATCCTGGGGAATTGTCTTAAATTTTTAACAGAGGAGGGTGACGTCTTGGAATACTCTAAAGGTCTGGGTCTCCACACTGTTAGTCAGTGTTTGATCTCTTGCTCTGTTAGGATGGGTGTCAACTTGCTGGCCAATTTGGCCTGCTTGTAAGATTCATATCAGGGGATGGAACAGCATTTCCTCCTAGCTTTCTCATTGAAAGAGGTCCTGTCTCTGGCAGTCAGGGAAATGTTTGGTAGATGTTCGAGAATTTTATCAAAAGAAAATAGCATGGATGAACTTCCATAGAAGATGCTTATACTCAGAGTATTTAATTTAAGACGATCCTATAAATTCTTCCCTATTATATTTTGCAGTCTCTTGAACAAATAGAAGATGCTTGTACTCAGATTATTTGATCCTATAAATTCTTTCCTATTATATTTTTCAGTCTCCTGAACACTTAAGAGACTGAAGGTGTATTTAAGCAATAGTGTCACTATTATAGAGATTAAGGAGGGGAAAGTAAAAAACAGTTCCCCTGGAAAACAAAGGAAGGTATCAACTAAAATTGTAGCATACATTTAAAAAAGTATTTCCAAAGGAATAGGCTAGCTTCAAACAGTTAATGTCATTACCCATGTTCTAGAGTTAATGGTAGATAGGCCATAGTATTAGAAGAGTACCAGAGTTTTATAATCTTAGCTCTGCCAGTTTACCTCTCTATATTTACTTTCCTCACCTGCAAAATATGGTTCATAACCACTTACAGGATTTTTGTGGGAAGGAAATGGGATGATATAATACATAGCAAACACCCCCAAATGGCCACTATTATTGCGTAGATTTTCACGTCTGCGACAATAGAGTATTTTGGATCATTTGTCAGTATTGTACTTATACTGTGTGATATTTCTATGTTCTGGGCCTTCTTAAATATAATGATTTGCTTCTTTTCAAATAGAATTTTGACCTTTTCAAAAGTCTGGAATTCACAGAAGACAAGGAATTTTCCAGCACTCCATGAATGGTGATGTTTATATTGGATTGGCTGGAAGCCAGGTGGCAAACACCATTGAAAAGGAGACATAAATTTTTCCCTTTACAAGAGGCTGCATGGTGCCCCTTGCCTGCCCTTGCCCATGGATATCAATGGATGTTATGTGTGTAGAGCAAGGGAAAGGTCTTGCTGCTAAACGTAGGGCCATGTGCTCTATGAGATAAATTAGTATGTTCCCATGAGCTCATGTTTGTCCTAAAAGGTGTCTTTGTCTTGAGGTCCTTAGAGTCTAGCTAGTAGTAAAGAATCAATATTTGGTACGATTTTCAGTGGTTAAATGTTACTAGGATATACTGAGTTTGTCAAAAAACTAGTGGTATTAAAGCCCAAACAAAAATATTTATTAAAATTTTACATGTCAACACTTTGTTAAAGTGACCTTTGGTAAGAAGTTAATTGTTGTTACAAAATTTGAAAGATTGATTTAATTAACACAACACTGCAAATCAACTTATACTTCAGTAAAATGTAAAAAAATAAAAATTAAAGGTTGAATTAAATCTTTTTCCCAAGAGTTTTAAGATAAGTGTAATTGAACCCATAAAGTTAAGGAAAAATTTTCTCATTGTCCCTGGAATCAGAAAATGTAATTCTAATTATTTATAGAATTCTAAAATTTAAATATGTTCTCATTGTCATTTAATTCATGTCATAATTCATTCTACTTATAATGCTCAGTTTTCAAACCCATTTTCTGACTATTCCTTAAATATAAAAGATAAGTAGATTGATGAAAAAACAAATAATCAAGAAGTAGAAATGGGAGTGGATATTAAGAAATTAGAGATCAGCTTTAGTTTTTCCCTTAAGATTTATTATGTGACATGTATTAGCAAGATTAGAACGTTTGGTAAGTTTTACATTGTTGTTTCTCCAGACTAATTATAACTTTTTTCCCTAGAGTTTCTCAAAAATTTCATTATATACAAGTCCTTTATGAACATGTCAAGAGTCTTTGATTTCTCCATGTTATTATAAAGATGAAGTTGCATGATCTAGGGAAAAAGGAGGGTTTTAATTCTTTTCTGGACATTTTATAAGATATGTCTTTTTTATATATATTTATTTATTTTTGGCTTCTTTGGGTCTTTGTTGCTGTGTGCAGGCTTTCTCTAGTTGCAGCGAGCAGGGGCTACTCTTCATTGCGGTGTGCAGGCTTCTCACTGTGGTGGCTTCTCATTGCAGAGGACAGGCTCTAGGTGCGCGGGCTTCAGTAGTTGTGGCACGCAGGCTCAGTAGTTGTGGTGCATGGGCTCAGGTGCTCCGTGGCATGTGGGATCTTCCCAGAGCAGGGCTTGAACCTGTGTGCCCTGCAGTGGCAGGTGGATTCTTAACACTGCGCCACCAGGGAAGTCCCAAAAGAAGATATTTCTGATCCTTGTCTAGCTTGTGAATAATATATATTAAGCAAATACATACTTCGGGTAGGGAAAACAGTTTATAGGGCTCTTCATATCATTATCTTATTAGATATTCTCAAATAATGGAATTTGCTCATTTTACAGCAAAGGACTCAGAGAGGTTAAAATGATTTGTTTTGCTTTAACAGTTGGCATTGCTTAAACAACTTTCTCCTGAGTGTAAGCAAAAAACAGCCCTTGAGACTGGGAAGATGTGTAAATGCATTGTTAAATGCAGCATTGTACTCTGGATGGGATCCTGGAACAAAAAGAGGACATTAATGGGAAAAGTACTGAAATCCAAATAAAGTCTGGAGTTTCGTTTTTTAGAAAAAGTATAAGGAGTTAAAAAACTGGGGGTGGGGAAACACGAGGCAAATAGTGTGAAGGCAACTGAACAGATGAAAATATCACATGTGTGCAAGTAGATACAAGACATTTTTATTGTACTGTTGCTTTTAATAGGGAAACTTTGGAAATAGCCTAAGTGCCTGTCAACATTATAATGAATAAATAGAGGGTGGTGTAATTGGGCAGTGAGTGCTACATATTAGGAAAATGAGCTAGAATTGTGTCAACAGAGGTAACTCTAAACTTAATGTAAGTAAATAAAGTAAGTTACCGAAACAAGCCTTCTTTTTGAATATTTTTAATACACTTTCTTTATACTATGTGTCCATCATTACAAAATCCAACAGTACAGAGCATTTATAATGAAAATGAATAGTTTCAGCTCCATTTCTTCCATTTGTCTTTCCCTAAAAGCCATTTGGAATCGTGTCTTGGTTTTTCTGGTGGTTCCTTCCAGGTCTCTAAATAGGATGTTTTTGATGCTATTTTAACAACTATACTAACTGTAGACATTTTCTGTTAATTCCTGTTATGATAGATGAAGAATTACCCTGCTTATAGAATTCTTTTTTGTAATTTAGGGTTTTTTTAAATTTAATTTTTATTTTTTTAACATCTTTATTGGAGTATAATTGCTTTACAATGTTGGGTTAGTTTCTGCTGTATAACAAAGTGAATCAGCTATACATATATACATATCCCCATATCTCTTTCCTCTTGCATCTCCCTCCCACCCTCCCTATCCCACCCCTTCTAGGTGGTCACAAAGCACTGTGCTATGTGGCTGCTTCCCACTAGCTATTTTACATTGGTAGTGTATATATGTCCATGCCACTCTCTTACTTCGTCCCAGCTTACCCTTCCCCCTCCCTGTGTCCTCAAGTCCATTCTCTACGTCTGTGTCTTTATTCCTGGCCTGCCCCTAGGTTTTTTTTTTTTAGATTCCATATTATGTGTTAGCATATGGTATTTGTTTTTCTCTCTCTAACTTACTTCATTCTGTATCACAGTCTCTAGGTCCATCCACATCACTACAAGTAACTCAATTTCATTTCTTTTTATGGCTGAGTAATATTCCATTGTATATATGTGCCACATCTTCTTTATCCATTCATCTGTCAGTAGACACTTGGGTTGCTTCGATGTCCTGGTTATTGCAAATAGAGCTGCAGTGAACGTTGTGGTACATGACTCTTTGAATTATGGTTTTCTCAGGGTATATGCCCAGTAGTGGGATTGCTGGGTCGTATGGTAGTTGTATTTTAATTTTTTAAGTAACGTCCATATTGTTCTCCATAGTGGCTGTGTCAATTTATATTCCCACCAACAGTGCAAGAGTATTCCCTTTTCTCCACACCCTCTCCAGCATTTATTGTTTGTAGATTTCTTGATGATGGCCATTCTGACTGGTGTGAGGTGATACCTCATTGTAGTTTTGATTTGCATTTCTCTAATGATTAACGATGCTGAGCATTCTTTCATGTGTTTGTTGGCAATCTGTAAATCTTCTTTGGAGAAATGTCTATTTAGGTCTTCTGCCCATTTTTGGATTGGGTTGTTTGTTTTTTTGATATTGAGCTGCATGAGCTGCTTATAAATCTTGGAGATTAATCCTTTGTCAGTTGCTTCATTTGCAAATATTTTCTCCCATTCTGAGGGTCGTCTTTTCGTCTTGTTTATGGTTTCCTTTGCTATGCAAAAGCTTTTACGTTTCATTAGGTCCCATTTGTTTACTTTTGTTTTTATTTCCATTCCTCTAGGAGGTGGGTCAAAAAGGATCTTGCTGTGATCTATGTCATAGAGTGGTCTGCCTATGTTTTCCTCTGTAGAGTTTGATAGTGTCTGGCCTTACATTTAGGTCTTTAATCCATTTTGAGTTTATTTTTGTGTATGGTATTAGTGAGTGTTCTACTTTCATTGTTTTACATGTACCTGTCCAGTTCTCCCAGCACCACTTATTGAAGAGGCTGTCTTTTCTCCACTGTATATTCGTGCTTCCTTTATCAAACGTAAGTTGACCATATGTATGTGAGTTTATCTCTGGGCTTTCTATCCTGTTCCATTGATTCTATATTTCTGTTTTTGTGCCAGTACCATACTGTCTTGATTACTGTAGCTTTATAGTATAGTCTGAAGTCAGGGAGCCTGATTCTTCCAGCTCCGTTTTTCTTTCCCAAGATTGCTTCAGCTATTTGGGGTTTTTGTGTTTCCATACAAATTGTGAAATTTTTTGTTCTAGTTCTGTGAAAAATGCCACTGGTAGTTTGATAGGGATTGCATTCAATCTGTAGATTGCTAAGGGTCGTATAGTCATTTTCACAGTGTTGGTTCTTCCAGTCCAAGAACATGGTATATCTCTCCATCTGTTTGTATCATCTTTTATTTCTTTCATCAGTGTCTTATAGTTTTCTGCATACAGGTCTTTTGTCTCCTTAGGCAGGTTTGTTCCTAGATATTTTATTCTTTTTGTTGCAGTGGTAAATGGGAGTGTTTCCTTAATTTCTTTCATATTTTTCATCATTAGTGTATAGCAATGCAAGAGTTTTCTGTGCATTAATTTTGTATCCTGCTACTCTACCAAATTCACTGATTAGCTCTAGTAGTTTTCTGGTAGCATCTTTAGAATTCCCTATGTATAGTATTATGTCATCTGCAAACAGTGACAGCTTTACTTCTTCTTTTCCAATTTGGATTCCTTTTATTTCTTTTTCTTCTCTGATTGCTGTGGCTAAAACTTCCACAACTATGTTGAATAATAGTGGTGAGAGTGGGAAACGTTGTCTTGTTCCTGATCTTAGTGGAAATGGTTTCAGTTTTTCACCATTGAGGACGATGTTGGCTGTGGTTTTGTCATATATGGCCTTTATTATGTTGAGGTAGTTTCCCTCTGTGCCCACTTTCTGGAGAGTTTTTATCATAAATGGGTGTTGAATTTTGTTGAAAGCTCTTTCTGCATCTGTTGAGATGATCATATGGTTCTTCTTCAGTTTGTCAGCATGGCTTATCACATTGATTGATTTGCGTTTATTGAAGAATCCTTGCCTTCCTGGGATAAACCCCACTTGATCATGATGTATGATCCTTTTAATGTGCCGTTGGATTCTGTTTGCTAGTATTTTGCTGAGGATTTTTGCATCTATGTTCATCAGTAATATTGGCCTGTAGTTTACTTTTATTGTGACATCTTTGTCTGGTTTTGGTATCATGGTCATGGTGGCCTCGTAGAATGAGTTTGCGAGTGTTCCTCCCTCTGCTATATTTTGGAAGAGTTTGAGAAGGATAGGTGTTAGGTCTTCTCTAAATGTTTGATAGAATTCGCCTGTGAAGCCATCTGGTCCTGGGCTTTGGTTTGTTGGAAAATTTTTAATCACAGTCTCAATTTCAGTGCTTGTGATTGGTGTGTTTATATTTTCTATTTCTTCCTGGTTCAGTGTTGGAAGGTTGTGCTTTTCTAAGAATTTGTCCATTTCTTCCAGGTTGTCCATTTTATTGGCATAGAGTTGCTTGTAGTAATCTCTCATGATCCTTTGTATTTCTGCAGTGTCAGTTGTTGCTTCTCCTATTTCATTTCTAATTCTATTGATTGGAATCTTCTCCCTTTTTTCTTGGTGAGTCTGGCTAATGGTTTATCAATTTTGTTTATCTTCTCAAAAAACCAGCTTTTAGTTTTATTGATCTTTGCTATCGTTTCCTTCATTTCTTTTTCATTTATCTGATTTTATGATTTCTTTCCTTCTGCTAACTTTTGGGTTTTTTTGTTCTTCTTTCTCTGATTGCTTTAGGTGTAAGGTTAGGTTGTTTATTTGAGACGTTTCTTGTTTCTTGAGGTAGGATTGTATTGCTATAAACTTCCCTCTTAGAACTGCTTTTGCTGCATCCCATAGGTTTTGGATCATCATGTTTTCATTGTCATTTGCTTCTAGGTATTTTTTGATTTCCTCTTTGATTTCTTCAGTGATCTCTTGGTTATTTATGAGTGTATTGTTTAGCCTCCATGTGTTTGTATGTTTTACAGATTTTTTTCCTGTAATTGGTATCTAGTCTCATAGCATTGTGGTCGGAAAAGATACTTAGTATGATTTCAGTTTTCTTAAATTTACCAAGGTTTGATTTGTGACCCAGGATATGATCTATCCTGGAGAATGTTCCATGAGCACTTGAGAAGGAAGTGTATTTTGTTGTTTTTGGATGGAATGTCCTATAAATATCAATTAATTCCATCTTGTTTAATGTATCATTTAAAGTTTGTATTTCCTTATTTATTTTCATTTCGGATGATCTGTCCATTGGTGAAAGTGGGGTGTTAAAGTGTCCTACTATGATTGTGTTACTGTCGATTTCCCCTTTTATGGCTGTTAGCATTTGCCTTATGTCTTGAGGTGCTCCTATGTTGGGTGCATAAATATTTAGAATTGTTATATCTTCCTCTTGGATTGATCCCTTGATCATTATGTAGTGTCCTTCTTTGTGTCTTGTAACATTCTTTATTTTAAAGTCTGTTTTGTCTGATATGAGAATTGCTACTCCTGCTTTCTTTTGATTTTCATTTGCATGGAATATCTTTTTCCATCCCCTCACTTTCAGTCTGTATGCGTACCTATGTCTGAAGTGGATCTCTTGTAGACAGCATATATACGGGTCTTGTTTTTGAATCCATTCAGCCAGTCTTTGTCTTTTGGTTGGAGCATGTAATCCATTTACATTTAAGGTAATTATCTATAGGTATGTTCCTGTTACCTTTTTCTTAATTGTTTTGGGTTTGTTATTGTAGGTCTTTTCCTTCTCTTGTGTTTCCTGCCTAGACAAGTTCCTTTAGCATTTGTTGTAAAGCTGTTTTGGTGGTGCTGAATTCTCTTAGCTTTTGCTTGTCTGTAAAGGTTTTAATTTCTCAGTTGAATCTAAATTAGATCCTTGCTGGGTAGAGTAATCTTGGTTGTACATTTTTCCCTTTCACCACTTCAAATATGTCCTGCTACACCCTTCTGGCTTGCAGAGTTTGTGCTGAAAGATCAGCTGTGAACCGTATGCCGATTCCCTTGTATGTTATTTGTTGCTTTTCCCTTGCTGCCTTCAATATTTTTTTTTGTATTTAATTTTTGATAGTTTGATTTGTATGTGTCTTGACATGTTTCTCCTTGGATTTATCCTGTATGTGACTCTCTGCACTTTCTGGACTTGATTGACTATTTCCTTTGCCATATTAGGGAAGTGTTCAACTATAATCTCTTCAGATATTTTCTCAGTCCCTTTCTTTTTCTCTTCTTCTTCTGGGACCCCTATAATTCGAATGTTGGTGCCTTTAGTGTTGTCCCAGAGGTCTCTGAGACTGTCCTCAATTCTTTTCATTATTTTTTCTTTATTTTGCTCTGTGGTAGTTATTTCCACTATTTTATCTTCCAGGTCACTTATCCGTTCTTCTGCCTCAGTTATTCTGCTATTGATTCCTTCTAGAGAATTTGTAATTTCATTTATTGTGTTGTTCATCGATGTTTGTTTGATCTTCAGTTCTTCTAGGTCCTTGTTAAACGTTTCTTGTATTTTCTCTATTCTGTTTCCAAGATTTTGAATCATCTTTAGTATCATCACTCTGAATTCTTTTTCAGGTGGACTGCCTATTTCCTCTTCATTTGTTGTGTCTGGTGGGTTTTTACTTTGCTCCTTCATCTGCTGTGTATTTCTCTGTCTTCTCATTTTGCTTAACTTACTGCGTTTGGGGTCTTTTCGCAGGCTGCAGGTTTGTAGTTCTCGTTGTTATTGGTGTCGGCCCCTGGTGGGTAAGGTTGGTTTAGTGGGTTGTGTAGGCTTCCTAGTGGAGGGGACTGGTACCTGTGTTCTGGTGGATGAAGCTGGATCTTGTCTTTCTGCTGGGCAGGACCGTGTCCGGTGGTGTGTTATGGGGTATCTGTGACCTTATTAAGATTTTTAGGCAGGCTCTGTGCTAATGGGTGGGGTTATGTTCCTATCTTGCTAGTTGTCTGGCATGGGGTGTCTAGCACTGGAGCTTGCTGGTCATTGAGTGGAGCTGGGTCTTAGCATTGAGATTGAGGTCTCTGGGAGAGCTTTTGCTGTTTGATATTATGTGGGGCTGGGACATCTCTATTGGACCAATGTCCTGAACTCGGCTCTCCCACCTAAGAGGCTCAGGCCTGACACCCAGGTGTGGCACCAAGACCCTATCATCCACATGGCTCCAAACTCTGGATTTCCACAGTCCAGAGACCCTCCTTTCTACATCTGTAAATTAGTTTTAATTTTTATCAAAATTGTTCATGTTTATAGTTTAAAAGTCTACACTGCTTATTATAGAAATCAGTGCCTTCTTTAACCACTCACCCCACTACCCCAGCCATTTTTAGTATTAAAATCATGTCATTACATAACATGTTTGTGGATGGACTTTTTGAGTTTCTGTTTCATGTGTTGTCTGTTGGGCTCTTTCTGTGGAAGGTGAGTGTCTGTTCCCCTCCCCACCCCCGGCCATCAGATGCATCCCGCCCCATCCTCTGTCCTCCTGGTGTGATCAAGTCATTCATTTGTCCAGATCAGTATATTCTGTGTTCACAGTGTTGTGATGTAGTAAATGCTATTCACAGCTGAGGCACGGAATAATTGTGATGACTTTTCCTTCCGTGGACAACTTTTTGTGTTGCCTGGAGTTAATAATTGTCTTGTTTTTTGCTTAGTTTTCTATGTACTTATCTCACGTATTGTCTCCCAGTTATAATTTTCTCTCAGTACATTCAGATACATAGTTTTATCTGTTTGGATACTGTGCTCTGTTCTGGATCAGTTGACCTGTGTCCTGGGTTGCTCAGCCATCATTCAGGGACCATTAGTCTGTCCCCTGGTTTGATCCCTGTTTGCAGGGTCCCATGCCTTCCTCTTTCTTGCTTTGCAGCCAGGCTTTGGTCTACTCCCTTCTCAAGAAGCACCCTGAGGAAAGCGGCAGGGAGGATAAATTTTGTGAGACCTCAGGGGTCTGGAAACTTTTATTGTGTGTTACACTTAATTGCTAATCTCTAGGTTGAAAATAAGTTTCCCTTCACAATTTTGAAAGTCTGATCTGTTGTCTTTGGGCTTTCACTATTGCTGTTAAGAAATCTCAAAATCTTTCTCCCTCCTTGTCTCTCTCCTTTTTTTTTTTTCTGAGCAATTTTAGGACAGTGATTCTCAACCCTGGCTCCTCGTAAAATTGTCTGCAAATTTTGACCAAATCCTAGTATGAGAGATTTTGAAATAATTGGTCTGGAGTGCAGCCCAAACATAAGTATTTCTGGAAAGTTCCCTGGTAGTTGTGATATGTAGCCAGGGTTGAGAACCTCTGTTTCAAGGTTCTTGTCTTGAATACACTGACTTTTCACAGTACACCGCGATGGGGGTCTCTTCATCCATCGTGCTAGGTGCTTGGTTGTCCCATTAATCTGGAAATTTATGTCCTTTAAATTTGGGAAGGTTTTGATTTTCTTCCTTCAAGTTCTCCTGTTCTATTCCTCTGCTTCTATCTTCTGTTTTCTTTAACTTTTTCCTTTTTGTTTTTTTAAATGATTTCCTCAGTTTGATCTTACAACCTTTACATTGAGTTTTTCTTCTTTATTGTATTTTTATTTTCCAAGAGTTTACCTTTCATGCTCTGAATATTCTGTTTTTATGGACTCCTATTCTTACCCACCCACCCACATATTTATTGAGATGTATGGTAATTGACATATACCATTGTGTCAGTTTAAGGTGTACAAGGTGATGATTTGCTATATGTGTATATTGTGAAAATATTATCACAATAAGATTAGTTAACACATCTGTCACCTTACATAGGTATCTTTTTTTGTGTGTGGTGACAACACTTAAGATTTACTGTCTTAGCCGGAGGGATGGATTGGGAGTTTGGGGTTAATAGATGCAAACTATTATATATGGAATAGATAAACAACAAATCCTACTGTATAACACAGGAAACTATGTTAAATATCTTATGATAAACTGTAATGGAAAAGAATGCGGAAAAGAATGTATATATATGTATGACTGAACCACTTTGCTGTACAGCAGAGATTAACACAACAGTGTAAATCAAGTGTACTTCGATAAAGTAAATTTTAAAATAATACTCTCTTACCACCTTTCAGGTATATTATGCAGTATTGTTAACTATAGCCACTATGCTGTACATTAGATCCCCAGAACTTATTCATCTTATAACTGAAAGTTTGTACCTTTTGACCAATACCTCTCCATTTCCCCCACCCCTGGCAACCATCAGTCTACTCTCTGTTTCTGTGAGTTTGTTTTTGTTTTAGATTCTACATGTAAGTAAGATCATATAATATTTTTTCTCTGTCTGACTTATTTTACTTAGCATAATGCCTTCAAGGTTCATCCATGTTGTCGCATATGGTAGGCCTCCCTTCTTTTTAGGGCTGAATAATATTTCATTGTATACCTCACATTTTCTTTCTTTATTTATGGACACTTAGGTTGTTCCCATATCTTGGCTGCTGTGAATAATGCTGGAACAAACATGGGGGTGCAGATAGCTCTTCAAAATAGTGATTTCATTTTCTTCTGATATACACCCAGAAGTGGGATTGCAGGGTTACATTTTATTTTTTTGAGGAACCTCCATACTCTTTTCCATAGTGGCTGCACCAATGTATATTCCCACCAACTGTGCGCAAGGGTTCCCCTTTCTCCACATCTATACCAACACTTGTCTTTTGTCTTTTTGATAACAGCCATTCTGACAGGTGTGGTGATACCTCATTGTGGTTTGATTGGCATTTCCCTGAGGATTAGCAATGTTGAGTATCTTTTCATGTGCCTGTTGCCGTAGATGGCCTCCTATTCTTATTTTATGGATGCAATGCCTTCCCTCCTTTCCAAAGATGTTAATAACTTTCTGTTAAGTTTTCACCTCCCTTCCTGGCTCTTTTTCCTCTAAGTCCATTTTTAAACATCCATCATTTGTTTCAGTGCCCTCCTTTCCTGTTAGAGGCTTTCCTCAGTGCTCTTCCTTGGCTGCCTGCTTGCTCATGTTTAAAAGGTGATCGTGAAGCTCTGTGTCAATTTTAGCCTTTCCTCTGGGGTGATCTGGCTGGGCCACTGCATCAGGGTGGGGGTGGGGGAGTCCCTGCTATCAGTGTCTTAGGGTCTTTTCTCTTGGGCTGCTCAGATTCTTCAGAGAATACGGTTTTCAGCTCCAGCTGAGGGAGCCCAGTGGGTGGAAGGTGGTGGGAGGATGTCCAGTTTTGTTTTTTTTTTAATTTTAATTTTATATTGGAGTATGGTTGATTTACAGTGTTGTGTTAGTTTCAAGTGCACAACAAAGTGATTCATTTATACATATACCTAGGTCTATTCTTTTTCAGACTCTTTTCCCATTTTGGTTGTTACAGAGTATTAAGTAGAGTTCCCTGTGCTATACAGTAGGTCCTTGTTGATGATCTGTTTGTATATAGTAGTGTATACATGTTAATCGCAAGCTCCTAATTTATCTCTCCCCTCCAGCCTTTTCCCTTTCATAACCATAAGTTTGTTTTTTAAGTCTGTGAGTCTGTTTCTGTTTTGTAAATAAATTCATTTGATCATTTTTTTTAGATTCTACATATAAGTGATATCGTAGGATATTTGTCTTTCTCTGACTTACTTCACTTAGTATGATCATCTTTAGATCCAAGAGGATGTCCAGTTTTTGTGTGACCTCCTTTGTCATCTGTGTCTCTCGTGCAGATGAGACCCTGTCTCTCTAACCCTCTCTCCAGGGGATGACCCTACAGCCTTTTTGTCAGTTGGGCCATCATGGAGGGAGGGGTATCTGCTTCTGAGGCTGTCCCTTCTGTTTCAAGGCCCGCCCCCCTTCCTTCCAGAGCTACCTGGTCCATTAATTTCTGGTGGGGACCCAGCAGGGTTTATGAACCAGGCTGCTTCTGCTATTGGCTGAGGATTCAGCTCTTTGTCTGTCGGGTCGGGCATCACCAGTTCTTTTGCTTTCTGGCTTCCAGATCTTGTTCCTTTTTTTTTTTTTGAATTTTATTGAAGTATAGTTGATTTACAATGTTTTGTTAGTTCCTTCTGTACAACAAAGTTACTCAGTTATACATACATATATTCTTTTTCATATTCTTTTCCATTATGGTTTGTCACAGGATATTGAATATAGTTCCCAAATCTTGTTCTTAACAATTCTTTTTCCTTTCTCCTTGTTTGTAGGGGGATATCATAAAAGTAAATCCCCTTACTGTCAATGGTAGTGCTTTCAGGAGAGGAGAGGAGAGCTGGGAGGTCAACCTGCCCTATTTTAATCAGAACTGAATAATGTGATTGTGACAAGTGAAAGATAAAGAGATGGTAAAAGGCTTCAGATTGTCATAATGATTCGACTTTGCACATCAGCTCTGACCTCCAGTCAGGTTACTTGGTGTATAAGTGTCTGCAGAGACCTGGCAGGAGCTTATGTTTGGTGTTCTTTCGTGGTGGATCTAGCTGCCATTCGTTGGACGGAAGAGTTAAATTTGGAAAAGTTATTTAAACTCTTCTGCTGCAGTGCAGGTTGACAGCCGGTATTAAAATAAAATGTTTAGTTTAGAAACCCTAAAAATGCTGTGTCGGTTTCCACCAAAAGAGCTTACATTTTCTCCTTAAATTACTTGTTGACTGTGGCATTTTAAACATTTTTTTCCACAATATCAGGTCTACCTCACCCAGATGTCACAAAGAAAATTTAGAAATTACAACTTATATCGATTCTTTTATTGTATATTTAAAATAGAAACTGTGTAATGTAATGTTTCATTTTAAGACCTTTTTCTTCCTTTAGGGAATTGATAACAGCATCTCAAGGAACTTTTAATAAGAATATGTTTTGGGTGTAAGTTTTTGTCATTACTTACATATCAGGGACAATGTGTACATTCTTCACTGCGTATTCTTTTAAATTGAGAAAACCAGTGTGAAATTAGGCTGTATTTGCTGAACTAAGAAAAAGCCAGATTTTTAATGTTTAATGTTTATACTAACCAGAAACTTCCTTTTTCTGGTAAATATTTTTCTCCTCTTCAGTGTTCTTGCCTATCTCAGAACCTCTTTTGGTTGTTAGAATTCTCTGTGGGTGGTTTGTTTTCCCTCTATTTTATTTCGCAAAACTTAAAATCTGTAGGAAAGTTGAAAGAAGAGTTAAATGAACTCTGTGTATACCCTTCACTTAGGTTCACTGGTTATTAATATTTTGGTGACTTTGTGCTCTGTCTCTATATTTTTAATTTTTATTGAACCATTAAACATTGTTTACACATCATGCCACCTTGTCCCTAAATAATTATGTATGTCCTCAGAATATGGACTTTCTCTTACATAATCAGCATACCATCTTCATCCCTAAGAAAATGTCTGTAATAGTAACTAACATATAACACACATTCTTCCCTCATTTTTCCCAACCTTTAGCTCTCCACCCTCCCCTGGCCCCCAGGACCCCAAGATCCAGACAAGGATTACATATTGCACTTGGTTGGTATATATCTTTAGTCTTATTTTATTCTAGAAAAGACTCCCTCCTCACCAGTTGTCTAAAAGAATGTTCCACATCTGTATTTTTATTATGATCCTTGCTTGATTCAATTATTGTAAAAATTATGAACATTTCTTTCTCATTGATGAGCTGGTACTCTTCTGTAAAGAATTTTCTTCTCCCCACCCCCTCTTTTCTTTTTTAAACATCACTGTTGACTCATGGATTCTTTTTTTTACTCAGTGTGTTAGAATCCATTACCATTGCTATTCTTTTTGACGCTTAAATTGTCCCAGTTTTGGCTAGTGGGAGCCCCTTGCAGCCGGCTTCTGTGTCTTTTTACCACATTCTTGTTAATCTTGAAGCATACCTTTGCTTTCTGGCACAAGATGTTTACAGCTCACCTTGTGCTTTACATGTCCCAGACCTGCAATCAGTTCTCTCTCTAAGGAGTCCTGCTTTATTTCAGTGGCAATTTGTTTTCAGAAGTTGAGATCTGGGTGCTAGATGTGTTTATTGTTACCTGGTTACCACTGCTTCTAGCTCCTTTCAATGGAAAATAGCTAGGAAATAGATACCTGTTTTCAAATCGTAAGTTTATTAATGATGGTCACTATTTGAATCTGGTATCACGGGGTTCTTCTTTGGTTCCTAACAGCATTTGTATATTTACCTAATTGCTCTCTCACAGAATAGTGCCTCTGTTTCTACATCTCATCCTTAACAGTCTTATTGGGTTTCAAGGTACAGAGACTCGCCCAGGCTACCTACAGGAAAAGGATGAAAGGATAAAGGATTTAGTGTAGGGATACATGGTGGCCCGGATCTAAGGCAGCTTTTGGCATCAGCTGCTTCTGTCCACCTGCTCTCTTGGCCTTGGTTGGTATTTCTTTTTCGTTCTAGGCATCCCTGCTTCTCTTCTCCCACCTTCAGCCTTCCCAAGTGTGGAGGAATTTATCAGGTTGATTATTTACCTGCTCATCAGTAGCATCTGTTGGATGGTACCTTTGGTATTATTGGCCAAGGGCAGGGCGGTGGGATTTCTTTTCTTGAAAGCATCTGGCTGCTTTCTCCTGTTCGGGCATTGTAATCACTGGACACTTTCAGGTTTTGTGAACTGGTACAAACTGGCTTTTATTTTTCTTAGAATGGCTGTATATTCCTTCCCCCAGAAGTATGGTTAATGGTGTATTTATTATTTTTTTTCTGCGGCATGCGGGCCTCTCACTGCCGTGGCCCCTCCCGCCACGGAGCACAGGATCCGGACGCGCAGGCCCAGCGGCCACGGCCCACGGGCCCAGCCGCTCCGCGGCATGCGGGATCCTCCCGGACCGGGGCACCCGCGTCCCCTGCATCGGCAGGCGGACTCCCAACCACTGCGCCACCAGGGGAGCCCCGGTTAATGGTGTATTTTAAGCTCCTGAGTAATTTAGAAAATAAGGTAGTAAAACGTGTCTAGTTTCCAGCTTGCCAACTAGCAAACTGTAGTCTCTTTCTGAACAAATGGAAGTCAATACACAGGGCAGATATATTTAGCTACTGACGACATCTTAGAGGGATCCCAAAGGAGGAAAAGGGTGTGTTTCCTCCCTAGATTTCTGAATGAGAAGAGAAAGTAAGTGCCCAAAGTGTGTGAACTTGATGTTCTAAGAAGAGTAATTTTTAAAAAATCTATTATAGGTGTTAGTGACAGAATTAACAAGACAATTTGTGAAATGTAGCATAAAATAGTGAACATAAGCTTTCAACTTAACAGACTTAAGTTCCAAATTTGGCTTGGCTTATTCACACTTTGTGACATTGGGTAGTTGACTAATGCAGTCTGAGCCTCAGTTTTCCCTTTTGTAAAATAGGCATCCTAACATCTACTATCTACCATAATAGGTAGTAACTGTGAGAAATCAGAGAGGATTAGACCAAAAAATTTTTATTAACCTTACTTTCTTATAAGTCAGAAATCCCAGCTCTGGAGAAATAATGGATCCCCAGTGAAAGCAAGTAAAAGCATGGCCAGGAAGGGTAGTAGAAGGACCGTCTCTAAGATGTGTGATCTGGACACCCAAGGAGCAGCAGTGAGAGAAGTTGGGGGCAGCCCTGGCTGGAGGTGGACTTGCTGGGCTGCATGGTGGAGGCTGGAGCCAGACACCTTGTTGGGGCAGGTGAGGTGAGTTCCCATTCCCACCAGTGACTCTTTTTTTTTTTTTTTTTTTTGCGGTACGGGGGCCTCTCACTGCCGTGGCCTCTCCCGTTGCGGAGCACAGCCTCCGGACGCTCAGGCTCAGCGGTCATGGCTCACGGGCCCAGCCGCTCCACGGCATGTGGGATCTTCCCGGACCGGGGCACGAACCCGTGTCCCCTGCATCGGCAGGCGGACTCTCAACCAGTGCGCCACCAGG
This sequence comes from Delphinus delphis, assembly GCF_949987515.2. NCBI lineage: Eukaryota > Metazoa > Chordata > Mammalia > Artiodactyla > Delphinidae > Delphinus > Delphinus delphis. The sequence continues at coordinate 44,071,936 of NC_082692.2, read as the reverse complement.
GAAGCCCCCACCAGTGACTCTTGAGTGACTCCATGCTCAGTATGGGAGCTCCAGGAGCTGAGAGGTGGGAGGGGTAGACTGTCTCATCCTCCACTCCCCCCACCCAGGGAGATGATGTTTGTTAGTTTTTCTTGCCTAGTGTGTGATTTGTTTCTAAAATGTGTTGAATGCCCTCACAAGTGGCACATTCTGGTCTAGCCAGTAAGTGGAAGTGGTAGGCCATGTCAAGTGGCATTACCCTCTGTCCTTAATTGGTGTTCTTTGTGCCAAGGACTTCTCCCATAGAGTTTCACTGTGTTGATGAATATTTGTAAATAAGCACAATATTTTATATGGCAGCAGCATTCACAATAGCCAAGAGGTGGAAGCAACCCAAGTGTGCATCAACAGCTGAATAAACAAAATGTTGTCTATACAGGCAATGCAATATTATTCATCCTTAAGAAGGAAGGAAATTCTGACACCTGCAACAACATGGATGGACCTTGAGGACATTGTGCTGGGTGAAATATGCCAGACACAAAAAGACACATACTGTATGAGTCCACTTATATGTGGTACCTGGAATAGTCAAATTCATAGAAACAGAATTACCAGGAATGGTGGATAGAGTGGGGGCAGAAATGGAGGAGTTGTTTAATGAGTATAGTGTTTAAATTTTATGAGATGAAAAGTTCTGGAGGTTGGCTGCACAGCAATGTGAATATATTTAACACTAATGAACCATACCCTTAAAAATGGTTAAGATGGTAAATTTTATGTTATACATTTTTTAATAAAATAAAACACAGGAGTTTAAAGATACTGTTTGTATTTATATATAATAGAGATATGTGTATATGTAAACATGCACTAACATATGTATCTATATATGTATGGTTACAATACACAAATATTTAAAAACTAGCGTAGACTTATATGTATTTCATATTGTGCTATTTCAAACAGTATTTCTAGAAGATAAAAGGCTAAAAGATACACAGACTAAAAATGATACAATCTTTCCACAGGTTAATGTACATATTCATGTTGAAAAAATTTAAAATTTTACTTTTAAGAATGTATTATAAGGGAGAAGTCGGTATGCATAAAGGTTTAATAAGGGTATTGGTTACAGCACTATTTATAATAATAATGAAAAGTTGGAAGCAATTCTAATTGCTAATTGGAGAATTGGTTAGATTATGGTGTATCCATCATTTCATTGGAATAGATGGTTGTGGAGATACATATTGACATTGAAGGATATCTTGATTCTGTTAATACTTGAAAAAAATGTAGGTTTCATGTATAAATGACAGAACTCAAGATTCTTTACATACTGTGCTGTAGCTATTGTAACAGAGGGATTCTCTCGATTATGCAAATTATTCTAGCCCTTTTTTCAAAAGCTGGACACCAACTAATAGTGTATTTTATACAATTCAGTATTTCATAAGCTTTTGCTACTCAAAATATTTGAGGAGGAAGAACTTAATAACATCTTTCTTTATGACTATATAATTAAATTAAGTGTTGTTCAGGTCTGATTTTTAAGAGAGTGTATATTTTATGAGAGTTGCCTTTCTTTCCTAATATTCATTTATCAAGTTAACATTATTCACTTGTACAGAGAAAGTTATTAAACAATTCCATGTTAGAATCTCTTCATAGACATGCTTCTTTTTCTTTCTTTTTCTTTAACAATGGCATTTATTTGGTCATTAATAATCAACAAATAAGATGATCAAGAAATACCCATGATTAATTAGTGTGCTTCTCTGTAAGCTTTGAGTTTCATTCTGAAGAGATGGAAGTCTAATTTTATCTTTTGTGGTATATGTTACAGTGTTTTATATTTTTCCATGCTAACTCTGGTGAGAATTGCAGCCTGTCTTAAATAATGAAATACTTAAGCCCATAAAATACCTAAGCTATTTTGTGCAGTGTCTATGAATGCAAAGCATTTAGTCTAGTTTGTTTTAGAGAAGCCTGACCTTCCAAGTCAAGTCTTGATTTAAGTGACCTTGGTTAAATTACTGTATCTCTCTGAGCATCAGTTTACTCATCTGAATTTTAACTTTTGTAAATAAAGTATTGTTCATCTGAGGTGCATTTATCTTAGGCAGTTCACTGTACATGCCCAGTTGCCGGGTTCATTGTGCCACCTTGTGCTCTGAGAGTTTGAACATCCTCATGCCTCACTTACAAAATGGGAGGAGTCATTGTATGCATTTCATAGAGTTATTGTGAAGTGGATGTGAGTTACTGCATGTAGATTTCTTGGAAGAGTGCCTGGTAACTCAATCATGCGATAAATGCTATTGTTATTATCTTAGTTCAGAATCTGTGATGGTACTTTACAATTTAAAACTTTTAATGTTTCAGTAAATAAGAACTTACCAATTAGTGGATATATATATATATATTTTTTACTATGCAACACATCAGGGTTTCAGGGAAATTGCGCTGTGCCTAGTCATCAATTTAGATTTTGCTTCTCCAGGGAGCTGATGTCCTATTGCAGTAGACTAAGATCAAAAAAAGGAGCAGAAGATTCCTAAAAATCAGGATTCTGTCTGACCTTGGAGTTGAGAACTTAGGCTGTTTTCTCCTGAAGATTCTGATGGCCATCAAGTCCTCCTGAACCCATTTTCTCAGCCCTTGCTTTCTGATCCTCTAGTGCGGGAATTTTAAGAAGGCAGCACATGGCTCACATACAGGCGATGGGGGATGTTCTGCCCCATCACTGATGGACCTTTGGTTTCCGTGCTTAGGACAGTTTGCTATTCTTAGGTACATCTCGGGTTAAAAATGTACTAGGACTGGGATGCTAGGAGCATGATATCAAGGGAAGGAATAATCCAGATCTTCAAGGCTTGGTGATAAATGCAGAAATCAGCAAGTAGGTCTTTGGCTCTTGTCTTTGGACTGATCGGGAACTCCAACACCGGAACATGGTCAGACAAAGATTAGGGTTAAATGCTGAAGAATTTAGGGTTGTTACCTGCTAGTAGAACAAACACATGTTTATCAAATGCGAGGGATCACTAAGAAATGGGTGAATCTGAAAGTTGTAAGGATTGTATCTTATCACAAGCCACATCTTGGAGGGGGGATGGGATCACATCCTGGAAGCAGCTCTTGTTGCTTTTTCTTTTTACAAGATTTAAGACCCAGGGCTTCCCTGGTGGCACAGTGGTTGGGAGTCTGCCTGCCGATGCAGGGGACACGGGTTCGTACCCTGGACCGGGAGGATCCCATGTGCCGCGGAGCGGCTGGGCCCGTGAGCCATGCCCGCTGGGCCTGACCGTCCGGAGCCTGTGCTCCTTAACGGAAGAGGCCACAGCAGTGAGAGGCCCGTGTACCACAAAAAAAAAAAAAAAGATTTAAGACCCAGAGGCACTTACTTTAACTCATGTGTGACAGGCACTGAGGTGAGTGGTGAGGATGAGCAGATGATTCCCTAGAGGCTGAAGGATAATGGCACAGAATGAACATGTAGGTGTAGATGAAGAGGCTCATAGCTGCTGGGTGTCCTTCAGGTATAAGGAAACCGGGCTAAGAGCAAAATAACAAATGAGGAAGACTCCGTCAGTAGACCTCCAGATCTGTAATCCTTTTGTTATATTCCTGCCTCAGTTCTGTACAATGAGACCCTGGACAGTTTTGTTTTCTTTTTGTTCTAATTCATGGTATTGCTTAGAGGAGGCAGAGATGAAGGGACGACTCCCAGTTCCTTGGAATCCAAGGACTTCTTAGACTGACTCAGTCTCTGTGATTTTACATGCATGGAAGAAATTGGCCGTCATGAAATAGGCACAATATGGATATTTGGATATTGATATGAATATTGAATATTTGAATATTGATATGAATATAATATTCATCCATATATGAATATGGATATGGATATTAAATATCCATATTCAAATATCCATTGAATATGGATATTTAAATGGTTAGACTTTCGCTTGCATTTTTATTTTTTATTTTAAAGTTTTTATTTTGTATTGAAGTATAGTTGATTTACAGTGCTGTGTTAGTTTCAGGTGTATAGCAGAGTGATTCACTTATACATGTACATATATCTATTCTTTTTCAAATTCTTTTCCCATTTAGGTGATTACAGAATATTGAGTAGAATTCCCTGTGCTATGCAGTGGATCCTTGTTTGCATTTTAAAATATTCTAACACGATGCAGCAAAATAAATGGTGATTGTTTCCCTGTTCCCTGGTGGGGGAGATGCTTCTTCCCCATTCAAGATGTGCGCTTCACATGGTGGAGATGCCATCATGTAGCCCTCCCTGTCCGTTTCAGGGGAGTAGAGGTAGCCCAGCCTGTCTGGTGAGTTTGGGATGAAAAGGCAGGCATGTGCCCCCTCCCCCAACTTTCTCCTCTGTGTGTGTCCCCCCACCCCACCCCCGCTGCCAGTGCTACAGGGACATGCGGTCCCACCCCCAGGGCACCTACTGCCTGCAACTGGGAGGTCAGTCTGTTCAACCAGGGGGTGGGGTTCAGTGTTTGGAAACCACCTCCTTGTCTGCAGTAAGCAGTGGTCTCCAGTTTAGGTTTTATGGGGAGTAAACGTGACACTTCGGTCTCCCATTTGCCTTCTCATTTCCTTCCTCTTATCCATCTAGCTATGTTATTTCTCTTAGTGCTCATCAGGTTTATTTCATTTCTGAATTGGTTTAGAGTTTGGACAGGACACAGTGTTTCTCCTATTTGCTGGCTCTCCTGAAGACATCGATCCTTGCTTTCCTTATGCCTTGCATTTCTGAGTTGAATTCCATGCCATTTATGATTTGTGTAGAGTAACCACGATTCATTCAAGTAAAGTATTAGGAGCCATTGCCAAGGAAAGAACAATCAGCTGTGAAGGTGCATGTTCATCTCTGCATGAAGATGATCAAGATTCGTTCTTAATTTCTAGTGAATTAATCTGTAGAGCGTAAAGGTCCCTGTGAGTGCCTGTTAGTACTGGCCCAGATGTTCCACTACCATAATTATCAGTAACATTTCAAATGAACTGTCATGGTGTCTATATCCTTGAAACTTACTTTCCTCTAGGTCTTGATTTGACTGTGATCTTTGGAGAGACAATTTGTTTTTGTAATACTATTCAGGATAAAATCTCTGGATGTGATAAAGGGGGTTTAGTGAGCAAGAAAAGGTTTTTTTTAAAGATTTTAAAAATAAAAATGAATAACAGGTTAGTTTTTAGTATAAAGGTTTAGTATAAAGCTTAAGTTCAGAGTCCTCTTTTTCACTCAGAAAATAAAAAAATTAATCACTGAGGAGCTCCTTCAGGGTGGTTTCTTTGTGCCTTTGACATGTCCCCTATGCTTTGTGTTTTGAGTACTACCTTCCTTTTCTGACATGACCGAATGTTCTAGGCTCATTTTTTATCTTCCCTGCCCCAGCCTTGGAATCAACCATTTCTCCCAGGAGCCTTGGTTCCTTTTTTCAGAGATGGTTTGAGAAACCAGTATCTCAGCACTGGGCCTTTGAAATGTTTTGTCATCTGATTTTAAGAGTACTGCTAGTATTTTGGAATCATATCTTATAAAACGTTAGACTGGTTTTCAGTTATTAACTGACGTAGTTACTGGTGGGACTTCGGTGGTCCAGTGGCTAAGACTCCGAGCTCCTAATGCAGGGGGTCCCGGTTCGATCCCTGGTCAGGGAACTAGATCCTGCATGCTGCAACTAAGAGTTCACATGCTGCAACTAGGACCCGGTGCAGCCAAATAAATAAATAAATATTAAAAAAAATAGGTGAAATAGTTACTGGCACCCGCTATATGCATAATTATGATGGTTATAGTTTCGTTTAGAGGTAAGAAGGAGATATTTAAGGTTAAGCTTCAAATTATGTGAGCTGTGGGATGCTGGCTGTGCTTGCGGCTGTGACCAGAGGCTCCCTCCTTGCTGAGCAGGGTTGGGGGAGGCTTCTTTATTGCGGTGAACCTTTGACTAGTCCCAGCCCCGCTCAGCTGTAACCTTTTTTTTTTTTTTTTTATTGAACTATAGTTGATTTACAATGCTATGTTACTTTTGCTGTACAGCAAAGTGATTCAGTTATACATATATATACATTCTTTTTATATTCTTTTCCATTATGGTTTATCACAGGATATTGAATGTAGTTCCCTGTGCTATACAGTAGGACCTTGTTTTTATCCATCCAGTGTAAAATAGCTTACATCTGCTAATCCTAAAACTCCCAGTCCAACCCCCACCCCCCCCCCCCCCAGCAACCACCAGTCTGTTCTCCATGTCTGTGATTCTGTTTCTGTTTTGTAGATAGGTTCATTGTGTCATATTTTAGATTCCACATATAAGTGATATCATATGGTATTTGTCTTTCTGTTTCTGACTGACTTCACTTAGTATGATAATCTCCAGTTGCATCCACGTTGCTGCAGATGGCACTATTTCATTCTTTTTTATGGCTCAGTAATATTCCATTGTATATATGCATCTTCTTTATCCATTCCTTTGTCGATGGACATTTAGGTGGTTTCCATGTGTTGGCTATTGTAAATAGTGCTGCTATGAACATAGGGGTACATGTATCTTTTTGATTTAGCTTTGTCTGGATACATCCCCAGGAGTGGGATTGCTGGGTCATATGGTAGTTCTATTTTTAGTTTTTTAAGGAAACTCCATACTGTTCTCCATAGTGGCTGCACCAACTTACATTCGCACCAACAGTGTAGGAGGGTTCTCTTTTCTCCACACCCTCACCAGCATTTGTTATTTGTAGAGTTTTTAATGATGGCCATGCTGACCGGTGTGAGGTGGTACCTCATTGTCGTTTTGATTCAGCTGTAACCTCTTCTTTCTCTCATTCTTGAAAGAGCTCCATTGTTGCTTCACCTGCTACCCTCAGCACTGATCACACTGTTTGCATCTGGCTTTCCCAAGAATCTGTGAGCTCCTTGAGGGCAGGGATTGTGTCTCACCTTTGTATAATCTTTAGCACAGAGTATAGTAAATGAGTACTTCTGGGTGTTATGGATTGTGAATGAACTGAATTCAGAGAATCATATATACAGTATTACAGAATCGTTCCTGAACGATATGCAAGTTTGAAAAGCTGAGTAAATATACCAGGTTCAAATGAAAGTTCAAGATGGTAGTAAGAGTCACTGACCTGATCCGGGGTTAATGATTACATGAATGTCCTCACAGTTCTCTGCTGCAGGACTTGAGGAGGTGGCTGGGAGTTGGGAGACTTTGCCAGAGGAAGTGACATTTGGTTTGGTTTTATTTTTTTCCTCGTTAGTGATTTTAATATGATAATATTTTGATATATTAAATTAAATTATTTCACTTGTTTCTTTTTTAAATTTTTTTATAATTAATTTTTATTGGAGTATAGTTATTTACAGTGTTGTGTTAGTTTCTACTGTGCAGCAAAGTGAATCAGTTATATATATACATATATCCACTCTTTTTTAGATTCTGTTCCCATATAGGTCATTACAGAGTATTGAGTAGAGTTCCCTGTGCTGTACAGTAGATTCTTATTAGTTATCTATTTTATGTATAGTAGTGTGTATATGTCAATCCCAATTTCCAAATGTTGTGTTAGTTTCAGGTGTACAGCAAAGTGATTCAGTTACACATATACATATATTCATTTTTTTTAGGTTCTTTTCTCTTATAGGTTATCAGAGAATATTGAGTAGAGGTCCCTTGTTGGTTATCTATCTTATATATATATATGTAGTAGTGTGTGCATGTTCATTCTAAGCTCCTGATTTATCCCTCCCCGCCATGTTTCCCCTTTGGTAGCCATAGGTTTGCTTTCTATGTCTGTGAGTCTGTTTCTGTTTTGTAAGTAAGTTCATTTGTATCATTTTAAAAAATTAGATTCCACATATGAGTGATATCATATGATATTTGTCTTTTTGTGTCTGACTTACTTCACTTAGTATCATAATCTGGTTGGTTTTAAACATGGACGGAGTGTGGATGGGGCAATAGTCAGGAATGGCATGAGTGGGAAACACAAGGCTATTCCAGAGGGAATTGGACAGGCCTGTCTGCTGTAATAGAACATTCCAAAGGGGGCTGGAAGGCTGGAAGGGTAAGTTGGGGTCATGGGGGCGAGCTGTGTCAAAGCCGGCTGGAGTGGCTTGGTCTCAATTAAGTAGCTCTTGGGTAACCGTTGAAGATTTTGAGCAGGGGAATATGGATCAGAGAGAAATTCTAGAAAGATTCATCCAGAGTAGAGGTTGGAAATTGGTAGCTCACAGGCTGAATCCAGACGGTATGTATGTTTTATCCCATATACTGTTGTAAAATTTTAAACCAATATTTAAAAATTGGGAAATCTAAAAAAAAATTCAGAGTCTAGGCTACTCTTGAAAAAACAAGCCATCTGGTAACACTGGGCCCACATGCTCCAAGGTGACAATTGGCAGAAACTGAGCAGAAGATGCCCCTTAAGAAGGTCAAACATCCTGACCGTCACCCTGGCTCCCCACATCCCTGTTACCTTGAACTTAGCCCACATCACCTAGGTAGGTCATCGACACTGCCTGCGTGTCTCCTGTGTGTATTTGAACGTGGGGTCCTTGGTTCAGAGGTCAGATGGCAGCCTTTTGTGTGTAGGGTGTAGGCTTTTGTGGTATTTGTAATGGTGAGATACAAGGGACCAAGGTCTGGGTGGTGGGAGAGGAAGTGAAAAAAGTGTATGTATGGATGGTTATATAGGACACATGGTAAAGAAGGTGACCGATTACTTATAAGGGCCAGGAGGCTGAGAAAAGAATGCAAAGATAACTGTATCAGTTTTCTGTTCTGTATAATAAATTTTTTTAATTGAGGTATAGTTAATTTACAATGTTGTGTTAGCTTCAGTGTACAGCAAAGTGATTCAGTTATACATATATATATATTTTTTTTCATATCCTTTTCCATTATCGGTTATTAAAAGATATTGAATGTAGTTCCCTGTGCTATACAGTAGGACCTTGTTGTTTATCTATTTTATATAGTATTGTGTATATGTTAATCCCAAACTCCTAATTTATTCCTCCCCACCACCTTCCCCTTTGGTAACCGTAAGTTTGTTTTCTATGTCCCTGAGTCTGTTTCTCTTTTGTAAATAAGTTCATTTGTATCATTTTTTCAGATTCCACAGATAAGCAATATCATATGATATTTGTCTTTCTCTGTCTGACTTCACTTAGTATGATAATTTCTAGATCCATCCACGTTGCTGCAATGTTCTGTATAACAAATTACTCAACAACCCAGAAGCTTTACACAATCAATATTTATCATCTCACCAGGCATCTGTGGGCGACTTAGCTGGGAGTCTGTGGCCCCGGGTCTCCAGCTCAGCAGGAGCCCCCAGAATCCACCTCCAGGCCCCCATGTGCTTGTCCAGGCCTCAGTCCTCGCTTGCTGTTCCCGGAAGCCACATGTGCTCACAGCAGGGCAGCGGGCTTTCCGGGGAGCCAGAGACCCAAGAGGAGGGGGAGAGAGTGGGCCCCCAGGAGGATGGCTCTGTCGTTTGTAACTTAACCTTGAAGTGATGTGTCATTTCTGCCATGTGCTGGTAGTCACACATGGGAATAGACTACAGGCAGTGTGAACTGCGGAAGGTGGGGAGTACCAGGGTGACCCTGGTGGGATTATTGGGGGGCACTGGCCACCACAGTGACTCTGACAGACCACGTACCCTTGCCTGCTGCCTTCTGAGGGCTCTGTCCCCTGTATGTGATGCCACTTTAGTCACCCTGGAACAAAATTATTTGTGATTCTAATTGTTCTGTTCTACTAACTGACCCTGACTGTCATTGTTTACTTTTGATATACTCATAAATCTAAAATAAAAATAATTAGGAGTTTTAAAGATCATGTCATTCATTCCCTTATTTTTATAGTTTTTTAGAATTGAGAGACTGTGAGATAATGAGTTGATCAGAGTCACGTGACTGAAAATCTAGCAACAGACAGCAGACCCTTGACTTGCAGGAGAACGTGATTTGGCCACAGCCTCATACCCTCCAGTACAGGGAGCATTATTACATAAAAACGTTACTTTAAGAAACTTCTCATGATTCAGCTAATAAATAACTTACGTCTTTTGGAAATCTTATTTTCCCTGCAGTGAAAGAATACAGATGTTATATTGAAAATTTACCTTGTGCCTCTTAATGTATACATTTGACATTTGGTTTTACCAAATGATGAAGTGCTTATAGAGCAGAAGTTGGTTAAATGTCTAAAATTATACCTACTTTAAAATTTGAGACTTGGATGGGTCAGCATTCTTTGCCTTGCCTAACACTGATGTTTAAAATAGCCCAACCCCACAGGATAAGGTGTACTTTTTCCTGCTTCCGTTGTGATTTCTCTTTCAGAGTGCATTTTATTAGTCATGCTGGTGTTCCTTTATTTTCTCACTGGAATACTAGCACTTTACGTATAAGTCACTGTCCCATGATCTTACAGGCCGGAGTACTAGCCTAGTGACTCTGATGTAATTATTGCAGTGGGGTTCTTCTCCAGGTTTAAAGTTTTTAAGCTGAAGTTAAAAAGTCATGCCTTCCCTAAACTTGTAGGTAAAATTTTGTGTTCGTTAACCATGTACTAGGTGCATTTGGAAGAAAGCCCACAGGTTTCATCAGATTCTTGAAGGAACCTACGATCCCCAAACTACTAATGACTCCCAGTATTTCATGCAGTTTTGTCCCCTAGGTGTGATTAATTTTGCTGTTATGTATGTGTAGTTTGTGCACAGATATTTCTGATTTTCGGATCGGAAAATGGAGTCTCGGCATTTTGCCCATAAATACTCAAAACCAAAACATGACTTGAATATTTTGACCCAGGGGTTTTGCACTTCTTTGATGATTACTTATATATTTAGAATGGTTAGAAATAATAATTTTTACAATTTAATGTTTTATATACGTTTTAATACTCTACATTCAGTTCAGGAAATTCTAGTGTCTCCTTAAATGACACCACATTCTTTAACTATTACATTACAGACACGGCCAGAATGTCAGTTGAACAACTGCTCTTTGCAGACAATTTTAGTCACATAACCAGTGTGAGGATTAGTGTTAGTCTAAATTGGGGGCCCCGTGGAAGAGAATTTCTGAGCTTCTAAAGTAATACCCAGTTTTCTTAGGTAATGTTTATCATTCTCTTCCCTTTTAAAGAGACTTTATTATCTAACAGGAATGCTGTTAAGATGTCTCCTGGTAATTGTATAGTCAGAATCATTTTAAATGATAAGTTATTCTGGGATGTGGTAGCTCTAAGGTTGTGTGTATGTTGTCCAGAAGAGATACTTTTATAAATAGAGCTCTCCTTTCTCCAGCTCCTACCTTACTCCTCAGTAATTTAGTTTCCTGGCTGGTTATTTCTTTGTTTCCATGTTTAAAGGCATCAGGGTTTTACCAAGAGTCCCATTTTAAGGGTGCAGCCAAAACTAGTCTGGGGAACGTTTTAGTTCATCTTTTCAAACCCTTATTACCTTGCAGGACTGAGTAAATCAAGCATGGCAGAGTTATGTCCTGTCAGTAGTGGACCCAGCTCTGGGAAGATGTAGGGAATAAAATAGGGCATCTCACACTCTGGGTTTTAATTTCTTAACAGGCCTTAAAGTTAGGGGCAATTATGATCTTTTTTGATTAAATTAGGCTGGTTTCCAGCTTAACCACTAAGTTATGTTTATTTTATTTTCTAAATTTTATTGCAGTGTGGTTGATACAATGTTGTTAGTTTCAGGTGTGCAGCACAGTGGTTCAGTTACACATATATCAATACATATATCCATTCTATTTCAGATTCTTTTCCCATATAGGTTATTACAGAATTTTGAGTTCCCTGTGCTATACGGTAGGTCCTTGTTGGTTATCTATTTTATATATAGTAGTTACGTTTATTGTATCACTACCTCTGAGAGCTTGAAGGTAAAATATAGTACAAAAATTATATCATACTTTATGGTGCAACACCAGGACCAGGAGGCCCTGGAGTCTAACAGTCCAGGTGTGGAAATCCTGGCTGTGCCTTTTTTTTTTTTTGGCGGTACGCGGGCCTCTCACTGTTGTGGCCTCTCCTGTTGCGGAGCACAGGCTCCAGAGGCGCAGGCTCAGCGGCCATGGCTCACGGGCCCAGCTGCTCTGCAGCATGTGGGATCTTCCCAGACCGGGGCACGAACCCATGTCCCCTGCATCGGCAGGCGGACTCTCAACCACTGCGCCACCAGGGAAGCCCTGGCTGTGCCATTTTTAAGCTGGGACTTTTTGTTATTTATTTAACTTTCCTGTACTTCAGTTTGTTTACCAAATTTATGGCTTCTTGGTTACTATGGTGTCACTAAACTCCTTTATCTGCTCTTAAGGAGTCTAGTATGGGACAGACATTGATGAAATCATCACATACCTGTAAAATTATCACTGGAGTAGGTGCTGTGAAGGGCAGATTCGTGCAACCATGAGAGAATGTGATGGAGTTTGATGGAGGGAAGTCAGTGAAGGAATATTGAAAAGTAACACTTAGCTTGAATTTTTGGAGTAATTGTATTGCTTTCCTTACTCGTGGTTTTTGATTTTTTTATAGTTTTTTTTAATATAAATTTATTTATTTATTTTTGGCTGCATTTTGTTGCTGCGCACAGGCTTTATTTAGTTGCGGCGAGCAGGGCCACTCTTCGTTGTGGTGCTCAGGCTTCTCATTGCGGTGGCCTCTCTTGTTGTAGACCATGGGCTCCAGTAGCTGTGGCTCGTGGGCCCTAGAGCGCAGGTTCACTAGTTGTGGCGCACGGACTTAGTTGCTTCTCAGCATGTGGGATCCTCCTGGACCAGGGCTTGAGCCCGTGTCTCCTGTATTGGCAGGCGGACGCTTAATACCGCACCACCATATTTTTTTTTACTTTTAGTATCCTTCTTCTGTGTGTGTCATCTGAGCTCCATTTTGGAAGTGGGCAGGATATGGATAATAAAGTAATATGAGAATAAACATTTTGAGGGCAGGAATAAATTTTTTAAATTGATAGACTTTTAGAGCACTTTTAAGTTTATAGAAGAGCTGGGCGTAAGGTATAGAGAGTTCCCATGTACCCCATCCACCCCCACAGTTTTCCTTGTTGTTAACATTTTGTGTTAGTTGTGGTACATTGATCATAATTGATGAACCAGTAGGGATATATTATTATTAACCAAAATCCACAGTTTACATTAGGGTGTTGTAAAGCTCTGTGAATAGAGATGCGTAATGTCTTACACCTACCATTACAGTATCATAGAGATGCATTTCACTGCCCTGAAAATCCTCTGTCCTCCGCCTGTTTATCCCTCTCTTCCTCCCTGCCCTCACTGATCTTTTTTGTCTTTATAGGTTTGCCTTTTCCAGAATGTTCTGTAGTTGGAATCGTGTAGCCTTTTGTCTTCATTCACTTAGCAATATACTATTAATGTTACTCTGTATCTTCTTGTGGCTTGATAGCTCATTGTTTTTCTTTTTTAGCATTTAAAATGAAAAAGAATAAATTTAGGGGTTTCCTGGTGGCACAGTGGTTGAGAGTCCGCCTGCCGATGTAGGGGACACGGGTTCGTGCGCTGGTCCGGGAAGATCCCACATGCCGCGGAGCGGCTGGGCCCGTGAGCCATGGCCGCTGAGCCTGCGTGTCTGGAGCCTGTGCTCTGCAACGGGAGAGGCCACAACAGTGAGAAGCCCACGTACCACAAAAAAAAAAAAAAAAAAAAGAAAAAGAATAAATTTATACCTTGTTCACTCATTTTTTTCTTACTGCAGAATAATATTCCATTAAATGGATGTTTGTTCATTCACCTATTGAAGGACATCTTGGTTGCTTTTAATTTTTGTCAATTATGAATAAAGCTGCTATAAACATTCATGTGCACATTGTGTGAGGGCATGAGTTTTCAGTTCATTTGAGTAAATACCTATGAGCATGATAAATGGTTTGTATGGTAAGACTATGTTTAGCTTGGGAAGAAATTGCTGACCTGTCTTCCAAAGTGGCTGTACTATTTGCGTTTCTGTCAACAATGAATGAGAGTTTCTGATGCTCCACATTCTTATCAGCATTTGGTGTTGTCTAGTGTTTTAAGATCTTGGCCGTTCTAGTAGGTGTGTAGTGATATTTCTTTGTTGTTTTAATTTGCAGTTCCCTGATGACATATGATGTGGAGCACCTTTTCAGTGCTTATGTGCCATTTGTGAATCTCCTTTGGTGAGGTGTCTGTTCAAATCTTTTGCTGCTTTTCAGTTAGGTTGTTTGTTTTCTTGTTGAGTTTTAAGAGTTCTTTGTCTGTTTTGTATAATAGGCCTTTTTTAGATATGTATTTTGCAAAATATTTTCTCTCAGGATGTGGCTTGTCTTTTTGTTCTCTTAACAGTGTCTTCTGCTGAGCGGAAGTTTTAAATTTTAAAGAAGTCCAACTTACGGCTTTTCTCTCTCATGGATTGTGATATTGTATTTATAAAGCCATCACCCAATCCAAGGTCACCTAGATTTTCTTCTGTGTTATCATCTAGAAGTTTTACAGTTTTACATTAGGTCTGTGATCCATTTCGAGTTAATTTTTGTGAGAGGTCTGAGCCTAGATTCACTTCCTTTGCATGTGAATGTCTAGTTCTTCCACACCATTTGTTGAAAAGATTCTCCTTTCTCTGTTGAATTGCCTTTGCTTCTTCATCAAAGATCGGTTGACTTTATTTGTGTCGTTCTATTTCTGGGCTCCCTGTTCTGTTGCATTGACCTGTTTGCTCTCTCGCCGACACCACACCATCTTGATGACTGTCGCTTTACAGTAAGTTTTGAAGTCGGGGAGTGTCACTCCTCCAACTTTGTTCTTCAGTACTGTGTTGGCTGTTCTGGGTTGGGATGGTTTTTTTATACCTCAAGAATAAGCACTTTGTAAATATTATTTGTCGAGAATCTTTTTTCCAATAGAGCAGCTATAGTGATCTTTTAAAAACTTAAGTCCGATCTGTTATTCTGCCAAAAATCCCTCCAGTAGTTTCCCATTTCAGTGAGGGTCAAATTGAAGGTCCTTGAAATGACTTGCTGGTCCTCCAGTTCCCGGCTCTCCTGTTCCCTCTCCAACCTCATCTCTTCCTTCTGGACACCGTGGCCTCCTTGGTCTTTCTTGAACACACCAGGCGCACCTTGTCTTAGGGCTTTAGCAGGGCTGTTGCCTCCACCTTGAATGTCTTTCCCCAGATGTCTGCATGGCTAAGTCCTTCATCTCTTTCAAGTCTTATTCATATGCAGCCTTCCCAACAATGATCTTTCTGATGATTTTATTTGAAATTCCAGCTTGCCCTTCCTCTCCTTCAACCTCTAAACTCTAAACCAATCTTTTTTTTTTATTGGAATAAAATTGCTTTACAATGTTGTGTTAGTTTCTGCTGTACAATGAAGTGAATCAGCTATATGTATACCTATATCCCTTCCCTCTTGGACCTCCCTCCCCCCCTTACCCCCCCTCCCATCTAGGTTGTCACAGAGCACTGAGCTAAGCTCCCTGTGCTATATAGCAGGTTCCCACTAGCTATTTATTTTACACATGGTAGTGTATTTATGTCAAACCTAATCTCCCAATTCGTCCCACGCTCCCCTTCCCCACTGTGTCCGCATGTCCACCCTCTACGTCTACATCTCTGTTCCTGCCCTACAAATAGGTTCATCTGTACCATTTTTCTACATTCCACATTTATGCGTTAATACACAATATTTGTTTTTCTCCTTCTGGCTTACTTCACTCTCTATGATAGATTCTAGGTCCATCCACATCTCTATAAATGACCCAATTTTGTTCCTTTTTATGTCTGAGTAATATTCCATTGTATATATGTGCCACATCTTTATACATTCATCTGTAGATGGACACTTAGGTTGCTTCCATGTTCTGCTATTGTAAATAGTGCTGCAGTGAACATTGGGGTACATGTGTCGTTTTGAATTATGGTTTTCACAGGGTATATGCCCGGTAGTGGGATTACTGGGTCATATGGTAGTTCTATTTTTAGTTTTTTAAGGAACCTCCGTACTGTTCTTCATAGTGGCTGTATCATTTACATTCCCACCAACAGTGCAAGAGTGTTCCCTTTTCTCCACACCCTCTCCAGCATTTATTGTTTCTAGATTTTTTGATGATGGCCATTCTGACTGGTGTGAGTTGATACCTCATTGTAGGTTTGATTTGCATTTCTCTGATGATTAGTGATGTTGAGCATCCTTTCATGTGTTTGTTGGCAATCTGTAAATCTTCTTTGGAAAAATGTCTATTTAGGTCTTCTGCCCATTTTTGGATTAGGTTGTTTGTTTTTTGATATTGAGCTGCATGAACTGCTTGTATATTTTGGAAATTAATCCTTTGTCAGATGCTTCGTTTGCAAATATTTTCTCCCATTCTGAGGGTTGTCTTTTGGTCTTGTTTATGGTTTCCTTTGCTGTGCAAAAGCTTTGAAGTTTCACTAGGTCCCATTTGTTTATTTTTGTTTTTATTTCCATTACTCTAGGAGGTGGGTCAAAAAGGATCTTACTGTGATTTATGTCATAGAGTGTTCTGCCTATGTTTTCCTCTAAGAGTTTGATAGTGTCTGGCCTTACATTTAGGTCTTTAATCCATTTTGAGCTTATTTTTGTGTATGGTGTTAGGGAGTGATCTAATTTCATACTTTTACATGTACCTGTCCAGTTTTCCCAGCACCACTTATTGAAGAGGCTGTCTTTTCTCCACTGTATATTCTTGTCTCCTTTATCAAAGATAAGGTGATCATATATGTGTGGGTGTATCTCTGGGCCTTCTGTCCTGTTCCATTGATCTATGTTTCTGGTTTTGTGCCAATACCATACTGTCTTGATTACTGTAGCTTTGTAGTATAGTCTGAAGTCAGGGAGCCTGATTCCTCCAGCTCCGTTTTTCATTCTGAAGATTGCTTTGGCTATTCAGGGTCTTTTGTGTTTCCATACAAATTTGCAGTGACTTCTTACCATAGTTCTAGGATGGTAATTTGAAGATAACACTTGCAAGTACTAAGTGTTGGCATTTTGGTGTTCATAACTGTTGTGAAACAAAAACTATTCTTGAAAAACAAAATTGGGGTGGAAATGGCATCTGCAGAGATGTGAAGTGGCAAAGGTGGTAGAGGCTTGGCTTTGGAAAATCTCACTGAAAATGGGTTTCCTGCCTGACCTTCACAAGCATGATGAGCATTTTTGTAAGACAGTAAGATACTGGAATGTACAGATCAGGGGGTCTCTGAGATTGTGGACCACAGCCCAGTCAATCTACAGATGATGAACCCGGGCCCAGTGACTAAGCTGAAACTGCCCATCCAGCAAGCCAGTAGCCGGCAATCACACACAGACTTGCTGAGTCTGAATTTGGTGTCTTTTGCTTCTTCCCTTGCCTGCCTCTTTCCTGACATTCTTCCTTCCTTCCTCCTTCCTGTCCTAATTTTCTTCCCTTTTTTTTTTTTAACCAAATATTTGAATATCTTCTCTCTGCTGGGCAGTGTGCTTGCTGGGAACATAAAGACAAATGAAACAAGATCCTTGCTCTCAAATTGTGTTGTGAGCTGTGAGGCGGCTGGGCTTCTTTGCAGAGACCTGAGCCTGCAGTTGGGGATCCCAGGCCACTGGTGCTGAGGGAGCGAGGGAGGCCAAGAATGTGATGGCACCGAAGTTGGAGAAGAGTGGTAGTGACCAAAGGAGGTGGCCGAGCAGAAGAGCAAACGTTATTTGCTGTTGAAGTGGTTTGACCAAAAAAAAGAAACTTCAGGCATCTGAAGATCTGCTTGTTGCTTTACTTGTTGGTCACTTGCATTTTTCATTATAGCCACTAGGGGGAGCAGGACAATTGGGCCTTGACTTTCAGAGAGGCTCCTGTCCAGGTAGGAGTGGTCATACCAGGACTGTGTCCCTGTGTCTCTTCACGGGGCATCTGGGACTGAGTGTGTGTGTGTGTGTGTGTGTGTGTGCGCGCGTGCATGCTGGGAAAGGCTTTGCCTTTAAGGAACAGGTCGGTAGACTGGCAGGGGACTTCTTATTGACCTGTAACTACTGTTAGGTTGCATTATTATTAATATGTGTATTTAGTGCTCAGTTACATTACATTTTTGTTATAATAATAACAAAAATATTCCCAAATCTTAGGTAATTGTGTACTTACTGTAAGTACATTCTTGAATGGTAAACAATGTAGGTGTTATAGCACTAGAGTTCTTTGTTTCTTGAAGTAAATGGTAGTTTACAAGGTGAATCCTTTAGCCTTCCTTCTTTCTCTTTTTCTCTCTATCAATTAAATTGATCTTAGAGAAAATCTAGGACATGTTGACTTGATCCAGGCAGAGAGAGGAGGCACTTTGACATAATTAGGCAAATGATCAGAGGGATGAGGCCTGAATTAATGCTTATGTGAATATGCCTAGAATATGTAAGGAGAAAATTAGAACACATGGCCACAGATGCCAAATTCCTAAGGATAAACAAGGAGGAACTACTTTCTGTAAAGGTATTATTTTCTCATCAATTTGTTTTACCCATGTAATGGGACATAGTAGGTGTTAAAGTAAGTGCTTGTTGAGTGAGTACAATAATCAAGAAAAAATCACTTTCGTTTTGTTTTTACTGTGTCTTGTTCAGCAAACATTTATTGAGTGAATGACGCTGGAAGAAAGGAGTACCAAGGAGGTAAGGCAGGATTCCTGTATTCGAAGAGGTATGCTGAAGAGAGACAGCCATGCACAGGTAGTATTAAGGGATGCAGTACGAGCTATGAGCAGAGGTAACCATGTTTAAGGTTTGCAGATGGCAGCTTGGGGTCTAGAGCCTTGAGGAGCTGTGTCTTTGCTGGGGGTGGAGGAGGTAAGCAGACCACACAAGGTGGCTTCTAAAGCCGCTTCTCACTTTCAAGTTATGTGAGTCTGTTTTAAAATTTCCACACCATTGCCTAGGGTTGACATCTGTGCCCTGAGTAGGCAGAAGACTGGGTAACAAATAGAAATTGCTTTTGGGGTTTCAGATGCTCGGCTGTAAGGTGCCTTAAGTAGTCATCAATGAGTACTGAAAGCAAAAGCTGTATTCAGTTCATAAGTCCAGTTTCTGTATACAGTTATTTGGTAAAAAGTGATTGTGATATAAGATCTTATTTCTTGATTTGAAGTGTCAGTGAGTGAAAGCCTGATTAATCCTTTTCTGAGTTGTCAGAAGGGATTTAAGTGCCATTGGTGAGAGTTCAAGCTTGTTTTTTCACAGGTTTTAACCTGCGGTAAAGATGCCAGGACCCTAGCCCAGACCTGTATGAATCTTTGAAGGTGAAGCTTAGGCATCTGTATTTTTAAGAAGTTGCACAAATGACTTTCCTAGCTTTATTGAGATGTAATTGACATATACCATTGTGTCCATTGAAGGTGTACTACGTGCTGATTTGATACACTTGTATATTGCATGGTTAAAGGCATTTGGTACCAGGGTGATTTTTGACTATAAGCAAGTATTATATTTGCCCCCGGCTCTTGCCTGTAGGACAGCAGTGAGATTGAATTCCCTAGACCACAGTACATACTTCCATGACATCTTGTGAGCAGTATCTGACAGCTACATTCGATCTACGGGTACAGCTGGAATTCCCATTTAGTAATTAGCCAGAGAGAAGCCATTGAAAGAGTATATTGTTATTAAAGGCCACGTCGACTTCTGATCTCCCCATTTCCAAGAAAAGCTTGGGATTTATGGAAATGGAATATTTTTCTTTAATAATTTTTTGCTTCTTCTGTTACATAATTTTAGGCATTTTATGTTATTTTAGTGGGTAGCTAATATTATGATGGAGAAAGACCTTAACATTTGGAGCATGCAGATGAAGCGGTATTTGGGAATTTTTTGTATGACTTTTGTGACTTTTTTGTAAGTCTGAACTTATTTCAGAATTAAAAGTTAAGAAAAAATTGCAAACGTAGTATCTGTAAGTAGATTTGTAATATACAGTGATTGCACATCTCCATGTATTATGATGGGTTATACTTGAATTTAGGGAATGAGAGTCTGTCACTTTCCCTATATAAGAAATTAAGACAGAACTGGCTTTTCTCTATGTACTAAATTCATCAGTTAAGTCCTTTTTCTGTACTCTTGTTTGGAAGTATCATCTTTCTATAGTCAGAATCTCATTTTAAGCATGAATTAGTCTATATCTTTGTTTCTGTAAGGAGCATGTGTATAGAGAACTAACTATCCCCTACTTCTTTATTTTGGTAGTAGATTTTCTGAGATACAATTCGCATACTATATACAATTCAACTGTTTAAAGTGTACAATTCAATGTTTTTTAGAATATTCACAGAATTGTGCAGCCATAACTATAATCAAATTTAGAATATTTTTATCACCCCCAAGAGAAACCCTGCACCCTAGGAGAGTTGATCCTTCAATGAAAGACTATTGCTATGATGGGAACACCAGGGATGCAGGAAGGATGTGATTGACAGTTGACATCTGAATGACGCTCGCTGTGTGTAGGAGAACCATCCTTTGATTTTATTTATTTATTTATTATTTTACATTATTATTTCTTTATTGGAGTATAATTGCTTTACAATGGTGTGTTAGTTTCTACTTTATAACAAAGTGAATCAGTTATACATATACATATGTTCCCATATCTCTTCCCCCTTGCGTCTCCCTCCCTCCCACCCTCCCTATCCCACCCCTCTAGGTGGTCACAAAGCACCTAGCTGATCTCCCTGTGCTATGTGGCTGCTTCCCACTAGCTACCTATTTTACGTTTGGTAGTGTATATATGTCCATGCCACTCTTTCACTTTGTCACAGCTTACCCTTCCCCCTCCCCATATCCTCAAGTCCATTCTCTAGTAGGTCTGTGTCTTTATTCCTGTCTTACCCCTAGGTTCTTCATGACTTTTTTTTTTCTTAGATTGCATATATATGTGTTAGCATACGGTATTTGTCTTTCTCTTTCTGACTTACTTCACTCTGTATGACAGACTCTAGTTCCATCCACCTCACTACAAATAACTCAATTTCGTTTCTTTTTATGGCTGAGTAATATTCCATTGTATATATGTGCCACATCTTCTTTTTTTTTTTTTTTTTTTTTTTTTGCAGTACGTGGGCCTCTCACCTTTGTGGCCTCTCCCATTGCGGAGCACAGGCTCCAGATGCGCAGGCTCAGTGGCCATGGCTCTCAGGCCTAGCCACTCCGCAGCATGTGGGATCTTCCCGAACCGGGGCACAAACCCGTGTCCCCTGCATCAGCAGGCGGACTCTCAACCACTGCGCCACCAGGGCAGCCCTGCCACATCTTCTTTATCCATTCATCCGATGATGGACACTTAGGTTGTTTCCATCTCCTGGCTATTGTAAATAGAGCTGCAATGGATATTTTGGTACATGACTCTTTTTGAATTATGGTTTTCTCAGGGTATATGCCCAGTAGTGGGATTGCTAGGTCATATGGTAGTTCTATTTGTAGTTTTTTTAAGGAACCTCCAAACTGTTCTCCATAGTGGCTGTACCAATTCACATTCCCACCAGCAGTGCAAGAGTGTTCCCTTTTCTCCACACCCTCTCCAGCATTTATTGTTTCTAGATTTTTTGATGATGGCCATTCTGACTGGTGTGAGATGATATCTCATTGTAGTCTTGATTTGCATTTCTCTAATGATTAATGATGTTGAGCATTCTTTCATGTGTTTGTTGGCAGTCTGTATATCTTCTTTGGAGAAATGTCTATTTAGGTCTTCTGCCCATTTTTGGATTGAGTTGTTGTTTTTTTGTTATTGAGCTGCATGAGCTGCTTGTAAATTTTGGAAATTAATCCTTTGTCAGTTGCTTCATTTGCAAATATTTTCTCCCATTCTGAGGGTTGTCTTTTGGTCTTGTTTATGGTTTCCTTTGCTGTGCAAAAGCTTTGAAGTTTCATTAGGTCCCATTTGTTTATTTTTGTTTTTATTTCCATTTCTGTAGGAGGTGGGTCAAAAAGGATCTTGCTGTGATTTATGTCATAGAGTGTTCTGCCTATGTTTTCCTCTAAGAGTTTGATAGTTTCTGGCCTTATATTTAGGTCTTTAATCCATTTTGAGCTTATTTTTGTGTATGGTGTTAGGGAGCGTTCTAATCTCATACTTTTACATGTACCTGTCCAGTTTTCCCAGTACCACTTATTGAAGAGGCTGTCCTTTCTCCACTGTACATTCCTGCCTCCTTTATCAAAGATAAGGTGTCCATATGTGCGTGGGTTTATCTCTGGGCTTTCTATCCTGTTCCATTGATCTATATTTCTGTTTTTGTGCCAGTACCATCCTGACTTCAGACTAGACTACAGAGCTACAGTAATCAAGACAGTATGGTACTGCCATCCTTTGATTTTATCAGTCGTGTTGGAATCTTTACGATTCTTTGATTCTTTTTTCCTTAAAAAGGTAGTTATAGTTTGTGCTATATTGGTGTTTATTTACCTGGTAGGTAGATTTTGGGTTAATCTATATCTGAATTCTGTTTCTGTAGGATATGTTTACATTTTCATTTAAAGGTTCTGAATGAATATTCCTTTGATTTTTTCTGTTAGAATCAGGTTCCTTTTGAATCCATTCTGTCACAGCTGAGAGGAATATCTTGAGTTGGTGGTCTTTAGTGATTTCCTACCTTCATCTGGACTCGGAGCCCGCAGGGTGGCAGGGGCCAGTGTGACCTGTCTGTCAGCACAGCTTCTGGCTTCCTCCTTGTCTTTTCCTCCTCTGTGACTCCTTCAGTGACTCAAAGCCAGAGGTGGTAGCTTTCTGGTCGAGCAGTTTGGATACACAGCCATAAATTGCTTTATTGCTTAATAAAGGTTTTTAAAAAACCCTTATTTAAATACCAAACAATTTTGTAATGTAAGTCATCGTAATGCCATTTAAGAAAGCAAATGGGGGGCTTCCCTGGTGGTGCAGTGGTTGAGAGTCTGCCAGCCGATGCAGGGGACACGGTTTCGTGCCCCGGTCCGGGAAGATCCCACATGCCGCGGAGCGGCTGGGCCCGTGAGCCATGGCCGCTGAGCCTGCGCTCCGCAACAGGAGAGGCCACAACAGTGAGAGGCCCTTGTACCGCAAAAAAAAAAAAAAAAAAAAAAAAAGAGAAAGCAAATAGAAACATTTCAAAGCTGTGGTGCATACCTTTTTGACATATAGGGCCTATTGTCTTCCTAAAAGGAGGGTTAGTTCTTCCTTTGAGGGTCTCCTCCTGTGCAGAATAAAAGGTGTTAGCTTATCCCTTATCCTGTCCTGCCCTGCGGTGGCTTAGGAAGTGGTTTTGTAGACTTTTGTCATTTTTCAGCCATCAGCACGTCAGCAGTGCCCACAGAGGCCCTGGAAATTCTCCTTTGTCTCTTCAGTGCTGGCTTATCATGGCAGAGATGGCCTCTCAGCATCTGGAAGTAAAGGAATCCGCCATCATTCTTGGACTCTGCAAATTGCGTAGTTGTAAATCGTTGCTCTCAGTCATCAGCTTTCAGTTTGGAAAGCAACACAAATTTGTCTCAACAAGCAGAGTCGTTTCCCTCTCTCCCCATCCTGCTTTTCCTGTGATAACTACTATAAATGTTTTATTTACATTCTCCCCTTAGTTTCTCATAAAATGTATGAAACCACGCATTCATACATTTTTATTTTACATGCACACACACACACAGTTTCTTTCGAGAAACAAGATCATACTCTTTTTGCAGAGTATTTTTTTAAATTAATCAGTTTATTTATTTTTGGCTGTGTTGGGTCTTTGTTTCTGTGTGAGGGCTTTCTCTAGTTGCAGTGAGCGGGGGGGGGGGGGGGGGGGGGGCACTTTTCATCGCGGTGCGTGGGCCTCTCACTGTCGCGGCCTCTCTTGTTGCGGAGCACAGACTCCAGACACGCAGGCACAGTGGTTGTGGCTCACGGGCCCAGTTGCTCAGCGGCATGTGGGATCTTCCCAGACCAGGGCTTGAACCCATGTCCACTGCATTGGCAGGCAGATTCTCAACCACTGCGCCACCAGGGAAGCCCCTTCAGAGTATTTTTTTTAACTTACCACTTAAAGGAGGAAGGAAAAACCAACACATTATTTTCTAAAAGGCAGAAAATCTTTTAGCTTCTTTCTAGTTTCGTCAAATTTTCCCTTAGCAATTAGCATCTGGTTTACCAGAAAGATTTACTAACTATAAACCGAAGCATATATACCAGAACCAAAAAGCTAAAATGTAAGAGAAATTTAGACCAGTGTACCCACCCGTTTAACTTACTGTGGTTGGAACGGAGCATTTTCTTCCCTGTTACACTTTTCTTCTGTTTTCTCTAACTCAAAACATGGTTTATCAAAACCTGGAACTTTGGGAATATAAAGCTCTCCCCCTTATTTCCTCTTTCTATTTGTCTGTCAGTTACCTACTCCTAGAAGAGTCTATGGAACCAACTTATTATTCTGAAAACTTGAAATAAAGGGAAAGAATCAAGCATTTACTTGTATGAACTGTACCTATACCTCAGGGCAAAAAAATTTAATGAAAGTAAGATATCTTTATAGAGATAATTTAGCTTTCAAGTGAAGAATGAGTACAACATCTAATGCTGTCTCGGCTGCTAACTTACAAAAAAGAGATAACCAGGTTTTATGTGCTTGAATCTCACCAGTGGTCTCCATCCAACTTCTAATTTACAGGAAACATTAGGAATATTCTAAATGACACCATGGGGATGCAGTCACCAAAAGTCAAATTTGGGAAACCATGGGACAAATACTCCCATTACTTCAACAGATAAGCTGCAAGGAGATAAAGATGGAGAGAGAGGAGGGGATCCCATAGATTGGAAGAGACTGAGGACATGTATCTGGCAGCTGCAGTGTATGGACTCACCAAGACCCTGAGTCAAAGGAAGAAACGGGAAAGAAACTTACAGATGCTTGGGAAGTTTGGACGCTTTGTTTCATGATATTAATGAACTGTACTGTTAGAGATAAATGCTGAACTATTCCTGATGAAATAACATGCTGTCTGAGATCTACTCAGACAGTTTTTGGTGGGAAGGACTAGGTGGGATATTGATGGACCAGGGTGGTCTGTGCATTGATAATGGTTGGAGCTGGTGATGGAGATCTGTGCATCCATACATGGCAGCTCATCGTACTTTTCTCAGTATTTTCATTCAAATTTTTCTGTAAAGTTCTTTAAAAAAGATCTTTCCTAGGCAGCTAAATGCATAGTCATCTTGCAGGTGAGGTCTCCTTTAAACTAGGTAATAAACCTCCTTTAAATTATGTTCTACAAACCACAAACACAACTCTTTAAAAAATTTATTTTTGTTTTATTTTTTATTTACAAACTTTTTTATTTTATATTGAACTATAGTTGATTTACAATATTGTGTTTCAGGTGTACAGCCAAGTGATTCAGTTATACATATACCTATATCTGTTCTTTTTCAAATTCTTTTCCATTTTAGGTTATTACAGAACTTTGAGCAGAGTTCCCTGTGCTATACAGTAGGTCCCTGTTGTTTATCTATTTTATATATAGTAGTGTGTATGTGTTAATCCCAAACTCCTCCCCTCCACAAACACAACTCTTAAGTTCAGTTGCTAAATACAGGTGGACACCTGGGAGAAAGATGAACTCCAAAGCCTCGTGGAAAAGCAGTGCTGGCCCTACTTGACCACTGTGTTGTCACTGGTCTGTTCCAGCAGAAATCACCACATGGACCCTTCGAGGACCATGTTAGTCTGCGGATGACACAGCGTTCTGCTGGCCGCTCTGTGATGGGCAGATAAAGGCAGTGGAGAGGATGCAACATGTTGGCTTTTTCTTGAGAAAAATATAGTGTGTGCCATCCAGCAGCAGCTCACGAGATGGTCTAATTCTAGCGCCCTGCTGTCAAAGAGAATCTGTGCTTTTCTTTTTAAGTAAATATTGCCTCTATTGTCGGTTGGTTAAAACGCCAGCATAGTTGGATACAACCTTTTGGAAGTGAGGTGGGCTTTCTGTGATCTGGGAAGGAAACCGTGGAGAGGTTGTGGGGTGTGCCCATTCATTTAGTGAGTCAGTGGTCCATGAATTGAAGAAGGTCTAATGCAGGGGTCCCCAGGAGGTGAGTTCTGGGTAAGTGAGTGAAGCTTCATCTGCAGCTCCCCATCGCCCGCATTACCTCCTGAACCATTCTCCCCCTCGCACCATCCCCTGGTCTTCCATGAAACCGGTCCCTGGTGCCAGAAAGGTTGGGAACCACTAGTCTAACGTACACTGTGCCAGGCATGGTATTTAGTCCTGGCATCTCTGGCGGTTGGTTCCATCTTATAGACATGGGCGAACCAGGGTGCAGGGAGGGTTGGTTGAGTCACTTCCCTCAGGTTGCACAGCTGGGAAGTTGTGGAACTTGATTTTAACTTGACCTGTTTCCGAAGCCCTTATTTTTCTGAATTCTACGTTCATAGATTTTGATATTAAAGTATTCTCCTCTGGGGACATATTTCAGAGTTGTATGTGGTTTTGCATGTATTTTGAGATGATCAGACTTTCACAATTTTCTGTGAAGCTAATGTGCTCTCAGAGGTTGGTTTCTTTTTTGTTTTGTGGGGACATAAAGGAACCAATCTTCCTTTTACACGCTTTGCTGTGTATGGGTTTGGGGAGGTAGAAATCCTATTGTCTGTTGATTTTTTAAAAAAGAATAATGGGGCTTCCCTGGTGGCGCAGTGATTGAGAGCCTGCCTGCCAATGCAGGGGCGTGGGTTTGAGCCCTGGTCCGGGAAGATCCCACATGCTGCGGAGCAGTTGGGCCCGTGTGCCACAGCTGCTGAGCCTGCGCTCCGGAGCCTGTGAGCCACAACTACTGAGCCTGCAAGCCACAACTACTGAGACTGTGAGCCACAACTACTGAGCCCATGAGCCACAACTACTGAAGCCCGCGCGCCTAGAGCCCGTGCTCTGCAACAAGAGAAGCCACCGCAGTGAGAAGCCTGCGCGCCACAACAAAGAGTAGCCCCCGCTCACCTCAACTAGAGAAAGCCCACAAGCAGCAATGAAGACCCAGTGCAGCCAAAAATAAATAAATAAAATAAATAAATTTATTAAAAACAAAAAAGAATGACGTATCCAGTGTGTACTAAATGATTAGAATGTGATGTGATTCTGTGAAGCTATTAGATTTGTAAGGATTTGCTTTGCTTAGTTGTACGTAGATGACAAGAGAGGCAGCGGAGTGGGTGATTTCCTTGGCCTAGGGTGGGGTCTTTGAGAGGCTTCCGAGTCATTTAGCACATTCGCATCTGGAACTCTTTGTTTTCAGGCTGCAGTTTCTCGGCTACATCAGCATCCTTATTGTCTGGGCTCAGAAACCCCACAGTGCCCCAAACCAGGAAGGGGAATTGGCAGCATGCAAGTGACAGAAGAATTGTACTGTATTGGGGGTTTCTGGTATTCATGAACATTTTTTGGATGAAGAAAATATGCCAATCACTGATAGTATAATATATGTTATAGCTACAAAATGATTCTAGTAGTTACAACATTAGTTTCTTGAGATAGACATTGTTGTTACTCGTGTTTGATGATTTATTTTAAAATATTGGGGTATATTAGTATTTCCTAAAATTTTGCCTCAGAGACCCACAATAACAGTGGCTTAAAAACGATCACTTTTGTTTGCACTTAGGTGGGTGTCCAGACTGGTGTGCTACTCAGGGTCACGTACTGTGGTAGTTTTAAAACACCTGTGCAGTTCCTTTGCTGCTTTTCCCATTGAAGGGTTGGTTCTTGTCTCCTCCCCTTCAATCTGTGGGTCACCTGCTCACTTGTAACCAGTAGACAGTGGGGTCAGTGATGCTACATGACTTGTGAAGTTAGGTAGGAAAGGTGATGCCGCTTCTGCCTTGTTCCCTGGAACCCTGAGGCCACCGTTCTGTCAGGCCACATGCCGAGGCCACCTGTCAGTGGTCTGCCTGGCTGCTCCCCAATTGAGGTCCCAGCTAATAGTGAGCATCAACCACTAGACATATGAGTGAAGTTGCTTCCGCGTGATTCCAGCCTCCAGCCGTCAAGCCATTCTAGCTGTTGAGTTTGACCAGCTGAGGTCCAGACATCCCAGAGCAGAGACAAGACGTCCCCCTTGTGCCTGGTTTGAATTTCTGGCCCACGGAGTCCGTGAGCATAATAAAATGGTTGTTCTACAGAGTTCAGTGTTGGAGTCGTTTGTTACCAGCACCAGTGACTGGGACAGGGGCCCAGGTGTCTTCTGTCACCTTGCTTTGCCTTCCTAGGTTGTTACGCTTGCATGGTTCTGAAATGTTTTGGCCACCACAGCTGCTTCCCAGTCATCTGGACCAAGGATGTACAGAAAAGGCACTGCCTTTCCCCTGAAGGACACGCCCCAGAAGTAGCATAATCACTTATGCTCACATCTTGTGGGCCAGAACTTAGCCACAGCACGGCCACATCTAACTCAGGGAAGCCTGAGAGGGATGTATTTGTTCTTGGTGATCATGCACCTAGCTAAAAATTAGGGGAGCTCTTTCTTTCCTTGAGAGAGAAGAGTACATGTAGAGTTGTGTTGGCTTGATTATACTAAATTCTTTTTTTAAAAACTGAAGTATAGTTGATTTACAATGTTGTATTAATTTCTGCTATACAGCAAAGTGATTCAGTTATACATATATATACATTTTAAAAAGTATTTTTTCCTTTATGGTTTATCATAGGATATTAAATATAGTTCCCTGTGCTATACAGTAGGACCTTATTGTTTATCCATTCTATATATTATAATAGTTTGGATCTGCTAACCCCACACTCCAAATCCATCCACCCCTCCCCTCCCCCTGGCAACCACAAGTCTGTTCTCTATGTCTGTGTGTCTGTTTCTCTTTCGTAAATAAGTTCATTTGTGTCGTATTTTAGATTCCACCTATAAGTGATATCATATGGTGTTTGTCTTTCTCTTCCTGACTTACTTCACTTATATACTAAATTATTTACTTTGTACTTTGTAAATGGTGTCTGTTTCTTTCCTAGGAGATTTTCCATTTCAAAGAGCTCTCAGTAGCAGATTTGCTGGAAAACTCTGTATTTTGGTTAGGATTAGAATCAGCTAATAATTATGGTATTTTACAAATGAAGACAAAATAACAGCGACTTAACAGGAATGAAGTTTACTTCTCTTTTATGTAGAATCCAGGGCTGGCTCAGCACAAATACTGGAAATACCACCACTGTCAATAACCCAGGCTCCTTGAACCTTGCTCCTGCAGGAGCCTTAGGGAGCTGCCTTGTGGTCCAGGATGGCTGCTTGAACTTCATCCATCAGGTCAGCTTCCCAGCCAGTAGAAAGGAAGAAACAGGGAAGAAGGGATAGAGGGGAACCAGGTATCTTTCAAAGAAAATTCGTAGAAGTTGCCGTATGACACTACTACTTTAATTCCATTGACCAGAACTTCATCATTTGGTCATGCCTGCCGAAGGAAGCCTGGAAAGCGTGGTTGCTATTTCAGGCAACAGTGCGACCCATCAAAATCAGAGTTTCTATTACTAAGGAATCAGGCTCTGCTACACTCTGTCCATTTGGGAAGAACTATCATCCATGTGATATGCTGCAACATGGACAGAAAATGGTTAGAAAATGCACAATAAGGGCTTCCCTGGTGGCGCAGTGGTTGAGAGTCCGCCTGCCGATGCAGGGGACGCGGGTTCGTGCCCCGGTCCGGGAAGATCCCACATGCCGCGGAGCGGCTGGGCCCGTGAGCCGTGGCCGCTGAGCCTGCGCGTCCGGAGCCTGTGCTCCGCGACGGGAGAGGCCACAACAGTGAGAGGCCTGCGTACCGCAAAAAAAAGAAAAAAAAAAAAAAGAAAGAAAATGCAGAGTAAGATTTTGTTGATCTACGTTTGTGTTCACATGAGGCTCTCAGCCGTTCCTCCCCCATCCTTTTAAACACTTGGGTTTGTAGGGACATCTGATGTTTACTGGCCGACTACACACGGGCTGTGTACAGACTGTCACTGTTTTAGCTTCAACCCTCAAAGCCTTTCCTGAAAAAGAACAATCCCGTTTCTAGTATGTACATAATAGGGCTGTCTGTCACTGTCTTTCAGTGGTCCAAAGTTGCTTTGTTTGAGGTGCTGCTTTTCTAAAAGTGGACTCTTTTTTTTTCTTTTTTTTTGCTCCCTGGAAAGATTTTTCCCCTTTGTTTTAGAATTGAAATAGTCTGAATGACTATTTTAGCCATTTCTGGCTCAAGACTGAACTAGCTGTGAGACACTGATTCTTCCCCGGACCACGTACAGTGGCTACAGAACTTTTGTCTTAAGACCTCTCCTGAGAAAATACCATGACTCTTTGTTGTTCTCTGTAAAAAGCAACTTTCCTGCCTGTGTAGCAGGGTGGAAAGATTTGATTCACAATTAAACTTGGAAATGCAAAGAAAATATTTTCTTTCAAAAGGGAACCCTCCTACACTGTTGGTGGGAATGTAAGTGCAGCCACTATGGAAAACAGTATAGCGGTTCCTCTGAAAACTAAAAATAGAATTACCGTATGATCCAGCAATCCACTCCTGGGCATCTATCCAGACAAAACTCTTGTTTTGTTTTTGTTTTTTTTTGCGGTACGCGGGCCTCTCACTGTTGTGGCCTCTCCCGTTGCGGAGCTCAGGCTCCGGATGCGCAGGCTCAGCGGCCACGGCTCACGGGTCCAGCCGCTCCGCGGCACGTGGGATCCTCCCGGACCGGGGCACGAACCCGCGTCCCCCGCATCGGCAGGCGGGCTCTCAACCACTGCGCCACCAGGGAAGCCCCAGACGAAACTCTTAATTAAAAAAGATACATGCGCCCCTATATTCATAGCAGCACTATTCACAATAGCCAAGACATGGAAACCACCTAAATGTCCATCTACAGATGAGTAGATAAAGAAGGTGTGGTGTATATATATATATATATATATATATATATATATATATATACACACACACACACACACACACACACACAATGGAATATTACTCAGCCATAAGAAAAGAACAAAATGGGCTTCCCTGGTGGCGCAGTGGTTGAGAGTCCGCCTGCCGATGCAGGGGACAGGGTTCGTGCCCCGGTCCGGGAAGATCCCACATGCCGCGGAGCGGCTGCGCCCGTGAGCCATGGCTGCTGAGCCTGCGCGTCTGGAGCCTGTTGCTCCGCAACGGGAGAGGCCACAACAGTGGGAGGCCTGCGTACCGCAAAAAAAACAAAAACAAAAACAAAATAATGCCATTTGCAGCAACATGGATGGACCTAGAGATTATCAAACTGAGTGAATTAAGTCAGAAAGAGAAAGACAAATACCATATGATATCAGTAACATGTGGAATCTAAAATATGACACAAATGAAGTTATCTATGAAACAGAAACAGAATCACAGACATAGAGAACAGACTTGTGGCTGCCAAGGGTGAGGGGGGTGGGGGAGGGATGGATTGGGAGTTTGGGGTTAGCAGATGCAAACTGTTACATATAGCATAGATAAACAACCAGGTCCTACTGTATAGCACATGAAAGTATATTCAATATCCTGTGATAAATCATAATGGAAAAGAGTATGAAAAAACCTGAAAATATTTTCTTTCATTTTCTAGCTGCTCTGGTTGTTCTCAGTGAGTCTCACCTCCTGACTAGTAGAGAAAATGTGCAAAGTTGAACCTGTTTTTAATCTTAGTTTGGTGTGCTCACGTGAACAGTCTCTGCGGTCCTGTGTCTCCTGGTTAGGAATGCTTGGTCTGGTGGGTAGCACCCCCCCCTTTTCTTTTGGGCACCTGTGGGGCGGGAGGTGGCTTCTGCAACCTCGCCTTCCTGGGGAAGCAGTGTGCCTGCACCACCAGAGTCTTTATCCTGCCCTTTTAGTGCCTCTCCCTCCCAGTGATGCCTCTTCCCTACCTGATGCCTGGTGCTCTGTTGGCCACTGATTCCAAGTCAGTAACCATGAACTTGGGGCCCATTGTTGTGGCTCAGGCCACATCCTTCATTTACTTGACTTCACCTGGGATCCCTTGGGGCCTGCAACCCCTGGGAGGTCTAGCTGGGAGCTCCCTTGTTCTCGTCCCACGTGAACTGCTCTGTAGCCCAGTGACAGAGCCCCTTCTTCCTGCCAGGTGACCTCTGGCCAGCACCCCAGCCAGGCTCACAGGTCCTGCTGTGTTCAGTCTGCACCAAGTAGAACCAAGGGTCCCAAATAGGGAGGAAGGCCAGGAGCTGCCTTCTGCCTCCAATGACTCCACACCCCCTCCTCCCACGGCCTGGACAGGGGAAGTTGTTCTGGCCCCTGACTTCGCCTGTCTCCCACAATCTGTCCATTTCATAGCCCACACCGTTCTCCTTTTTAGCTGGCCCTGGCTTTACTGTCAGACTGGAAGGGTATCTTTTCTACCCTGGAGGAGACTTCTGTGAAATCCTGATGCAACGCAGGCAGTGAGGGGAAAGGAATAAAGCAATTTGTAAAATTCTCTAGATAATAGCATGGCTAGCAGAGTTATGTAGTTTTGCTGAATAATCCCAGTTTGTAAATTGGAAGTGATTCTCCATCTTTTGGTAGCATTTCTATAATTTCTTTTGTTTTAGGGTAATGAACACTTTATGTCTAGAGGCAAAGGAGAACATATGAATATTTTTCAAAATATGACACTTGTTTTTTTTTTAATAAGTATTAAAAAACATGTATTCTTGAACAGTGATTTGGATGGAAGTAGTGTTCTGAGAAACTTTTTTTTTTTTTTTTAGGATAATGAAGCTATTTTAGTATTATTTAAAATAAGA
Source organism: Delphinus delphis (assembly GCF_949987515.2). Classification (NCBI taxonomy): domain Eukaryota; kingdom Metazoa; phylum Chordata; class Mammalia; order Artiodactyla; family Delphinidae; genus Delphinus; species Delphinus delphis. The sequence goes on along the minus strand of NC_082692.2, from coordinate 44,039,139 downwards.
ACAACCTTTAAACCTTATGAAGTGGGCAATAGGGGAGAAGCACGCCTTCCTGAGAAGGGTCCTCCGAGAAGGGTCTTCTCAGGGGCAAAGGCAGCAAGGGTGGGTGGGCAGGAGGGAGTGCAGGCCTGGATGTCAGCGATGCTTCCTCGGGGCAGGCTCTGCAGGTAGGAGAGGTGGCTCTGGGGCTTGGCAGCTCCTGGCTGGAGTGGAGGGAGCTGGCCTGGCGGTCCGTGCCAGTGACTCAGGCAGGGGTAGGGCAGGGGTCAGCTGGGGAAAAGAAATGTGGGTTTGAGTGTCAGGAGGAGGTGGCCCTGGCTCTCAGGACTCAAGGGGGATGTCAGGCTGCAGGAGGCCCAGGCCCGGGAGTGCTGATCCGCCCCCATCTCTCCAGCGAGGCTCTGTGACTGTGCCCTGGGCGGGTGGGGGGTGGGGGGGCCTCACAGCAGGGTGGGCGGCAGACGGGGAAGGCTCAGGCAGGGCTGCTAATCAGGCTGGGGCTCAGTGTCCTCTTCTCGGAGGCGCTTGCACCCGGAGCAGGTGCTTCTTCTCAGAGGCCCCGGCCTGGGCACAAAGACAGGGACCACTCCATTCCTCATCATGGGCCGGAAGGCCGACAGCCTGGGCTCGGGGCTCTCAGACCTGAGAGGCCCGTCGAGCCGCCTTTGTCCTTCCTCGCGTCGGCTGAGGGCCCTCAGCGCAGTCTCCATGGCACAGGGGTCTGGGGACTCCTGGCTGGGCGGACACGGGGACAAGCTCCTTAGGCTTTCAACGGGGGGGGTACGGATGTCCACCGGGCTCTGCGTGTGGCAGGAGAGGCGGGCATTGCACCGGGACCTCATCGTGAAACCGTTGCCATGGCCGGAAAACCCCAGCCCCGAGGAGGTGCGGAGGGGCGGCCCGCTGGGAAAGCGCCTCCAGCCCTGGGGCGCCGAGGACCCGCGGACTGGGTAGTACTTCCAGCGGCGCAGGGCGGCGGGGAGCGGCCGCCTGCTGCGGGACCAGAGCTCATGATCCTGGCGGCGGCGGCGGAAGGACAGGATTGGGCGCCCGTCCCGGCCCATCCGGAAGCAGGTGCCGTGGGCGGACCCGGTGCGTGGGAACCATGGGCACTGGCACTTCTGGGTGTGGGCTGGCTGCGTGGCCTCGGCCGTGTCCAGGTACATGCTCAGGTAGCTACCCATGCTAGCGGGTCAGCGGGGTCGGATTTTCGACGGGCTTTGGCTTCTGGGAGGCCCCGAAGTCTGTAGACGCGAAGCTTACGGCGCTAGGCGACCGTTGGCATCGGGGTGTGTGACGGTTCGTGGGGCGTCATAATCTCTAGGCACGAGGTTCTGCGCGAGCCAGGCCAGGGCCTCGCGGACCCACCTGGGGCCTCGCGAACCTGGGGCCTCGCGGGGCGCCCCTGTGTTCTGAGCACAGGGGATCCTTCAGCTCCCACTGCGGGCCCAGGCGCTTGGCTCTGGGTGGCGGGAGAGCCCTCCACTTTATGCCCTTGACATTTAAAGGGAGAAAATATAATAATTTGTACCAGGTCCTGAAAATTGACTGAAGGGCACTCTCTTTCATTACTGTAAAAATGAACAAAATGCACTTGAATGCTCCTTTAAGGAAAAAGAGCAAATTTACTTGTATTTCTGCAGAGGCTGTGTTCTTCTTCTAGAATGGTTGCTAATGTCACTTTTCGTAATTTTATTCTTTTTTTTTTTTAACATCTTTATTGGGGTATAATTGCTTTACAATGGTGTGTTAGTTTCTGCTTTATAACAAAGTGAATCAGTTATACATATACATATGTTCCCATATCTCTTCCCTCTCGCGTCTCCCTCCCTCCCACCCTCCCTATCCCACCCCTCCAGGCAGTCACAAAGCACCAAGCCGATATCCCTGTGCCATGCGGCTGCTTCCCACTAGCTTTCTACTTTACGTTTGTTAGTGTATATATGTCCATGCCTCTCTCTCGCCCTGTCACAGCTCACCCTTCCCCCTCGCCATATCCTCAAGTCCGTTCTCCAGTAGGTCTGTGTCTTTATTCCTGTCTTACTCCTACGTTCTTCATGACATTTTTTTTCTTAAATTCCATATATATGTGTTAGCATACGGTATTTGTCTTTCTCTTTCTGACTTACTTCACTCTGTATGACAGACTCCAGGGCTATCCACCTCATTACAAATAGCTCAATTTCGTTTCTTTTTATGGCTGAGTAATATTCCATTGCATATATGTGCCACATCTTCTTTATCCATTCATCCGATGATGGGCACTTAGGTTGTTTCCATCTCCGGGCTATTGTAAATAGAGCTGCAGTGAATATTTTGGTACATGACTCTTTTTGAATTATGGTTTTCTCAGGGTATATGCCCAGTAGTGGGATTGCTGGGTCATATGGTAGTCTCTATTTGTACTTTTTTAAGGAACCTCCGTACTGTTCTTCATAGTGTTTGAACCAATTCACATTCCCACCAGCAGTGCAAGAGTGTTCCCTTTTCTCCACACCCTCTCCAGCATTTATTGTTTCTAGATTTTTTGATGATGGCCATTCTGACTGGTGTGAGATGATATCTCATTGTAGTTTTGATTTGCATTTCTCTAATGATTAATGATGTTGAGCATTCTTTCATGTGTTTGTTGGCAGTCTGTATATCTTCTTTGGAGAAATGTCTATTTAGGTCTTCTGCCCATTTTTGGATTGGCTTGTTTGTTATTGAGCTGCATGAGTTGCTTGTAAATTTTGGAGATTAATCCTTTGTCAGTTGCTTCATTTGCAAATATTTTCTCCCATTCTGAGGGTTGTCTTTTGGTCTTGTTTATGGTTTCCTTTGCTGTGCAAAAGCTTTGAAGTTTCATTAGGTCCCATTTGTTTATTTTTGTTTTTATTTCCATTTCTCTAGGAGGTGGGTCAAAAAGGATCTTGCTGTGATTTATGTCATAGAGTGTTCTGCCTATGTTTTCCTCTAAGAGTTTGATAGTGTCTGGCCTTACATTTAGGTCTTTAATCCATTTTGAGCTTATTTTTGTGTATGGTGTTAGGGAGTGATCTAATCTCATACTTTTACATGTACCTGTCCAGTTTTCCCAGCACCACTTATTGAAGAGGCTGTCCTTTCTCCACTGTACATTCCTGCCACCTTTATCAAAGATAAGGTGTCCATATGTGCGTGGGTTTATCTCTGGGCTTTCTATCCTGTTCCATTGATCTATATTTCTGTTTTTGTGCCAGTACCATACATTCTTGATTACTGTAGCTTTGTAGTAGAGTCTGAAGTCAGGGAGCCTGATTCCTCCAGCTCCGTTTTTCGTTCTCAAGATTGCTTTGGCTATTCGGGATCTTTTGTGTTTCCATACAAATTGTGAAATTTTTTGTTCTAGTTCTGTGAAAAATGCCAGTGGTAGTTTGATAGGGATTGCATTGAATCTATAGATTGCTTTGGGTAGTAGAGTCATTTTCACAATGTTGATTCTTCCAATCCAAGAACATGGTATATCTCTCCATCTATTTGTATCATCTTTAATTTCTTTCATCAGTGTCTTATAATTTTCTGCATACAGGTCTTTTGTCTCCTTAGGCAGGTTTATTCCTAGATATTTTATTCTTTTTGTTGCAATGGTAAATGGGAGTGTTTTCTTGATTTCACTTTCAGAGTTTTCATCATTAGTGTATAGGAATGCCAGAGATTTCTGTGCATTAATTTTGTATCCTGCTACTTTACCAAATTCATTGATTAGCTCTAGTAGTTTTCTGGTAGCATCTTTAGGATTCTCTATGTATAGTATCATGTCCTCTGCAAACAATGACAGCTTTACTTCTCTTCCGATTTGGATTCCTTTTATTTCCTTTTATTCTCTGATTGCTGTGGCTAAAACTTCCAAAACTATGTTGAATAAGAGTGGTGAGAGTGGGCAACCTTGTCTTGTTCCTGATCTTAGTGGAAATGCTTTCAGTTTTTCACCATTGAGGATGATGTTTGCTGTGGGCTTGTCATATATGGCCTTTATTATGTTGAGGAAAGTGCCCTGTATGCCTACTTTCTGCAGGGTTTTTATCATAAATGGGTGTTGAATTTTGTCAAAAGCTTTCTCTGCATCTATTGAGATGATCATATGGTTTTTCTCCTTCAATTTGTTAATATGGTTTATCACATTGATAGATTTGCGTATATTGAAGAATCCTTGCATTCCTGGAATAAACCCCACTTGATCATGGTGTATGATCCTTTTAATGTGCTGTTGGATTCTGTTTGCTTGTATTTTGTTGAGGATTTTTGCATCTATGTTCATCAGTGATATTGGCCTGTAGTTTCCTTTCTTTGTGACATCCTTGTTTGGTTTTGGTATCAAGGTGATGGTGACCTCATAGAAGGAATGTGGGAGTGTTCCTCCCTCTGTTATAATTTGGAAGAGTTTGAGAAGGATAGGTGTTAGCTCTTCTCTAAATGTTTGATAGAATTCGCCTGTGAAGCCATCTGGTCCTTAGCTTTTATTTGTTGGAAGATTTTTAATCACAGTCTCAATTTCAGTGCTTGTGATTGGTCTGTTTATATTTTCTACTTCTTCCTGATTCAATGTTGGAAGTTTGTGCTTTTCTAAGAATTTGTCCATTTCTTCCAGGTTGTCCATTGTATTGGCATAGAGTTACTTGTAGTAATCTCTCATGATCTTTTGTATTTCTGCAGTGTCAGTTGTTACTTCTCCTTTTTCATTTCTAAGTCTATTGATTTGAGTCTTCTCCCTTTTTTTCTTGATGAGTCTGGCTAATGGTTTATCTATTTTGTTTATCTTCTCAAAGAACCAGCTTTTAGTTTTATTGATCTTTGCTATTGTTTCCTTCATTTCTTTTTCATTTATTTCTGATCTGATTTTTATGATTTCTTTCCTTCTGCTAACTTTGGGGTTTTTTTGTTCTTCTTTCTCTAATTGCTTGAGGTGCAAGGTTAGGTTGTTTATTCGAAATGTTTCCTGCTTCTTAAGGTGGGCTTGTATTGCTATAAACTTCCCTCTTAGAACTGCTTTTGCTGCATCCCATAGGTTTTGGGTCGTTGTGTTTCCATTGTCATTTGTTTCTAGGTATTTTTTAATTTCCTCTTTGATTTTTTCAGTGATCACTTCGTTATTAAGTAGTGTATTGTTTAGCCTCCATGTGTTTGTATTTTTTACAGATCTTTTCCTGTAATTCATATCTAGTCTCATGGCGTTGTGGTCGGAAAAGATACTTGATACAATTTCAATTTTCTTAAATTTACCAAGGCTTGATTTGTGACCCAAGATATGATCTATCCTGGAGAATGTTCCATGAGCACTTGAGAAAAATATGTATTGTGTTGTTTTTGGATGGAGTGTCCTATAAATATCAATTAAGTCCATCTTGTTTAATGTATCATTTAAAGTTTGTGTTTCCTTATTTATTTTCATTTTGTATGATCTGTCCATTGGTGAAAGTGGGCTGTTAAAGTACCCTACTATGAATTTGTTACTGTTGATTTCCCCTTTTATGGCTGTTAGTTTTTGCCTTATTTATTGAGGTGCTCCTATGTTGGGTGCATAAATATTTACAATTGTTATATCTTCTTCTTGGATCGATCCCTTGATCATTATGTAGTGTCCTTCTTTGTCTCTTCTAATAGTCTTTATTTTAAAGTCTATTTTGTCTGATATGAGAATTGCTACTCCAGCTTTCTTTTGGTTTCCATTTGCATGGAATATCTTTTTCCATCCCCTCACTTTCAGTGTGTATGTGTTTCTAGGTCTGAAGTGGGTCTATTGTAGACAGCATATATATGGGTCTTGTTTTTGTATCCATTCAGCCAATCTGTGTCTTTTGGTGGGAGTATTTAGTCCATTTACATTTAAGGTAATTATCGATATGTATGTTCCTATTCCCATTTTCTAAATTGTTTTGGGTTCGTTATTATAGGTCTTTTCCTTCTCTTGTGTTTCTTGTCTAGAGAAGTTCCTTTAGCATTTGTTGTAAAGCTGGTTTGGTGGTGCTGAACTCTCTCAGCTTTTGCTTGTCTGTAAAGGTTTTAATTTCTCCATCAAATCTGAATGAGATCCTTGCTGGGTAGAGTAGTCTTGGTTGCAGGTTTTTCTCCTTCATTACTTTCAGTATGTCCTGCCACTCCCTTCTGGCTTGCAGAGTTTCTGCTGAGAGATCAGCTGTTAGCCTTATGGGGATTCCCTTGTGTGTTATTTATTGTTTTCCCCTTGCTACTTTTAATATGCTTTCTTTGTATTTAATTTTTGACAGTTTGATTAATATGTGTCTTGGCGTATTTCTCCTTGGATTTATCCTGTATCGGACTCTCTGTGCTTCCTTGACTTGATTAACTATTTCCTTTCCCATATTAGGGAAGTTTTCAACTATAATCTCTTCAAATATTTTCTCAGTCCCTTTCTTTTTTTCTTCTTCTTCTGGAACCCCTATAATTCGAATGTTGGTGCGTTTAATGTTGTCCCAGAGGTCTCTGAGACTGTCCTCAATTCTTTTCATTATTTTTTCTTTATTTTGCTCTGTGGTAGTTATTTCCACTATTTTATCTTCCAGGTCACTTATCCGTTCTTCTGCCTCAGTTATTCTGCTATTGATCCCATCTAGAGTATTTTTAATTTCATTTATTGTGTTGTTCATCATTGCTCGCTTTCATCTTTATTTCTTCTAGGTCCTTGTTAAATGTTTCTTGTATTTTGTCCATTCTATTTCCAAGATTTTGGATCATCTTTACTATCATTATTCTGAATTCTTTTTCAGGTAGACTGCCTATTTCCTCTCATTTGTTAGGTCTGATGCATTTTTATCTTGCTCCTTCATCTGCTGTGTGTTTTTCTGTCTTCTCATTTTGCTTATCTTACTGTGTTTGGGGTCTCCTTTTTGCATGCTGCAGGTTCGTAGTTCCTGTTGTTTTTGATGTCTGTCTTCAGTGGCTAAGGTTGGTTCAGTGGGGTGTGTAGGCTTCCTGGTGGAGGGGACTAGTGCCTGTGTTGTGATGGATGAGGCTGGATCTTGTCTCTCTAGTGGGCAGATCCACGTCTGGTGGTGTGTTTTGGGGTGTCTGTTGCCTTATTATGATTTTAGGCAGCCTCTCTGTTAATGGGTGGGGTTGTGTTCCTGTTTTGCTAGTTGTTTGGCATAGGTTGTCCTGCACTGTAGCTTGCTGGTCGTTGAGTGAAGCTGGGTCCTGGTGTTAAGATGGAGGTCTCTGGGAGCTTTTCGCCGTTTGATATTACGTGGAGCTGGGAGGTCTCTTGTTGACCAGTGTCCTGAAGTTGGCTCTCCCACCTCAGAGGCAGAGCCCTGACTCCTGGCTGGAGCACCAAGAGCCTTTCATCCACACGGCTCAGGCTCAGAATAAAAGGGAGAAAAAGTAGAGAGAATTAGTAGAAGTAGGAAGAAAGAAAGAAAGAAAGAAAGGAGAGAATGAAGGAAGGAAGGAAGGAAGAAAGAAGAAAAGGAAAGAAAGGAGGGAGGGAGGGAGGAAGGAAGGAGGGAAGGAAGGAAAAAAGACAGAAAGAAGGTACAGTAAAATAAAATAAAGTATAATAAAGTTATTGAATTAAAAAATACTTATTTAGAAAAAAAAAAGGGACGGATAGAACCTTAGGACAAATGTTGGAAGCAAAGCTATACAGACAAAATCTTACACAGAAGCATACACATACAGCCTCACAAAAAGAGGTAAAGGGGAAAAAATCATAAATCTTGCTCTCAGAGACCACCTCCTCAATTTAGGATGATTCATTGTCTAAAGGAGGGAAGGAAGGAAGGAAGGAAAGAACGAAAGAAAGAAAGAAAGAAGGTAAAGTATAATAAAGTTATTGAAATTAAAATTAATTATTAAGAAAAAAATTTAAAAAAAAAACAATGGACGGATAGAACACTAGGACAAATGGTGGAAGCAAAGCTATACAGACAAGATCTCACACAGAAGCATACACAGACACATTCACAAAAAGAGGAAAAGGGGAAAAAATTATAGATCTTGCTCTCGAAGTCCACCTCCTCAATTTGGGGTGATTCGTCGTCTATTCCTGTATTTCACAGATGCAGGGTACATCAAGTTGATTGTGGAGATTTAATCGGCTGCTCCTGGGAGAAATTGCCCTTTCTTTTCTTTGTTCGCACAGCTCCCGGGGTTCAGCTTTGGATTTGGCCCCGCCTCTGCGTGTAGGTCGCCGGAGGGCGTCTGTTTTTTGCTCAGACAGGATGGGGGTTAAAGGAGCCTCTGATTCGGGGGCTGTGGTGCACTCAGGCCGGGGGGAGGGAGGGGTACGGAGTGCGGGGCGAGCCTGCGGCGGCAGAGGCCGGCGTGACGTTGCACCAGCCTGAGGCTCGCCGTGCGTTCTCCCGGGGAAGTTGTCCCTGGATCCCGGGAACCTGGCAGTGGCGGGCTGCACAGGCTCCCCGGAAGAGGGGTGTGGATAGTGACCTGTGCTCGCACACAGGCCCCTTGGTGGCGGCAGCAGCAGCAGCCTTAGCGTCTCCCGCCCGTCTCTGGGGTCCGCGCTTTTAGCCGCGGCTTGCGCCCGTCGCTGGGGTTCGCACTTTTAGCCGCGACTCGCGCCTGTCTCTGGACTTCCTTTAAGCAGCGCTCTTAAACCCCTCTCCTCGTGCACCAGGAAACAAAGAGGGAAGAAAATGTCTCTTGCCTCTTCGGCAGGTGCAGACTTTTCCCCGGACTCCCTCCCGGCTAGCCGTGGTGCACTAACTCCTTCAGGCTGTGTTTAAGCGCCAACCTCAGTCCTCTCCCTGCGCTCCGACCGAAGCCTGAGCCTCAGCTCGCAGCCCCGCCCGCCCCGGCGGGTGAGCAGACAAGCCTCTCGGGCTGCTGAGTGCTGGTCGGCACCGATCCTCTGTGCGGGAATCTCCCCGCTTTGCCCTCCGCACCCCTGTTGCTGTGCTCTCCTCCGCGGCTCCGAAGCTCCCCCTCCCCCTCCCGCAGTCTCCGCCCGAGAAGGGGCTTCCTAGTGTGTGGAAACCTTTCCTCCTTCACCGCTCCCTCCCACTGTGCAGGTGCTGTCCCTATTCTTTTGTCTCTGTTTTTTCTTTTTTTTCTTTTGCCCTACCCAGGTACGTGGGGAGTTTCTTGCCTTTTGGGAGGTCTGAGGTCTTCTGCCAGCCTTCAGTAGGTGTTCTGTAGGAGTTGTTCCACGTGTAGATGTATTTCTGGTGTATCTGTGGGGAGGAAGGTGATCTCCGAGTCTTACTCTTCCGCCATCTTCCCAGCACCCCTCGACACTTGATATTAAGGTGTGTGGAAATTTCACTGTTCTTTTTTAAAAAAAATTTATTTCAGTATAGTTGATTTACAATGTGTTAATTTCTGCTGTACAGCAAAGTGGCTCAGTTATACATACATATATTCTTTTTCATATTCTTTTCCATTATGCTTTAACACAGGATATTGAATATAGTTCCCTGTGCTATACAGTAGGATCTTGTTGTTTATACACTCTATACATAATAGTTTGCATCTGCTAATATCATGCTCCCGATTTCCCTGGCGGTCCAGTGGTTAGGACTTGGCACTTTCACTGCTGTGGCCTCGAGTTCAATCTCTGGTCAGGGAACTGAGATCCTGCAAGCTGAATGGCATGCCCCCCCCAAAAAAATGTCCAAATCAAGCTCCCAATCCTTCCCTTTCCCACCTACCCTCCCCCTTGGCAAACACAAGTCTGTTCTTTATGTCTGTGAGTCTGTTTCTGTTTTATAGATATGTCTATATGTGTCTTATTTTAGATTCCACATATAAGTGATATCATATGGTATTTGTCTTTCTCTTTCTGACTTACTTTGCATAGTATGGTAATCTCTAGGTCCATCCATGTTGCCTCAAATGGGATTATTTTATTCTTTTTTATGGTTGAGTTGTATTCTATTGTATATATGTACCACACCTTCTTTATCCATTCATCTGTAGGTGGACATTTAGGTTGCTTCCATGTCTTGGCTATTGTAAATAGTGCTGCTACATAGGGGTTGAATTATAGTTTTTTCCGGTACATGCCCAGCAGTGGGATTGCTGGATCATATGGTAGCTCTATTTTTAGTTTTTTAAGGAACCTGCATACTGTTCTCCAGAGTGGCTGCACCAGTTTACATTCCCACTAACAGTGTAAGAGGATTCCCTTTTCTCCACACCCTCTCCAGCATTCATTAAAATTTCAGTCTTCTTAAACTTGGCATCCTCTAAGTCAGTCTCTTTGCTGGTAGTTAAAGCAAGAATATGGGGTTTGGTGATCCAGAAACGGGGTTCAAGGCCCGGTGGCCAGGTGGGTGGAGTTGGATAAATCGCTCTCGTCTATTAGGGCCTCATTTTTTTGCCAGGAAGTGTAGTGTGCAGTGTGGCCTCACTCATGCTCATTCCCAGCTCACGTCTTTTTGTCCCGGGGCGACTTCTGCTGGTGGTCCTTCTACCCAGAGGGTCGCTGCTCCAGTGCCCACAAGTCTTCACAAGTGTTCAGGATGACGCTGGCCACCCCGCCCTGGTTCCCCTTCCTACTTGTGGTCAGTAGGCTTCTCATTCTGTGTCCAGTATCCTGTTTTCTGTTTTATTTCCTCTGTAGATATGAAATGCCTTGATGGCAAGAGCTATAGTTTACATACTTATGTCATACGCCACAATATTTCTATATCATAAGCTCCTTAAGTCCTTTCCACTTCTTATATATTTCATGCTTTTTGGGGTATTTTCTGTAGTTCTGGGGCACACTTTGCAGCTGAAAAAAAATAGGCATTGGTTGGTATTACCAGAAATTAGTGAACTAGAAAGGACAATCCGATCATATTTACTTTATAATCCTATTTTTTATCTGATATCTTTTGGATTCTGAAAAGGACCCAATCTCTGAATAAGTTGTAACTAGCTGAAGTTATTCAGGACTTATAAAATAAAGAACATACATCTCAATTTAAATACTTTTACCATATGTAGTTTTGACTGAAGTATTTTTAGGTTTCAGAAATTTATCTTAGGACTCCGAAGTCATTTCTTTTATCACACTAAAATATTTATGCCTCCGAGGTATTTTTTGACAGTTGGTTTGTGTGACTCCAGATCTAAAATATGTGACGTTTTGATTTTGGTGGCCATGTTTACATAGCTCTTGGATCTTCTCAAGGACTGTATCCTCAGTTACTGTAATTAAGCCATCTCAGATTTCACATATATTTAGCTAATAAATATTCATGAGGCTCAGGGGAGGATAGAGGAGATGGCCTATGTTCAGAGTCAGTTGAGCACATTACTCTTCAGGCCCTGTGGTGGATGATGTGCTAAAGTAAAGTAAGTCTAGATCTCTCAGCGAAGAGCGCAGACTCCAGAAAGAATGAGTCCTACAGACCCCATCTGCAGAAATAGAATTTAAAAATTGTATGGATATAGAGAACGAACTAGTGGTGGAAGAGGGAAGCGGGGAGAGGCCAGAGAGGTGTAGGGGATGAAGAGGTACAAACAACTATGTATAAAATAAATAAGCTACAAGGATATATTGTACAGCACAGGGAATATTGCCCATATTTTACATTAACTATAACTGGAGTATAACCTTTAAAAATTGTAAATCATTATTTTGTACACCTGTAACTTGTTTAATACTGTACATCAACTATACCTCAAGGAAAAAAAACTATCAATAAAAAGAAAGAAAAATTTTATGAAGTCAGACAAAAATCTGCCTTTATTATGAACGTCAGGGTATTTATACTTTTAAAAAGGTCAGCATCTACAAATAAGCTTTATATTTCTTCTGTTGAGTTAATTTCTTTGAAAAAGTTTCACTTTATAAAAGTTATAGTATTTTCACTTAGAGGGCATGTATCACGATTTAATACTTGCATTTATTTTTCATTCCTATTGCTAAAAGGTACAGAAAGTTTTATTTTTTTTGTAATTGAAAATTTTATTATCAGTAGAAGTGCATTTCTGAAATGGTTAGTTTAAACAAAAAGTTCTGTTTTAAGAAGCATTACTGTGTTCTTTGATGCATTTTGGAGCTGTGGGCATTTAAGTGACTTTGCTGTTGCACTGTTCCTGGATAATCAGACTTGTTTTTCATGGCAATAGTAACCTGATCAGGGTCGAGTTGAATATGTAGCCCTGATTCATGTCCTATTGCTACTCCAAACTTCGTTCTGTTCACTTGCGCTCACTCTTTTTGTATCTTCTTAAAAATCTTCTCCAGAGAAAATTGGTTAACTTAATTCAAAAATAGGTTCAAAAATTGGTTACTAGAGGTAAATCTGCAGTTTCTGAAGCGGTGTGAGATTAGCAGAGGCTCTCCAGGGTGCTTCTGATGGTGCTGTTGGTTAGATTCCAGCCCTGTTTGAGGTGAGTGCATTTAAATCCATCCCACAGCACTAGGAGGGGCTCCCATTTTATGCTAAGTGTTCTTTTAGCTGTGTGGCTTTCATGATTTCTTTTTAGCCTCTTTACAGGTCTTTGAAATGGGTGGCATTTTCTCCATTTTACAGATGAAGAAAATAAATCTTAGGGAGTTTTACTAACTTGCCTCACCCCACAGAGTTAGTAGCAAGAGAGGGATTTGAGGCCAGGTCTTTCTGCCTTCAAAATAGGTGTGCTTTGAAACCGCCTCTCCGAGGTTGTAAGGAAAATTGAAGTTCTGTTCACTGTTCTTGATGCCTTACCCAGCTCCTTAGCTTGTCCTGTCTTTATAGGCCTCTGTCCTGCCCAGTCGTCCAGGACTCTTTTACACGCATCCTGTACTTAATCCACGCCTAACATCACACCTTTAATTCTCTCAGGATTTTGCCTTCTCCCTGATCTATCTTCTGTGAGAACCCTATTGGTTCCAACCGTAACACTCTCTGCCTCCTTGCCCCCTACATTATAAACACATACAAACGTAAATCAAAGAGATGAACCAAAACAGAAGAAACTCAACCTTAATTGTAGTAGCACAAGTTGCTACGATACTGTTGGAAAGTGCCCAGCCTCCATCAGCAGGTGAGTGAATAAGCAAACTGGCAGGTCCATATGGTGAAATGCCTGTCAGCCATCACAGGGAACAAATCATGGATACACGCAGCAACACGGATTAATCTTAAAAAGCTAGAATCAAATAGGTTCTATTTATGTGAAATTTTAGAACATGAGAAACTACGGTGATAAAAATCATGTTGCCTATGGGAGGGGTGTGGGGATAGACTGCAAAGGGGCACAAGGGGGTGGAACTGTTTTCTCTCTTGTTTTGGGTGCCGGGCATAGGATGCAAACAACTGTCAAAACTCTCTGAACTGAACACTTAGTATTTACCTGTTTTATTTTGTTAGTTAAACCTCGATTTAAAAAATGAAATGAAATCAGGCTAAGGTCCTTTTGCATAATTCTGTCATAGCACTTGTCAGGCAGTTTTGCGAAGTCTTGGTTCTGGGCCTCTTTCCCGCTGGACCGTGGTAGGTGTGGGGCTCTTCCCATTTTGTAGCACCAATGCCTAGCACTTGCCTGACACCTCGTGGTATTGGGGAAGAAGAAATATTCCTCTGCTCTTCTAGGTCTGGCTGGTCTAAGAATTAAGTCGATAGGAAATAGATTAACAGGAGAAAATCAAACAAAATTTTAATAACGTGTACATGGGAGAGACCCAAGCGAAGTCCTCCCCTTAAATACCATCTTCAGCTAAAGACAGAAGAGGATGTTGGGGGTAGTGGTTTGGGACTTCAAAGGGGAGGAAGGCAATTCCCATGAAGATGGAAAGGCAAAGGTTTGATAAATGTTTGCTGGGCCAGGCAGAGGCAATGGGACACAGAGTGGACTCTGACCTCTAGGCCCTGTTCTTCTGACCACACGTAACCCATATTCTTTGCAGATAACTCTGGAGATTCCTCTGTTCTGGGAACAGTCCATCTATCTGAATTCTTCAGACAGTTAGGGGGAAGGTCAAAGTTTCTTCCTGAGTCTTGTTTGGGCCTTGGTTGTTTTCAGCTGGAAAGAATCCACAGGCCAAAGAGACACGTTGGGTTGGCAAATTTTGCTCCTCTACTCTGGGTTCTCAAGAGATGCTTGTTGAATGCATGGAATGCTACCTTCTGAAGAAGCCTGGCTCATTAAAAAAAAAGAGTAGGTTTGGAAATAGTGGGGGCCCCAGGAAGAGGTTTAATATGATCTTTAGGTGCCTGGAAACCTAAGCTTCATGGGAGATGTAGTTCAAGCCATTATGAATTTAAGTAGTTACAGAGATTTGCATACAAAAAAATGGAGACTGAGTTTGTATATTTTTAGTGGTTTGCTTTGAGTGTTTTAGTCTCTAAATGTCAGGTGATGCCCAAAGTTTAAACTAACATAATTTCTCTAGTCATCTCTCCATTTTTTTAAGGAATAGGTTTGGGCTGGAGCAGATCGCTAAGTCACACCTCTGGCCTTAGGGACCTTGAAAGAACTTCATTACTGAAATAAATTTGAGTTTACAAATTTCATTTCAACAGCCAGGCAGAGGGACTGAATGCTCAGTTGATTTCTGGCTAATGAGCCACATGGTGGTGCTCTGCTTTCTGGGGGAACCCAGTAGCTTTAAATGGAAAAATTCCCCAGCATTTTAAGTGTCTGCCTGAGTCTGGCGTTTCAGTGTCAGCCACACGTGTTTAAGGTGACACCAGGAGGAGCCAGGAAGGGAAGGTATAAGATATTTTTTAAAAGTATTGTGCAAATTGAGAGGTTCTCAAAGCAAAACTCTCACAATAATGCCTGCTACACAACTCTTCCTTCCATTTGTAAAAAATAATGTATATTCCTTGAAGAAAAATGGAAAGAAAATAGTGATGTTGTAATTGGTATATTCCATGTCCTGGAAACGGTACATTGTTTATTTAATGAAAGCACAATCATTTTGTGGCCATGCCATAACTGAGTTGCTCACTTTTCTGTCCTTGGATATTGAGATTATTTCATATTTTTCTATTAATAGGTAATAATTAAATACCTTTATACATTTTGAGTATTTATCAAGCAAGAATTATATTTAGTGGTTTTTTTGGTCATTAGCAGCTTTTTATTGTTACCCTCAATTTACAAATGAGGCAAAGAATTTGTAATTATCTAAAAATTATATGGCCAGAAATTTGTAGAGCCACACATAATAAACAAGAGAGCATGGCATAGAAGAAAGAATGTATTCTTTTTTTTAAATTTATTTTTTATTGAAGTGTAGTTGATTTACAATGTTGTGTTAGTTTCAGGTATATTTAGCGTTGAGATGAATATTTCCTTATGTAAAACGTAGTCTGAATTTGGATTTTCTATAGACTGTATTCTAAAAGCAGGGTGTCATCAGAGATTGTGGGGCTTGATCCCAGATTCTCTACTAATCCAATTAGTAGGAAATATAAGTATATAAATTTTATTTTATTTTATTAAAAAAAATTTTTTTTGCAGTATGCGGGCCTCTCACTGTTGTGGCCTCTCCTGTTGTGGAGCACAGGCTCCGGACGTGCAGGCTCAGCGGCCATGGCTCACGGGCCCAGCCGCTCCACGGCATGTGGGATCTTCCCACGGCATGTGGGATCTTCCCGGACACGAACCCGTGTCCCCTGCATTGGAGGCGGACTCTCAACCACTGCGCCACCAGGGAAGCCCAAGTATATAAATTTTAGATTAAAAATCTTATATATTAGGAATATTTCTTCTCTATTGATTTTCTTATATTCTCACTTGAAATATTGAACATACTCAGGGAGAAACAGGGACAGGAGAGAAGCAGGTCCCTTACCTTTCTTGCCTTACTGTATTCCTTTTTGACCTTGACCAAATAATGTCCCGTGCCTTAGTTTCCTCCCCTGTGAAGGTGGTGGAGTAATAATAGACCTCCACGGTGAAGATATCAAATGCTTGGGGCAGGGCCTGGCACAGGAAGTGCTGTATAAATATCTGTCATTTTCCATCTATGTCAGAATGCAAGAATATTATGAACATTCTAAAGGCTCCTTTATCACTGTTGCCAAATTCCCAAAGATCATACCAGTGGGGTCTCTCATCAGCACCACCTCAGGGTGCCTGTTTTCCCACACAGAATCAGCTATTAGCAAAACTTCCTTGTGAGCATCCATCGCCATTGGCACGTGATCATTCAGTTTCTCCTCTTTTCCCTTGGAGCCCTGACTTTCGTTGTATATCATTAATAAAAGTGTGCACTGACTAGCTTCTTATATTTTCTTCTTCTTTTTAGGGACTAGGATAGACACATTGCTTTCTCATTAAAGATGGGTGGAGGGGTCAAGGAAGTGGAAAGTTTGGGACCACTATTCTAACAGTAGATAATAAAGGTACGTAGAGTATTTAAAAATGTTTGGAAGGATCTCTGAGGGTCCACTTCTTCAAAATTTGCCTTTGGTTTTCAAGGAAAAAAAGCTGGTGGACAAAGCAAGAGTTCTGCAGAAAGCAGAGGCATGGAAATGATCAACCCAAGGTGATACTCTAGTGGGTAACTTGGCGAGAAGCTCTTTGCTCCTCTGACTTCAGTCAGAGCTATTTTATGTCTGTCTGGGTCATCTGTGATGTTCTGGGTGAGCTCTGGTTGGGAGAATGCAGCCCTGGCTAACTCAGGTTTGAAGGTCTTCTCTGTGCAAGAGGAAGTAAGGCCGAGGGAGAACTCTCCTGGCACCCCAGACATTTAGTCATCTGCCTGCCTCTCCTTTTGCTCATCAGTGCTCCTGGGAGGGGTGTGGTGGTGGTGATGGGGTGGTGGCAGAGCCTTTCTGGGATGGGTTGGGTCACCTGGTGTGTGGCTCCTAAAGCCTACCAGGGCATGCTTGGTGATCCTGTAACTAAGGCACATGTCCCCACGAGCTGTAAACTACATTTAAATAAAGCGAGGGAGGGAGGCACAAGAGGGAGGGGATATGGGGATATATGTGTACATGTAGCTGATTCACTTTGTTATACAGCAGAAACTAACACACCATTGTAAAAAAATTATACTCCAGTAAAGATGTTAAAAAAAAATAAAAAAACAGCCCCCCCAAAAAATGAGGGTGTAATTAGACTAACATTAATTCTGTTTTAACCAGCAGCCCTGCTCTGTTTTAAGTTGAGTTACTGCCATAACTTACGCAGACAAGAGAATAAGGAAGCTTTTCTTTTTAATTGTATCTTCAAGTGTTTCAGAGGCCTGGAAAAGTTTGTCCATTTCTACAGACCTTAAAATCCTGACTTTTCTTTCCATTTAGATGAAAAAATAAATAAAAAATCAGTATGGAAAGAAAAAAAGAAAAAAAAAAAACCTTGAGCAGGAGGCAGTCTCAGTGTGAAACAAGCCTAGGTTGAAGGTTTCCCCAGGGCTTCAGAGTCTTGTCTTTGGTGATCTCCACCTTCTTATCCCCGCTGCTGACTCACTCTGTGTCTGGCCGGGCTGTTACAGGAGGGAAAATGTTGTGCGTGTGAGTCACCCATATTTTCATGGACTTGGTAAGTTAGTGTAACACAGACAGAGAACTGCAGAGACTTTCTTTCCTGCACAGTGAATCAGAACGGCAGCAGTCAGCTCGAAGACAGCACTTACCTTCCAACAGTGTAGCTGTAACTGGAAGGTTCTTTATTCTCAGGTGGGAGAAAGATAAAAAGCAGATACTAGGAGTTTTATGTTCAATTCTTGGCCAATCGTGAGAACAGATACCAGTAAATTCTTCTTCAGAGCAGAACCCATAAGCATCTGGTACTGTTGATCCGATCCTGTTGGTCCGCAGCCGCTGTCCTGACAGCGGAGCATGTGATCTGATCATTGATGGGGACGGGGCAGCAGATACACAAAAGGGTGTTTGTGGGAAGGATTTATGGGGTCTATTGTTCTCCATCATCTATGCCTTAGCTTACTTATCACATTCTACCCCTGTGCTATTTCTGGATTCCTGACTATCAGCACAAAACCAGACTGCATTTTGCTCCATGGCAGTTAAACTTCGACCGAGGATGCCCTCCAAGCAGGGTAATTTCTGAGTATTTTCTCAGTTACTGATTCTTCTTTCAGAGACTCTCTAAAGACTCATCCTTTAGTATCCCAGCCTGGACAGCCATCCTCTGAAGAGGTGTCACCAGCTGCCCCTGCTGTTCTTCTCCCGGCCTCTGACTCCTCCCCTTTTCCCACCTCCTCCCCTCCCCGCCCCTCCCCCTTCTCCCTGTCCCTCCCCCTTCTCCCTGTCCCTCCCCTCTTCTTCTTCCTCCCCCCTCCCCCCTCCTCCTCCCTCCCCCCTTCTCCATCCCCCTCCCTCCTCTTCTCCCTTCTGCCCCCAGCAGCCTAAGAACAAGCCTACCCACAGCTGAGGTGTTTCTCTCCATCTTTGAATCTGAGTTGGGGGTGCTCCGGCTGTCTGTCTTTTCCCTGTATCTTCCGTAGAGTCTACCGGAGTATTGAATACCTAATTGAATAAAATAACTTGAAACACTTCTTTCCTCACAGTTATTGTTAATAGTAATACACAGATACATCTTCCTTGTAAAAGACTGAAACACTCCGTCTAGAAATAATGCAGAATGAAATGTGAAATTTATGACCCCAACCCCCTCCTCTTTTAGCTTTCACTCTTACGATGAAATGGCTTTCTCAATTTGATGTGCCTCTTTTATGTGTATTTATTATTTTGCATTTTTTCCACTTAACTGTGTATCTTGGAATCTTTTTATGTCACTGTGTACAAGTTTTCCCTTATTAATATTCTAGAAGGTGGGTGAAGTATATATAATTCATTCATCTAGCTTCCCATTGACTGACATTTAAGTGGCTTCATATATTTTACTACAGTAAACATTCTTATATGCTGATCATATATATGCAAGTGTTTCTTTAGTTTTACTACAGGTAGAATTGTTCATACAGAAAGTTGTATGCATTTTAATTTGTAGTGGATCCTGACAAATTGCCCTCAAAAATTTTTTTTGCCATTGTACACATGGGGCTGCCTGTCTCTGCATTAGTTATTGTCATTCTTATAAAATTTTTGCCAGTATGAAATCATTTGCTTCACGTGCATTTCCTGATTGGAAGGCTGGGGAAGCCTTTCCCTGAATCTTTTTCATTCCTTTGAATTGTGTAGTTGGGGAGGGGCTGCCTTTTTTTCTTACTGAATATTAATAGGACTTATTCATCTATTTTGGATATTCTTGGTGTGTATTATATATGTAGCATATATTTTCTTTGTTGCTCATGTTTTTTTTAAACTTCATTTATAGCATCTGCTTTGTCAAATTTGTCAGCCATTATATGTCTAGTTTCTTTTGGGTTTTGTAACTTGTTTTTTTTGTTTGTTTGTTTGTTTTTGCGGTACGCGGGCCTCTCACTATTGTGGCCTCTCCCATTGCGGAGCACAGGCTCCGGACACTCAGGCTCAGCAGACGGGCCCAGCCACTCTGCGGCATGTGGGATCTTCCCGGACCTGGGCACGAACCCGTGTCCCCTGCATCGGCAGGCGGACTCTCAACCACTGCGCCACCAGGGAAGCCCTGTAACTTGTTTTGAAACACTCTTCCTACCCAACTATTTATAAAACATAATTTTCTATACTTTCTTATAAATGATTTATTTAGAATTAAAAATTTTTTATTTAAAATTTTTTCTTATTCTCATTTCTAATATTGTATAATTTCCGCATGTACTGCCAGGGAGCATAAATCTGAAGATTTTATTGTACTGTGTTTCTGAGATGTATTGTCAGTTCCATCTCCTTTTTAAGCTGCCTTCATTTCCTTGGCAGAAGGTTTAAGGATTTCTGAAAATGTAAAGAGCTTTTCTATGAAGATTATCATTTAGTTATGCAAATAACTCCTTTTTAAATGTGTTTTTTAATGATGCTTAGATCTAGCACAGAAGCAGTAGGTTGATCATGCTGTGATCAAGGAGGGATGATGATAGAAAATAATGTCAATTTCATTTAGATTCAGATCTTAACAAATAATAGTTATAAAAAACAAATGCTAAGAAAATCATCAGCATGGGGAATTTAAATTGATAAAACCAGTAATGAGAAAAGGACAGCCCTAGAGTTTTTGGTGCTGTCATTTCTTGTAGAAGAGAAAAAATTCTGTTTAAGCTAAGAAGAATTGAACCTTGAGAATGAGAGAAGAGAACCTCTCTCCATCAAAGTGTTAAAGTGTGTCTTTGCATCATGCAAAAGCCCGAGGTTTGCTGTGGCCAGAAGTAAAGACAGCAGATCTGGAACAGGCTTTCTTATTGGGAGAGCAGCTATAGGCTTGAAGTATTGATATATGGGACTTTGGAGTCGTGACTAAGCTAAAGAATTACTGGGAAATAACACTGGTATACTTTCATTCATGATGTTTTGCAACCTTTTATAAAATGATGGATAGATCAATGGCATAATTTTAGTGGAATTGTCCTGAAAAGAGTCTTGCTTTTAACAAAATGGGGTAGGGGTGGGCGTGGCTATGCTTCAGAGATGTTCAGTTTCTTCCTCTACGTCCGTGGTCCCACAGAAGCAGGGCACACAGACCAATGGGTGAACCGGAAATGGACATCAGCTGTACCTCTGTGCTCATGGGAACATGATGCTTCTGTGGGAATATTTGGGAAGCGTTTTCAACCAAAACAGGAGCAGGGACTCCCATCTCTTATCCATTGCACCTCCAACCTCCTGTCCCATTGATGTTGGCCGAGACCACTGTGGGTGAAGGTCCTGTCAAGTGGGCAGGGCTGTTGTTACTGGGATGAGGCCAAGGGGCCCCAGGTGATGAGGGGTGAGGCTCACGGGGGGCCTGAGGGGTGATGATGGCAGCAGGTCTGACCCCCTCTCACCCAGCTCCCTGGTCACAGCTGGACATTGTCTTTCAGTTTTCAGGAGCTAGTCTTCTCACTGATCCCAACTATTTCTTCCAGCCAGTTTTCCTTCTTCTGTAATGAAAGAAATCTTACAGCTTTTCCCCTGTTGTTTTCACTGTATTGTATTACAGAGCTATTTCCCAGCAATAGCGGGGAAATTGCCTAGATCCCCTTTTTCCTTTTCCTTCCATCTTTTTTTCCCACAAAACTCCACCACTTCATCTTTTCTTTTCCCTCCCTCCTTTCCCTTCCCCGCTTCCTCCTTCCATCCTTCTGTTCTTTCCTTCCTTTCTTCTTTTTCTCTCTCTCTTTACTTAGATAGAGCCTTTTGCCAAGTGTTTCCCAGTCTTCTTCTAAAATTCACACCTGACCTTTATTAATAAATGCAGAAGTCTCGTCCTTATCCTAAATTCTGACCTCCTTGGGAACCATCCTGAGTACCTTCCTCCACTCTCTACAATCACTGATGTGCAGAGTGTGAATTACATCTTTTGTGTATCCCCACTACTGAAGATTCGGCCAAGCCTCAGGTTTTCCTTTCTGTTAACTTATTTTTTAAAAGCTAGTACTTTGTTTTCCGAGTATGAAATTATAATATTGAACATGCTTTTGAAAACTGCATCTTCTCCCCACCCCCTGCACTTAGTAGCTCTGTGATCCCAGGCAAATGTTTTTCGTTGCGGAGCACAGGCTCCGGACGCGCAGGCTCAGCAGCCATGGCTCATGGGCCCAGCCGCTCTGCGGCATGTGGGATCCTCCCGGACCTGGGCACGAACCCGTGTCCCATGCATCGGCAGGCGGACTCTCAACCACTGCGCCACCAGGGAAGCCCTCAGGCAAATGTTTTAAGCTTCAAGTGCCTCGGGTCCTTCTGTGAGTGGCATGATCCTATTATGGTTGTGTGAGGATGCCATGCCGTCTGTGTTACATGCGTGTAGGTGAAAACAGTACCTGGCACATAGCAAGTGCTCCGTGAGTGTTTGCTATTATTATTACCCTCTTTCAGGGAGATAGGTAGGCTTAGGCTTTTTGGTAGTGGAGGTCAAGGCTCTGAAACAGACAATTGGAAAGGGAGAGAAAGTGAAGGATACTTTAAACTTTTGCAGAAGTTGATATACAGTCTATTTAGAGTAGAGTTAGAAATCATACTTGAATGTTTCAAAGCACATTCAAAGCTACTGTTAATATGGCATTGTCTCTTCCCTCGGCATGATCAAATTGGCTGATTCCCTGTTGCCAAAAATAAGTAGTGATCATTTCCTGTTTGTTGTTTGTGGAGTTACTGTTTGTACAGTTTCTGTTCGGGCAGGTCTGTTTGTGTAAAGTCTCAGGCAAACAGTTGTGCTGGGGACACTTGGTCTGGTGCTTCTTTAGAGCAAGGATTCTCATTTCCTGACATTTTTCTTCATGCTCGAAAGTGAAGTCCTTATAAGCTGGAGACTCCTTGTTTTTCCTGCATTATTAGATTGGGGGCTCTGTTATTTGATGACATAGAAGAGAAGTGGGTTTTAGAATCAGATTTCAGATCCCACTTAGGCTGTGAAATCTCAGGCTAGTTTCTTCATCTCCCCAAACCTTGTTTGTTACATCTTTAAAATGAAGATGTACCATCCAGGTCAAAGAATCGTTGTGAGATTCATGTGGAAATGTGTGAAGGTGCAGAAAGAAATACCTGATAGTGGTGTTTCCCCTGAAGGAGGTGTGTCTAGCCTATAAAGTTGGGCTTCCTAAACCACCTTCATCTCACACATATCAGGCATGAGTGAAACTAGTTGAGCTGGTTGTTGTTTTGTTTTTTTTATCCCAGGGGTATCCTGCCTGGGGTGTTAGAGGAGGGAATGTGATGAGCTGGTGCAGCAGTGAAATCTAACATCCGATTGGTTTGCCTCGTTGCAAAAAAGTTAGGCAATCAAAACTCTTTTTAAGGGATCTCATTTGAACAGCTTTAAGCGTCAAAGGAGAAAGAGATGATTTAGTTTCTTTTTAGTAAGTGTTGTCTGCGTCCCCTGCAAAATAGTGGCGGAGGCTGGCTGGCTTTGCTCATGTTTGTTTAAAAGGGGGAGTGGACTGGTTGTCAGCTTGTGAGTGGGAGTGTCTAGTCAGTGTTTTCCTTTCTACCCAGAAACTTACCAGGACTCTGACACATGAGCTTTGGTATGGAAAGTTTAGGGAGCTGCTGGACCGATTTCCCGTGCAAGGATGGGGCAGGTCCTGAAAGATGATGGCGACTGGAACGCGAGGCTGGTGGGGCTGATGTGCTGCATGGGTCAGTAGCCTACCCGTTATCTCACTTTCGTGCCGCTGGATTGGAGAGGGAAGTTGCAGGACCTGAGTGGGTTCGCACAGCGGGGCTTTAGCAGACTGTGGGGCACCTTCTGGAAATCTGGACAGGCTCCCGTGACAACTCCTGAGGCTCCCTGGACAGAACTTCCCCCTGTTGTTGGGCATAGGATATGCGTTGAAATAATAATAGTTATTTTGTGTGTGATATGAAGTGGGTTTAGCTTTTATTGGAGTTTATTAAAGACCAGTCAGTGTAAGTTGTAATAATTGGTGCTCTTTTTGTACTTTTTTATTTGTTTTTTTTCAAATTCTGTTATTGTTTGCATTCTGTGTCCTTATAGAATGTTCAGCCATGTTGTACTTTACAAGTTGATCGTACATGTATATTTTCACTTAAAACGTACTCTCTAAATGAAATAATTTTCCAAGAGAGGGATGTTATAAAGCTTCATTCAGAAAAATAGATGGATAGTCTGTAAAACCAGTAGGATTAGTTAAAAACTCAGGAGTGATCTTTCCTTTTTGTTGTCATAGCAGCGTCGCCCTAAATATAAATCTCAGTGTTAGGCAACCCTCATTGAAGTGAAATAAAGAACCATTACGAGACTTGGAAAATTAGATGGTGTCATCAGGAATACTCCCTTTTGAAATAATGTGTATGGAAAGCGGTAAATCACAGTCTCCCCAGGCTTAAAGTCCTGGATTGTAAGTTGCTTTCCTGAAGAAAGTTGAGCGCCTAATGTCCACATTAACTCTTTCCTCATTCTTGTAGCATCGTGGGAAACTTCACGTGTTAAAGAACCTCCCTTGGCGTACTTGAAGGGGAATCATCTAGGTTTATTGAAGTTTAAAAGAAAAGATTAGGTTGTTACTGTTAGAAAACAGTATCAGAATCTATGAATCACGTGTTATTTAGTTCACTTTAGTCTTTGTACCTTAGCCAGTACTTTAGCTGTGGATCATAATCCCGAGGTATGACCTCAGTATTAACCTGCTAAACGTTTAGCTCCCACCTTACATTTTCAGCAGTGCTTTTGAAAAGCTGCTAGCAACAACCACAACAAAACCTCAGTGATCAAAAAAGCCATTTTATGGTTGTATAATTTAAGTGAGTTTCTCATTATTTGATCCTTCGATTGAATCAGCTTTCTTGATCTACCACGTGGCTAAAAAATTAACCATTAAGAGATTAGTTTTTAAGAACGTGTGTTCTGTTCTTCATGTTCCTTAAAATATAGGACCGTTTTTTATTAATTTAGAAAGAAGTAAATATATATATATATGTACATATATATATATTTTTAAAGGACAAATCAGAATTTAATAATCATCAAATATTAATTAGATTGCTTCTAATTTTTCCATCATAAATTATACAATTAACATATCAATGCATATGGCTTTTCACAACCCAAAAAGATATATTTTATTTTTGTAAATTTATTTTTTAATTGAAGTATAGTTGATTTACACTGTGTTAATTTCTGCTGTACAGCAGAGTGATTCAGTTATACATATATATACATTCTTTTTTTAAAATAAATATATTTTATTAACCATTATGTACCAAGAGGAGTTTGTATAATACACATCATATGTTAAATTTAATGGGACAGAGTAAATTTGTTAAGAGTTCATATTATTATGTGCTGATTCAATAAATTAATAAAATTTTGGTAGATAGTTATAGGAATGCTTTTCATCTCATATTTCATAACTTGATATGGAAGCTATCTATTCTTGAACAAGAATTTTTAATAGTACATTTTGTTTTTTACTTGACGATTTAACATTAGGGTCCTAGGTTATTAATTGGATGGTATTAATGTGAATATTGCCTAGGAAGTACTCTTTTTTTTTTCCCTCACTCTGTTTTCTTTGCTGGAGGTTAGAAAAGCACTGCCAAAATGTGATAGGAGCCCTAGACTTTGTTGAGGAGGTTCCCTTGTTTGCACTCGCTTCTCTGTCCAAAGTCCACAGCCGTCAGGAGGGCCTGGCTCCCCAGCACTGTCTGTGATTGGGATGTGCTCAGTACTTCCTTTTGAAAGGAAAGGTGGTAGGATCTTGGGGTAGTGGAAGCAATTCTGGGGGGAATCACGACACTTGAGTTCTAACTAAGCCTCTTTCAATCTGAAATTATGAGATCAGGGTTTCTTTTTTTTAATTAATTTATTTTTATCAAATTATAGTTGATTTACAGTGTTGGGTAATCACAACACAGTTTTTTATATGTAAAACTGAATCACTGTGCTGCACACCTGAAAGAAACTGAATGACTGCGCTGTACACCTTAAACCAACACTACATTGTAAATGTATTGGGTTGGCCAAAAGTTTGTTCGGGCTTTTCCATAACATCCTACGGAAAACCTGAACGAACTTTTTGGCCAACCCAATATTATATCTGTTCTTTTTCAGATCCTTTCCCACATAGGTTATTACAGAATATTGAGTAGAGATACAGTAGGTCCTTGTTGTTTATCTATTTTATATATAGTAGTGTGTATATGTTACTCCCAAATTCCTAGTTTATCTCGACCCCCCCAACCTTTCCCCTTTGGTAACCATAAGTTTGTTTTCTATGTCTGTGAGTTTATGTCTGTTATGTAAATAAGTTCATTTGTATCATGTTTTTAGATTCCACATATAAGCTGTATATGATACTTGTCCTTCTCTGTCTGACTTACTGTACTTAATATGATAATCTCTAGGTCCATCCGTTTGACTGCAAATGGCATTATTTCATTCTTTTTTATGGCTGAGTAATATTCATTGTATATGTGTATCACATCTTCTTTATCCATTCATCTGTCAGTAGACATTTAGGTTGCTTCCATTGTTGGCTACTGTAAACAGTGGTGCTATGAACATAGGGGTGCATGTATCTTTTTCAGTTATGGTATTCTCTGGATATATGTCCGGGAGTGGGATTGCTCGATCATATGGTAGCTCTATATTTAGTTTTTTAAGGAACCTCCATACTGTTCTGCATAGTGGCTACACCAGTTTAAATTCCCTAATTATTAGGGAAATGCAAATCAAAACTACAGTGAGGTATCATCTCACACCAGTCAGAACGGCATCATCAAAAAGTCTACAAATAATAAATGCTGGAGAGGGTGTGGAGGGTTTCTTTTTGATGGAGAAGTCTGCACCAGGGCTGGCTTCTGTCTTGCTAATTAATCTCCTTGCCCTCCTTCCAGCCCCACTTGCCTGTGCTGGACAGGGGTGGCCTTTCTCTCCTTTGTACTGCTTGCATGGTGAGTGCCACATCCTTTGCTCAGCTGGCGTGCTTGTCACACTGCCTTCCTGTCAGGTGCCCTCTCTAGGTGACAGCTCTAGAGAACAAGGGCTAGTGCTCTATCTGTCCAGTCTAGGGGGCCCAGCACTACACAGCACTGGGCTCATCCAAGGATCTGATGGATGCTGGGATGAGTGAGGGAGGGAACCTGGGACTAGTAGATTGCTTCTCTTTCTTTGTTCTTGCCTTACATACTAATTATTTAGGTTCATTCTGACCTCTTTAGGAATAGCAAGTCTGAAAGACATTTACGACATCATTATTACTTTAAGAGATACAGTAATATATACCACTGTGTCTAAGTATATAAGGAATTATACCTTGTTCTCCTGAGTAGGATTGTCCTTTGGGAAACATAATTAATTCACATCATGGGCATTTGTTTGTTGAGTGCATAGAAGCATCATGGCATCTACTGTGGGTAGACAAAGATGACTGAGGTCGAGATCATGCCCCAGAGGGGCCAACAGGGGAATTCATAAATATTTTGTGGATGATAATGTTGGTTAACAATTATTGATAAAATTGGTCTTGGCGGAGTAGTTATATGCAAAGTGCCTGGGGATTTTATGTTGGGGATCGGGCAAGTTTAATAATTTCAGCATAAATTCTGAGCATTTATATTCAGATTTAGCAAACTTCTGTCTTCTTGGTCAGCTTTTCCAATTTTTAATACCCAAAGTGAAGTCCAGAATGAGACTAGAGGTTTGGGCACTGAAAAGGAATGTGTTATTGGCGGTACAAAATGCAAGGCCCTATTTAGGTGCCTTTTGGGTTCTCCCTGATGGTGATGGGGAGTGGGAAGGGTTTCAAGCGGATACTTTGGAGAAGAAATGCTTGTGAAATACAAGGGAAATTACAGGGTCCCTCCCCTGCCCTTTTCTTGTTGGCATTAAAGGGTAAGAGAGCTCTAAATAATATGCCATCACTGGGTAGCTTTGCAAAGAATCGAATCTGAACAAGCCTTTGGATTGCTTTACTAAAATTTATTTATCCATTTTTTAAAATCATTGAACATTTATGTTTTTTCCTAAACTTTTATTTTGAAATAATAACACTGATTTATATTCTCATAGATACATTTTGTGCACAACCATGATGATAGTTTTAAGATAAATTTTAGAAGTGGACTTACTGGGAAAGGGTATTAAATATAATAATACCCTTTATTATTATAAAGGGTATAAAATATAATTAAATATATTTTTAAGGCTTTTGATATTTATTGGCAAATTGTCGTAGAGCAGCACTGTCCAGTAGAAATTTTTGTGACAGTGGGAATGTTCTGTATCCGTACCCTGTCCAGCGTTAGTTAGTGCACACTTGAATTGTGACTGGTGTTACCAAGGAACTGAATTGTTAATTTTATTTTATTTTGATTAATTTTGGTTTGAAGTTAAATAGCCACATCTGTGACTAAGGGCTGCAGTATTGACAGTACAGGTCTAGGAGATCTCAAACAAATTACATTTCCACTAGCCATATATATATATATGCATATGCATATCCACAGATATATATAAATATATCTGTTCCCTGTGCCCTCGTCAACATGAATTTTTTTTTCATAAAATCTTGACAACTTGATAGGTGAAAAAGCTTATTTTTATTCTATATTATTATTTGTTAGTGAGGTTGAGTACCTGTGGGCATTTACTTTTTTTCATTTTTAAAATTAATTTCATTTCATAAAGTTTTAATCATTTTCATTGTCTGCTTTTGCCCAGTTATACATTATGTTCATCTTATTCTTTTTTATTTTTATTTTGTATTAATATTAGTAATCTGTGTCTCAGTTTACAGATATTTTTCCCAGTTGACATATTTAAGTATTTTTGTTTATGTTTAAATTAGTGTAAAGCACGTAAATACTTTTCATGAATAGGACAAGCATTTTCTTTTTTTCTTCTTTTTTAAAAATTTTATTGGAGTATAGTTGATTTAAAATATTGTGTTAGTTTCAGGTGTACAGCAAAGTGATTCAGTTATACACATACATATATTCATTTCTTCTCAGATTCTTTTCCCACATAGGTTATTACAGAATATTGAGTAGAGTTCCCTTTGCTATGCAGTAGGTCCTTGCTGGTTATCTGTCTTATATATAGTAATGTGTGTGTGTTAATCCCAAGCTCCTGATTTATCACCCCCCCACCCATGTTTCCCCTTTGGTAACCATAAGTTTGTTTTCAAGATCTGTAAGTCTGTTTCTGTTTTGTAAATAAGTTCATTTGTATATTAAAAAAATTAGATTCCACATAAGAGTGATATCATATGGTATTTGTCTTTCTCTGTCTGACTTACTTCACTTAGTATGATAATCTTTAGGTCCATCCATGTTGCTGCAAATGGCATCATTTCATTCTTTTTTATGGCCGGGTAGTACTGCATTGTATATATATGTACCATGTTTTCTTTATGCATTCTTCTGTTGATGGACATTTAGGTTGTTTCCATGTCTTGACTATTGTAAATAGTGCTGCTGTGAACATTGGGGTGCATGTGTCTTTTCGAATTACGCTTTTCTTCGGACATAGGCCCAGGAGTGGGATTGCTGGATCATAGCATTTTCAAAGAAACTTTCGTTCCATTTAAAGTAGTTTATGGGGCTCAGGGATGAAGAATGAGAAGAGAGAGAGATGAAGAGAGCGAGGCCTATCTGCCCCTAGGGAAAGGATGGAGATGCGGACCAGGGGTGGGAAAAGAAAGAGGACCACGGAGAGAAAGAAGAGCCGGCCCCAGATGTAGAGTGGAGGGAGGAGGACACAGGAGAGTGGGGTTTGCTGCCTGGGAGCAGGACGGGGAGGGAGTATGGCTTCCAGCATCCTCTCTAGATGTTGGAGATTAGGATTTCTTTGAAATAATAACTTGATGAACCGAAACGTTCCAGTGCTCTTCCTCCTACATCATAAGACCTCCCCTCACCCTTCTCTGCACCGTGTCTAGTAACCAGGACAGTATCACTCTCTATGGCAAGGATCTAGTGGGGCGTTTTGTAGTTACCAGATCGTTCAACACAGGGAATCTAGGAAAAAAGCAGCATGGTTCGTGATTAAACCAGTGTCCACTTCCAGCCAGAGGACCTGAATTCAGTCCTGCCTTT
Source organism: Delphinus delphis (assembly GCF_949987515.2). NCBI lineage: Eukaryota > Metazoa > Chordata > Mammalia > Artiodactyla > Delphinidae > Delphinus > Delphinus delphis. The sequence goes on along the minus strand of NC_082692.2, from coordinate 44,009,686 downwards.
TATCACAGCTTTAAGTCTTTTTCTGAATAATCGTCGACAAGTCCTTTGACCTCTTGACATCCTGGTTTCCTCTTATGTGAGATGGGAGTGACACTGCCTCCCTTCCCTCTTGTGGCAGTGAAGACCAGCTGGGATGTAATCTGTGGTCAGGTGCTTTGGGAAGTTCATGCAGGGGCTCAGTGGAGGCTGGTGGTGGCGGTGGAAGTGAGAGGACTTCCTGGTGGTGGTGGCGGTGGGGATGATGCAGCAGAGCGTGTGGAAGGCAGTGCTGGCAAATGCCACACTGGGAAGAGGCCAATCTTTCTCACAGGTAGTGTCAAGGTGCCAAAACTTACCAAGAAAATTCAAGTGCACCAAACAGTACTTTTTGAACACCTTACTCTTCTTTATTTGCATAGTGATAATGAAAGTCTCCTAGTCATAGATTTTTACCAACCTTCTTTTATATCTTTTTTCCCCCTTCCAGATGAACGGGACAAAGTTCAGAAGAAAACATTCACAAAATGGATAAATCAGCATCTCATGAAGGTCAGTGTATATTTCTTTTGCATCTTGGAATTGTTTTGCAGGTTTTAATTTATTGTGCAGTACTTGGTTGTATGGCTGTGAAGCACAGCTTTTCCGTATCAAGTGGGAAGTTTCAGTTCTAGAGCATTTCACATGCATTTCAGGCATCTGTTATTATTTGGTATATGGCCTGTGGGTCATGATGGGGGTGGTAGATGAGTGCCCAGTGATTGCAGTGTCTTCTGTGACATGAGTAAAACCTCTTATTATTGGACTCTAAAAAATCTCAGCAGGTTAAGAAATATGTAAATATTTATGTGTTAGGGCATCGAAAAACTGCAGTTCTCAGTAATGTTTTTTCCTCTCAAGATTCCAAGCAAGTTCTGGCATCAGATTTATGCAGATGGCAGAGAGTTAGGTGGGACTAAGGATGGTTTATTTAAAAAAAAAAGAAAAAAAAAAAAAGGGACTACCCTGGTGATCCAGTGGTTGAGACTTTGCCTTCCATTGCAGGGGGCGGCGGGTTCGATTCCTGGTCAGGGAGCTAAGATCCCACATGCCTTGCGGCCAAAAAACCAAAACATAAAACAGAAGCAATATTGTAACAAATTCAATAAAAGACTTTAAAAGTGGTCCACATCAAAAAAAAAAAATCTTTAAAAACAAGATAAAAAGGACGGATTACAGACAGAAGTCTAGACAAATCAGTTTATCTCTTGTATTTAGTATGACCCAGAGATTGGTGCTTATGTGTATGTTTCTCTGTGAAGCAGTTAATAGTTGTGGTTCTTAAATTAATATTTATTTGTGTGCCATGGGTCACTTTGAGAATCTGATGTAAGCTCTTCCAAAAAATACACATGTGCACAACGTTTGCATACAATTTCATGGAGTTATTGGGTCCCAATTCCAGTAGAATTATTGGATCGGTGGGACCCAAAATAACTCCATAAATCTCAGCTAAAGAGCCCATGGGATTTCACAATTAACTCTTAGTCACTTTCTTCCCCTTTTATGGACAGTCCTGAAGTCGGAGAGAAGGTAATATTTTAAATCTGTTGTTTGGGACCTGGAAAGAGTTTTCTCGCATAGAAACAATATGTTAATGTGGTTATATCCCTAAGCTATCCTACAGATCCTATTCAAACCATCATGTACCCTAGGGGGATGGTGCCAGTACTGTAATAGCATTTAATAACCTTCTCTAAAAGCGATTCTTATTTCAGGGAGCATATCAGATTACCTGAGAGAAGTTTTAGTCCCCTCTCTCTCATCACCCATGGACAGAATCCTTTTCCCGAATCTGTTACATCCTTCTGGGGGGCCATGTCATTCACCCCCCAACTGAGACTCACTTCCGTAAGGATTTCTGTTACTACTGGGATTTCTGTTACTAATCCTCCGATGTGTTGGCTGGAGATGAAAGGTGGAGACCCTCTGCTTTATGATGCTCTCGTGAGGCAGTGTCTTGTGAATTCTGAGGAAGGTATCACACCAGCAGTTTACCTGCCTTCCCCCAATCCTTTGTGTCCCACGCACTCCGTGTAAGCAGGACTCTGCTACAGGCTAGGGCAGAGGTGGGCTGATGCGAGGGTTGCATTGTGGAACGTTGGAGCTGAAGGCTCTGACAGGACTTCCCCATCTCTGAGCTGAGTCCAAGGGGAGCGAGGTTTTGGATGAAGAGATGCCCCTTTGGTGGTTCCTGGCCTGGCAGTCTTTGTGACTGTGGCCATCTGGGGGTGGCATGTTGGGGACACAGAGGGCTTCCCCATGTCTTTGGGAGTGTAAGTCACAGTGTTGGCAGTGGAGGGTAGAAACCCATGAGGATGACTCCTGTGGGAACGCAGCACTGGTACAAGATGGATGTTCCTTGGGGACCTACTGGGTACTGGGCGTGTTGGGCTGGGCCACTCACCTTACGAGCAGCGTGTAAATTGGATGAATGCGTGTAAGGAAGCTGCCTTTGCTCAAAATTCAAAACACTAGTTGAGCTTTTTGAGGACAAGTCTGCATTATCCACTCCTAGGGCTCATCATGGGGCCTGGCAAGAGTGTTCTCACCATGTGTAACGCCCATGGCAAGTTTTAAATCACTTAATCCTCCAACAACCCTCCAAGGTGGTTTAATTTAGTGATTAGGCCCACAAAGCCAGCACAGTCAGACAGCAAGGGTTCAAATCCTGATTTACTTGGAGTATGTGACCTCTTTTTTTGATAAAATGACACATCTAGAAGATTTTAGGCTTACTTCTGCTGCAACCCAGTAAGAAATAGGAAAATAAGTATTTTATGTACAACAGCCATTAGATAGATGCCAGTCTAACTAATTAGGGTTATAATCAAATTAGCTTATTTGTTTCTTGAAGTAGGGCAGCATTTAAAATTCACTCTTACTGAAAAATTGTGCACTGAAATTTCTGACCCAAAACTCACATATGTGAGAACATAGGTTTTTTTTGTTTGTTTGTTTGTTTTAACATTTATTCTTTTATGTCTGGAAGCTAGAGCATTACCCTCAAGTGAAGAAAACTCATCAGATATCCCTAAACGTTTTGGGGCACCAGGCTCTTCAGGTTTGTGTTGTGAGTTGACCAGAGAAAGGCCAGATTTCGTGTCATCTTTTCCACGTTTCACCTACATGATGATAAGAGGAATGTTGGATACTGTCGCTGTTGGGGGCCATTTGGTTGTAACCCAATTAGTAGGAAATGCAAAGTAAGTAAATGGATTTTAGATTAGAAATCTCTATATTAGAAAGAAATATTTCTTCTATGTTGATCTTCTTATATTCTTCCCTTGAAATATTGAACATATTCAGGGAGAAACAGGGACAGGAGAGAAGCAGATCTCTTACCTTTCTTGCCTTACCTTATTCCCTTGCAACGAATGAAAGTGTGTTATTTGAAGAGTTTTTCATAAAATTAGATTATGTTATATAAATGTTAAGGGAAAGGGTGACCATGAAGAACGAGTCAGCAAAATGAAGGAAAAATTGATGGGTAAAGAGAGAAAAAAAGTGGGAATAAAATCATTTAGATAATATTCGAGTAGTTTTATGTGTGTACTCACTCTGTTTTGTCATTTTAACTGTAGACCTTCTCCTTAAACAATGGGGAAGGGAGGGGGAAAGGGGATTAGAAGAGAAAAGAGAGAAGAAGGGGTGGAGGAGGTTAAAGGGGGAAAAGAGGGGAAGGATGCCTACCTTGTGCCCTGTGCTGCCCCCCATAGCCCGGGAGTTGTATGCTGGGACCAAGTTCTGGAGACTCTGCCCTGGGCTTATTAGCTGCCTGGACTGCTGACGCAGGCCAGAGTGTGCTCCCCATCTTTTGAAATAATTCTTAAAAATTTTGACCTTTCTAAGTGATTATTTTATGTGTTTATTGTGGTTTAATATTATGTAATTATTTTACCCAAGTTGTGTCTCCAAGGAGATCTGTTGTTAGTAGTTCTGCTCCTTTGGGCAGTGAGGTGATTGAGAGCTTAGTTCCACAACAGACCTTCTTCACTGGATTTTCCTTTTCATTTGATAAATAGTATATTTTGTCTTTGAAAGAAGACTCTCCTACAAGGTTGTCAGTCTGGGAGATGTAAGGCAAAGATGGAAGGTAGACAGCTCTGCACTTTATTATTGGTGTGACCGTAACCTTTTCCGCCCTTATCTGTAAATAGTGGATTAGTGTGAGGATTTGATGAGATCGTCCATCTAAGCATAAAGTATGGTGCTTGGCAGATTGTCAGTGCTCAGTCAGTGAGAGCTGGTGGAAGAGTGGGCTGATGTGGATGGCTGCAAACCAAATGGTAAAGCAGGGGCGGGGTGCCTCTCATGCCCTGCTACCTGCCTTATCCAAATCTCTTCTTTACCTCAAGTACTTTCCCTCTTAGTACATCTGTTTTAGAAAAAGCTAGGGTCTGGGGGTCAGAATCTGTGGGGGAGATAGTTTGGCCGTTTTGCCTTGGAGTCCTGCTGGGTCACTTGAGCCGCACCCTCTCTACACACCCCTCCCTTGTGGTCTGTGGGTTGATCTTGGGGGCCCAAAGGCCTGTTTTGCTCTTCTCCCACATACTCCCCTCGCAGAAAAGGTGTCTGTGAAGACTCAGCACACTCCTGGTCCTCGGTTGTACCTTCACTTGGACTTGCGCTTGGAGGATAGCTTTCGAATTGTCCAGTTTGCTTCCCTGATTTAAGGGAGGGGGCACCCGCCACAGCCCCTCCTGGTTTAGCTGCATCAGAAGCCACATAGCGAGAGCAGGACTTGGCTGGGGGCCCAGGTCAGCCCTGGGCTCCTTGGTGCACTGGGGCGTTTTGCAGATGCCAGCGGGTTCCCCTTGGCTGTTAGACTGTTTACTTTTCTCCACTTTATACTTTCAGGTATTTGCTAGTTAATCCCCGTGATTTAGGAAGTTAGGATTTATGCAGCAGTAAACTAGCGTATACCCAGTGCCCAGGGGATGCTTCTAGCAAGGTCAATTTTTAAAAGTTTATGTGACTGAGAAAAGTAAACATCGTGGAGCTTTTAGATGATTGCTTAAGTTACTATTATATCCGTATGTGTAAACACTGTTTCCTTAAAATACTTGGTTAGGATTTTTTAATATAGCTTTTTCTCCAGAAAAAAATTAATATAGACTTATATTTATCAGAGCTAAAATTACATTTGTTTAAACAGTTTGCTTAATTAAAACTCATGTTTGTTGGTGAGCAGACGTCTTTGGCTTTTTTCCAGATGTATCTAAATTTTAGTGCTCTGGTATTTCAGTTGTATGACTAAGCCTGTCCCTATTTAAACTGATTGTTCTGGCAAGAATGTTTTCCTTTTGATTCATCATTCTGCAAAATATATTTAAGGATGAAGCCCAGTTAACACATCACATCTGCTGCCTCTACAAGATTCTTCCCATGCTGAATATATTGGATTGTTTACCTTGCAAGTTATGATCTCTAGGTAAACTATGGTTGTCAGAAACAATTATGTATTATTCTTTAGCATAATTTAAATTATAGTACTAAAACATGAGTTGGTTGTTATTGAAAATACCTGTGACTTCAGTTAGCTAAATTTTACCCAGAGAGTTGTTCTAAAGTATAAAATTGTTGGCCTTCTTCTATTATTTACAGTATTTATTTATGCCCATTCTACCTATGGCACTTTATAAACTAGAGGGTCTTAGGTCACTATTTAATTTTTGTTATTCCTGATCACATGCAGTTCTGTCTTGCTGTCTAGAAACTGATGAGTATATATAACAGATGGCACCCAGATCTAAGTACCAATGATGTAGCTTTTGCCTTGCTCTGAGGAAACAAGAAGAAAGGAAGCTCTTTATTTTCTGAAGCACTTTAAAGATCAGAAGATTCCTTTTTAACTCATTGTTTGCCTGGGCCCAGAATTAGAACTTGAGCTGTGAATGAGAGGCTGCATTGAAGAGGAATAAAAATTTAAGGGGATGAAAAATTTTTGCAAGATTGAAGTCTGGAGAATTCATATAATGTGCTTTACTTGTGTTGGATCCATCTAAATAACCGTTCATGGTGGAAATATATTCTTCAGCACTGGTTAGCTGTACTGTAAATGTATTAATTAACATTGTGTAATTGGATGTTTGGTCTGAGTTTTACTTTATTGATACATAAATGCATTTGGAGAGGAAGAGGCCCTGGATTCCATATTGAACCACACCCTCTTAGTAACCTGCTTGGTTACCACCTGTGAGATACCCAACTGATGATTACACTTTTATCTCTGTTCCATCTTGTCTTTGGAAAGCTTGATTTACTTACAGCATAGACATCCTTTGCACACATTGTAAAGGCAATGACTTCATGGCCCTGCTGAATCAATCACACTGTTCTTTGTTTTGTGATTTGGTGGCTGGGAGGAAATGTAAATCCCCAAGCTGAGAACACAGTGATAACTTTTAGGGAATAGGAAGAAATCTCTATTTGCTCTGTGCTCTCGACCATTGCATACTTCTTGAGTGATTTTACCATTTGTGGGCACAGATGAGAGAGGAAAATTTTTGAAGCATCGACTTTTAAAGGGCTGAAAGTATAATGCAGGTTGTGGTTCTTAAAGTTGGCAAATAAAGTATTTTTTCGAGACCTTAGACTTATACACGTGATTCTTAAACTTTAGCTGCATCAGAGCCACTTGGAGGGCTTGTTAAAATAGATGGTTGGGCCCCAGCCCAAGGCTTCATATTCACTGGATCTGGGGTGGGGCCTGAAAATTTCCCATTCTAATAAGTTCCAGGAAGTTGGGTTTCTAACAAAAAGCTGATGCTGCTTAGCTGGGGCCACACTATGAGAGCACCTGTCATAGATAAAATGATAAATATTGTAATGAACCATCAGTTTCATTTGATATAACCAACAAATATTCTGATAATGTTTAAAAAATAGTAGTAGCTATTGCACCTCTACTGTAGGCTATGTTTATTAATTAATAATAAATTTAAAAATTAATTTATATTTACAATATTAATACTATTACTACTAATAGCTGCTAATATTATTTGAGAGCAAACCACATGCCAGGCTGTCACTTTCACGTCTTAATGTATTTCTCACAACAGTTCATATGGACAGGACCTATTTTTTTAAATTTATTTAATTGAAGTATAGTTGATTTATAATGTTATGTTAATTTTTGCTGTACAGCAAAGTGATTCAGTTTTATATATATACACACACACACACAACCATACATTCTTTTCATATTCTTTTCCATTAAGGTTTATCACAGGATATTGAATATAGTTCCCTGTGCTCTACAGTAGGACCTTGTTGTTTATCCATCCTATATATAATACTTTGCATCTGCTAATCCCAAACTCCCAATCCATCCCTCCCCCACTCCTCTCCCTCTTGGCAACCGTGAGTCTGTTTCTGTTTTGTAAATAAATTTATTTCTGTCATATTTTAGATTCCACATAAAGTGATATCGTATGATATTTGTCTTTGTCTGATTTACATCACTTAGTATGATCATCTCTAGGTCCATCCATGTAGCTGCAAATGGCATTATTTCATTATTTTTTTTATAGTTGAGTAGTATTCCCTTGTATATATGTACCACATCTTCTTTATCTATTCATCTGGATCCTGACTGTTCTTAATCCCCACGTTACAGATGATGAAACTGATGCCCAGAGAGGTTCCATAATTTCCCCGGGTCACGTAGCTAATAATTCTCAGGATGTATATGGAAAATAAGGCTAAGAGAGAGTACACCTGTCTGAGGAGGAAGGGAGGATGACACCCTAGTCTGGCTGTTTCTGGATCTTGTTCTCTCTCTACTGCACTAAATTTTTAAGGATGAATTTAGTGATCAAAGCTAAAGGGGGAAGCTGAGCTTATGACGTGACGTTTAAATTATTTCTGTTGTGGTGTAAGAGATAGTGTACGTACTAGAGGACGGGTTGAAAGCTTTTGGAGGAAATGTCTGGTTTAAAGCCTCAAAGTGTAGAATATAGAAGCAAATCAGGTTTTTGTAAATGTGAAAAAATAGTTGACTTGGTAATCTTGACAACTTCAAGATTGTAAGAGATAACATAGAGGAGTGTGAAGTCACCTGCTAGTATGTAGGTGACTAGTAGCTTGGGATTGAGAAACTCTGAATATCTTCTCATCATGAAGAATAACAATTTCTTTGTGATAAAATTCCTCATCAATAAAAAAAGGTCCAGGATAACACTCAGTTCACTTTCAGCAGGGCTGTGTTGAACTTTGGTATAAGCAGGGCTGTATCTGAAATACAGTTTAGAAAGTACTGTTTTCATGCAGCTTCCTGTTTTGTTGGAGGCATTAAATACATTTGTGTAAAACCATTACCAGTTATGCCAGGCAGCATAGGATGAAGTGCCAGAATGAGTAGGAGACAGTAAGCGTTTTACGAGATCAGAGCCAGGAGACTTGGGCGGCCCTGAGTAGTCAGGGACTGTGACAGGGTAGGGACGTTGGCTTAAGCTGGGTGCAGAGGAGGGGATGGGCTGGGGCCATGTGCCGTGCGCCTGATGTACTGGACCACTAGGGTTTGCTGGAAGGAGACCAGGTTGGATAGAAATGGTGAAGCCACACCTGAAACTAACACAACATTGTCAGTCGACTATGTTTCAGTAAAAATTAAAAAGAAAGAAAGAAAGAAAGAAATGGTGAAGCCAGGTAAGAAGCAGATGTGATGGGTTAGCCAAGGATGTCATTGGAAATTTTTGAGGACACAAGCAACGTAACTGGCATTTTAGGAAGAACTGTGAATTTCACACATAGGCATTAAGGAACTGGAAGTAACTATATTGAGAATTCTATGAAGGGACTGACTGTGTTTGCTGAATGAGGGAACCTACAGGGAGGGGACTACAGGGGCCTCTGTCTTAGTTCTTTCCTTTGTTTTGTAGCAGGTACTCAGATGGAGTTGGAGAATGCCTGCTGATCAGACTATAGGTTGGAAGGATACTTAGTGTAATAAATAGATCAAGAAAGCTGGACCTCTAGTCTCATCAAAAAGACAGAACTTAATGGTGGACAATGTAAAGTTCTGCTCAAAGATTGAAAAATTTCCCTGTAGGACACAGAAGGTCTGGTGGGGCAGCGATTCATGCAATCAGAGCTGGGGGGTCCTGCTGACTGCAGATTGACAACAGTGATGCACCTGCATGCAGTCTCAGGCCGTCTTAGCAGAGCTGAATATGCTCTGGTCAGCCCACATCCAGGGTGTTTTGTTCAGGTCATGACAGTGAGTTTTAAGGGACAGTCAAAAGGAAAGTGACCACAGGAGGCAACCATGATGGTAAGCGTCTGGAAACCATCTCTCGGATGAGGGATGACAGAGACAAGTGGGGAAGGTGGCTTTGAGAAGAGAGGATTACAGAGAAATGTGTTTTCAGATATTGACAGGGTAGTCATATAAGAAAGAGTGCAGTTTGGGGTTTCTTTGATCCAAAGATCATGAATACTTTCAAGTTTGAAGATTTAAATTCAGTATAAAACCTCTCTCTAAACATCCGCAGTGCCCAGTAATAGGCATTCAGTTAAGTGTTTTTTGATCTAAGGATATATTATTAGTTTCTGATGGCTGCTGTAACAAATTACACACACTCGGTGACTTAGAGCAATGAAACCTATGCTCTCACAGTTCTGGAGGGTAGAAGTCTGAAATCAGTTTTTCTGGGCTGAAATCAAGGTGTTAGCAAAGCCATGCTCCCCCCAGAAGCTGTCGGGGAGAATTCCATCCTTGTTTCTTTCAGGGTCTGGTGGCTCCAGCATTCCCTGACTTGTGGCCACACCATTCTAGTCTGCCTCCGCGGTCACAGCGCCTCCTCCTGGTCTATGTATGTCAGGTTCCCAGTACCTCTCTCTTTTTTTATTTTTATTTATTTATTTATTTTATTTTATCTTATTTTTGGCTGCATTGGGTCTTTTTCGCTGCGCGGGCTTTCTCTAGTTGTGGCAAGCGGGGGCTACTCTTCGTTGCGGTGCGCGGGCTTCTCATTGTCGTGGCTTCTCTTGTTGCAGAGCACAGGCTCTAGGCGCGTGGGCTCAGTAGTTGTGGCATGCGGGCTCTAGAGCTCAGGCTCAGTAGTTGTGGCGCACGGGCTTAGTTGCTCTGCAGCATGTGGCATCTTCCCGGACCAGGGCTTGAACCCGTGTCCCCTGCATTGGCAGGCAGATTCTTAACCACTGCACCACCAAGGAAACCCTCCAGTGCCTCTCTTTTATAAGGACGCTTGGAATTGGATTTCGGGCTCACTGGGATAATCCAGGATAATCTTCCCATTACAAAATTCAACACATCTGCAAAGACTCTTTTCCAAATAAGACAACATTCAGTTTCCAGGGATTAGGACCTGATATCTTTGGGGCCACGATCATCCTATTACATATGAACTATTAAAACTGCCTGGTGTGAAGTCAACCATGGTTTCATGGGACAGGCACTCCCCAGCCGTTATGAAATTTCCACCAAAATCCTGTGGAGACGTAGTTAGAGTCTATCAGAGATGGAACAGAAATGGTTCATGCATTGGTTGGAGGGTGGACTAGGTGGTGTCAAAGATGCTTTCCAAGCAGACCAAGATGATATAATCATATCATTTGTTTAGAGCAGTGGTCCCCCACCTTTTCGGCACCAGGGACTGGTTTCTCAGAAGACAAGTTTTCCACGGTCGGGGGGATGGGGGGATGTTTCAGGCCGTAATGGGAGTGATGGGGAGTGATGGGGAGAGGCAGATGGAGCTTCGCTCCCTCGCCTGCCTCTCACCTCCTGCTTTGTGGCCTGGTTCCTAACAGGCCGCAGACCGGTACCCGTTGGGGATCCCTGGTTTAGAGGACAAGATGTGCGAAATACTAATTAACAGAGATAGACCAGAGATTTATTTTTATATTTTTAAATTGTTGGAAATAATTTTATGCTTTAACAAGTTGTAAAAGTAAAAATAGTACAAGGAACCCTGCCCTGGTATGCTCTTTACCCAGATTGACTCTTGTTGACATTTACCCTGTTTTCTGTATCATGACCCCGACACGGTGTGCGTGTGTGTGTGTGTGTGTGTGTATGTGTGTGTGTGTGTGTGTGTACTTTTTTATCTGAACCATGTGGGGGTAAGTTCTATACCCCATGGCCCTTTCCCCCTCAATACGTCAGCATTTCCCAAGAGTAGGGATGTTTTTTCATAACCACACATTTACCCACTTCATAAAGCTATGCTGCTTTACAGTCTGTTTTCTATGCCCCAGTTTTGTGGTTGGTCCTTTACACCATTTCCCCAGGACAGCGTCCAGGTCATGGTCAGCGTTGTATTTAGTTGTCATGTCTCTTCATTCTGCTTTAACTGGGAACAGTTTCACAGCCCTTTTACAGACTTTTATGACATGAGCACTTTTGAAGACTACAGAGCAGGGGTTTATTTATAGAGAATGGAGGATGAGTTAATAGTAAAATATATTTTGAACATAAATCTATTTTATGACAAGAAGACAAACCTTTTTTTCCCAGGGAGAGTCATTTAAGTAGTTACAAGTGATTTTAGTGTTTTTTTGATATAGTAGTGAATTACCTTTTCAAATTAAGAACACCAAAATTTGACTAATTTCATCAGATAACTTTAGTTCCATCTTGTGGTCAATTATAATTTTTCTTCTTCTTGATTTTCTTATTGTTATTATTATTACTTGTGCTCCCAACACTGCCATTTTAAATGTTTAGGCTGTGCACGTGCTGGACGGGATGCATAACGTGGGTTGTCTGGTTGAATCCTTGTTTAACCAGTGACATTTGGGAAGCTCAGGGAACACCGTTAACCTGCCCAGCGTGAAGGGACTGGAATGTGGCAGAGCTGAGGGTCAGTCCTTGGTCCTTCTGGGGCCACAGAAAAACTCTGTCATCCTGCCCCATTTTGCCTCAGTAGAGTCACAGGGCTAAAGAATGATCAAGAAATGAAGACACAGAAGTAGGGGTAAAGCACTATGCTGAGGTACGTTGCTGCTTTCCTCAGTTCTCATCTCTCCCAGCATTACTTCAAGTCTTTACCATGATGGTTCAGCCATAAATTTTTATTTGCATTCTTCTCTAATCAATACACTTTGCAAGAATTTAGAGATATAGATTAAAATATATGAAAAAGCCAAGCAGCATTCCTGAAGGTGACAGTTTAATCAGAGAAGGGCACTTGACTAAGGCATTTTTCAAAGAAAAAATTACACTTTGATCAGCAGTGCTGACACCTCCTAAGTCATGTTATATAGGGCTTTAACTCAGCGCACGCATTCTTTTTTTTTTTTTTTTTTTTGCGGTACGCGGGCCTCTCACCGTTGCGGCCTCTCCCGTTGCAGAGCACAGGCTCCGGACGCGCAGGCTCAGCAGCCATGGCTCACGGGCCTAGCCACTCTGCGGCATGTGGGATCTTCCCGGACCGGGGCACGAACCCGTGTCCCCTGCATCGGCAGACGGACTCTCAACCACTGCGCCACCAGGGAAGCCCCAGTGCACGCATTCTGTAGTGGGTGGATTTCAGCAGAAGACTTGGCTTGTTGTTTATACTGGACTCCAAGCCGCATGAGGACAGCCCTGTGTTTGTCTCACTAAACAGGGCTTCTCAGCCCCAGTGCAGTGCCTGATACACTGTTTCCCTCAGATCCCTGAGGAATTTTTTGCTGCATGAGTGAATCTGAAACCAGATGAAACTTTCCCTCCCTAGTTTATAATACAGAACTGTGACTACTGTGATGGGAAAGTAAAAAGTGTTGCTTTGTTGGGAGTGAGATAAAAGTTAGTCTGGAAGAAAAATAAACCTGTGATGACTTCCTTCTTTTAAAGCTGAAGATACCTATTGGGCTACAGGGACAGAAACTGAGGCCCCAAGTCAAACAGGAGTATCGTCAGCACCATGTTTTGATCATCCTTCTGAGGCCTCTGCTTGTTTTTTCCATGGCACAATTCAGTTTCTCCATTCGTGTTGGTGGTAGGAAGTTTACTCATATTAATAGATGAGATTAATGTATTTATCTAAGGTTAAATACATATAAATAAATAAATACATATAACAAAAATATAATATAATAAAAATAAATTAAATACATATGAATAAATAAGAATACACATAATAAAAGTATAATATAAAAATAAATTAAAGGCATATAAATAAATAAGTAAAAAAATAAATTAGCTTTGCCATACTTACCCACCGCTATTTTCCTCAGTTCAGAATTTAGCAGGTATTGGCTAGAGCTAGATTTTCCTCACTTGGGAATTCTCTAATAATATACTGATAATATTAGTAGATTCTCTGTAGCCTTATTGCAGGTAGGGAAGGAAGAAGAAATCTTTTCCTTCTACGCTTCTACGTTCTTGGTTGGGCTGTAGAACAAAAGACAGATTAATAAGAGAAAAGCATACAGATGTATTTCATAAGAGTTTTGTGTGATCCAGGAACCTTCATGAGGAAATGAAGACCCGAAGAAACCGTTAAACCTGAGTGTTTTTAACACTAGATTTGATGCAGGGTAGAGGGTCCTTGGGAAAATGTGACAGGACAGAAGGGTGTGAGCTGAGAGTAATAAACTGGGGAAGCTTAGGAAGGCCTGCCTGTTCAGATTCTTGTCACCTGCAGAGATAAGGATGTTCCTTTCCTCCAGGTACAGGGAGGGCACCTCTCACATGAGGGTCTCATGACCTGCTCAGAGGAGAGGGGGGTGGGGGGAATGACAGAGCCCTGCCAGCACCTGCTGTTTCCCAGCTCCTTCAGCTTAAAGAAAACATTCAGTCTGTCCAGGTGCCCTGTTTGGGGTAGTGTATCCTGAGCCCTGTCATGCAGGTGTGGCTAGGTTTCTTTGAAGGTTATCTAAGATGCTCCTTTCCATAGAATCTAACAGAAAGCCCTGTTTCCGGGCCCTGGTCAGTGTTTGCTGTGCTGCAAACCTGAGGGAAGATTCAGAAACTGGTTTAAAAGGGGCTGATAAGGAAGAGAAGTAGGAGGCAGAAACCAGTGATGAGAGAGCGCAGAGGGGCTGTGCTCTGCAGGGTGGGTAGGGGAGAACTTGACACAGAAAGTGGTCGGGGTGTCAGGGGCTGCGATGGGTCACATTGGTCTGGCCTAGGAGGTTGGAAACAGTTGCCTATATAATACAGTCATTTGATCAGAAGCCGTTGGAGCTGGGAAGGCTATTGTGTACGTCTGAAAGTGCTAAACTAAATGCCGATGACCTGGGCTGTGGATTCACAGTGCTAACGTATTCTGACACTGATGTCGGCTTAAAGAATTTCTTTTTTTCCCTTCTTCCAGTTTTATTGAGATATAATTGACGTACAGCCCTGTATAAGTTTAAGGTGTGCAGCACAATGATTTGACTTGCATACATCATGAAATAATGATCACAATAAGTTTAGTGAACATCCATTGAATCATACAGATATAAAATAAAAGGAAAAAAATTTTTTCTTATGGTGAAAAGTCTTAGGATTCACTCTTAACAATGTTCATATATAACATACAGCAGTGTTAATTACGTTAATCATGTTGTACTTTACATGCCTAGTATTTGAGAGTTTTGTTTAATTGAGATGATTGACGTGTGGTCATAGGCTCAATTCAGTGCAGGTTTTTAACTGTTCTTTTATCTGTTAAGGATTCACGTGTGTATTAAAGCTACACCACCCTAAGTGATCATGAAGGGTATAAAGCTGGTAACAGCTGTGGAATCTAACAAACCTAAGTTTAAAGATGCACAAATTTGGTCAAGTAATATGACTTTTTTTTTTTTTGCATACGCGGGCCTCTCACTGTTGTGGCCTCTCCCGTTGCGGAGCACAGGCTCCGGACGCGCAGGCTCAGCGGCCATGGCTCACGGGCCCAGCCGCCGCGGCATATGGGATCTTCCCAGACCGGGGCACGAACCTGTGTCCCCTGCATCGGCAGGCGAACTCTCAACCACTGCGCCACCAGGGAAGCCCTAATATGACATTTTTAAGGCTCTGTGTCCTTAGTTGTAAATTAGTTATTTACATTTACCTGACAGGTCAACTCAATTACTTTATAATCTTGAAAGTACAAATATACGGACAAATATCTCCTTATTGATGATTTCCCTGAGTCTTCACGTGCTCTTGTCACTTCACTTGAATAGTTCCCCTCAAATGACGTGTTCTAAGGAGTTTTCATATTATTGGTTCAATTTATATCACATTAGTCTAGGTTAATGTTTAATCTTTCACTTATGATGTATTCATGTAAGACGTTCACTTTTTTAATTTTAATTTTTTAATTTTTAAGTTTTTAAAATTTTATTGAAATATAGTTGATTTACAGTGTTGTGTTTCTGCTGTACAGCAAAGTGATTCAGTTATACATATATATATTCTTTTTCATATTCTTTTCCATTATGGTTTATCCGAGGAGATTGTTTTTGGTTCCCTGTGCTGTACAGTAGGACCTAGTTGTTTACCCATCCTGTATATAATAATTTGCATAAGATGTCCACTTTTAACAACTTTTTTTTTACCTATTTTATTTTCAATTAAAAGAGGGATACGGGGCTTCCCTGGTGGTGCAGTGGTTGAGAGTCCGTCTGCCGATGCAGGGGACACAGGTTCGTGCCCCGGTCCGGGAAGATCCCACATGCCGCAGAGCAGCTGGGCCCATGAGCCATGGCCGCTGAGCCTGCGCGTCCGGAGCCTGTGCTCCGCAATGGGAAAGGCCACAACAGTGAGAGGCCCGTGTACTGCAAAAAATTTAAAAAAAAAAAAAAAGAGGGATACGTTTCACAAATGAAAGTAGCAAAAGATCTACCTTTTTTAGGATTTTCCAACGAGATGTGTATGATATGGTATACAGGAAATACAGAGCATTACTAAAGTGCTGTTGCTTAATATTTACGCATGGTATTGAGATGCATTTGTGACAGAATCAATAACTGAAATAAATGTAAGAACATCTACCAGCATAATATGGACAAGAATATATTTTTATTTTAATTACTTCCTCACAATGCATTTTATTCATTCATTGCCAAAATTTTCCAATTCCATTGGAATGAAAACAAAATTGATCCAGGAGTATGCCAACCTTTACGTGTCCATTATAGGGGTATGGGAAATGATATTTATTGGCAACCAATAGGTCTTTTAAAATTTTTTTTAAAAATTAAAAAAATTTTTTTGACTGCGCCATATGGCATGCGGGATCCTAGTTCCCTGACCATGGATAGTTCCATGTCCCCTGCAGTGGAAGTGCAGAGTCTTAACCACTGGACCACCAGGAAATTCCCCCCACATGTCTTACATTAGGAACTTTTAAATATATTATTTTATGGCTTTCTTACCTGCTTAAAGAGTTTCTTTTCAAAATTGTTCAAGTACTGTTGTTTGTGATTTAAAAAAAACTCTCACGGAAATATACTACTAGTTTTCAAATAAAGTTTAGGGACACCGTGGCATTTGGGATCAGATCGTTTTTTGTTGCTACGCGTTTACACAGTCCTTCACATATGTCAGTCATTTTTAGAGAACTACATTTCCCCATGTGGTTGAACTAGGGTACTGGGCTGCCCTTGATGCAATCTAGTGCTTGTCCTGATATACTGATGTTAAGAGCTTAATTAAGTCCTGAGATCAAGGAGCCATAACACACTAGAGTGGCCCCCGGACTCCCATAGAGTTATAGGTTTCAAACATTGCTCTGTTTCTCTGTTCATTTCTTACACTCCCCCCGCCGTTTCCCCAGAGGCCCAGTGCGTGAGTGTGTCCTCCTGACTCTTCGCGTTCCATCCTGGACTCCCAGGGTAGCTGGTCTCTGTGAGGGTCTGGGGGAAGCCCTGATGGAAAAGACTGATGGGCACCAGATTCATTGCAGTCCATAAATATGTCTATGGTGGAATCTCAGATAGGCTGGAGGAAAACAAATGCCTGGGGGCAGGGCGGGTAGGAAGGCAGCATAGAAATAAGCTAGTATGCCTGTAGTCTGTCCTGGTGGGTGGTTTTTCTAAGCTAGTCCTACTTGTTGCAACATCTTCCCTCACTGTGCTGTGGAGCCCAGAGAGGTGGTGCAGTGTGGTGGTTGAAAGCACGGGCCCTGGACTGAGCTGCTTGGGCTCACATGCTAGAGATGTGTGACCTTGAACCTTTTTTTTTTTTTTTTTTTTGTGGATTTATAAAAGCCTCTCCCTCTTTTTATTTTTATTTTAAAAAATTAAATTGAAGTATAGTTGATTTATAATGTGTAAGTTTCAGGTATACAGCACAGTGATTCGGTTGTACGTGTGTGTGTGTGTGTGTGTGTGTGTGTGTGTGTATAAAATTAACTTTGAACCTTTCTAAGTTTCTGTTTCCTCATCTGTAAAACAGAGAATAGTGCCCTCTTTAGAGACGTTTGAGATCATCAAAGAGCTTCAGGTTTGTACTCCTCTCTTCCATAACAGTGGCACTGGTGGTCCTGATGTTTGCGTTTTTATGGGTTTGAGTCATATTATTGCCTATATATTGACAAGAAGGGACGGCCAGTATGTACAGGGGCAGTGTTTTTTTTCTATTATGGTGTTGGATGCCAGTTAGATGGTGAACTCTAAATAAGAGAGTGTGTTTTTCATGGTCTGGCTGAGGCCCGTGCTAATACCTTTTTCCTTCCTGTGGGTATGGCAGTTGAGGTGAGATGCTGTGAGTGTTGGCAGCCCACTGGATTATTTGTGTGCTATCACATCGCTGGTTGAGTTTAGCCTAGATAAAGTAATCCACAGAGCAGTGCTTTAAAATCTCCAAAAAACAGTACTACTTAATAAATTCTTAAAGAATAGTGTAAAAATTCCATTTCTTAGATTTAAGTACAGTTATACCAAAAAAGATATAATATAGGTGCCCTGACAGTTTCTAAAAGTAGAAATGTTTCCTATAGATCTGTTGTCCAAGTTAATGAGTTTCAGGGTTATCCTTTTTCTAATCTCACAATATGTTATTGTTCCCAAATGTTTTAAACATCTAACTCTTATTATACATAAGCTTAAAAAACTTAAGAAGCCGTATCTGCAGACACTTTGATGTTACTGAGCATTGTATGTAACAGAACAATTTTTAAAAGTCAAGGTATAGTTGATGTACGATGTTATGTAAGTTATAGATGTACAAAATAGTGATTCACAATTTTTAAGGGTTATACTCCATTTATAGTTATCATAAAATATTGGCTGTGTTCCCTGTGTTGTACAGTATATCCTTGTAGCTTATTTATTTTCTATATAATAGTTTGTACCTCTTAATCCCTTACCCCATCTTGCCTTCTCCCCTTTCCTCTCCCCACTGGTAACCACTAGTTTGTTCTCTACACCTGTGAGTTTATAATAGAGCAGTTTTAATGTTTCTTCTTGGCTGTTAAATTCCAAACTTTTGTCTTGTAAATTAATTTCTGATTAAGACTTTTCTTGCTGGATTTAAAAATTAATTTTCCAGAGTTGACAAGATCAAATAAAAACATATATATATATATTTTTTTGCCAAGGGCAGCATTTTTCAAACCAGCTTCCCAGGGACACCAGTGTTGTGAGATGCCTTGTGGGGATAAAAAGGTTTCCTTTGCCAAGAGAGGTTGGAAAGCAGCCTTCCCAGATTGAAGAGATTTACGGTACATATTAGCATATTAAAGACTGAACTTTTGTGGTAAAGAACCCTGTTAAATCCAGTGTTTCACAAATTCACTTGGTCATGGATTCTTTTTATCAAAGAATATCTATTAACATCCCTTTGAGAAATCCTGCAGGAGAATTTTGGAAATGACTGCTTTTAAGCAAGTTTAATTAATTTTGTGTTAATTCGAATCCCAGATTTGGACAGGATCTAGTTAATTTGGTTGTCATTGCAGGAATGTTTTCTCACAGCCTTTCTTATGGGTCATTGGTTTTCTAATTTATAGATAACTTACACTTTTGGTCTACTTGAGTTGTAGCTGAGCTATGTCTTTCATTGCCCAGGATTTGTCTGTTATAACTCTCACCCTCTTATCTTGGGACAGCCCCTCAGAATGGTATAAAACACATAGGTCAGCTCTTAAATATGTGAAGAAATTATTTTGTCCCTTTCTTAAAACTTTTCTGTCAATACTTCCATCTCCTTTATTTCATTTTTATATGATAGGATTTTTGTCATATCTTTCTTTTTCTAGCATGTTCTGTTTGAGTTTTTACTTTTGAAATTGTTAAGATCCTTGAGTTGAAGGCAGAAAATGAGTTGAAGGAAAGTCTACCCAGTAATCACAGCTGTATAACAAGAGCGTGGGCCAAAGTTATCTACTCCATGTGTCAACTCCTTTTACATTATCTGTGACCTTCCACCTCCCTACCTTTGTATGTGTTGACCTGTTTACCTGTTTACTTACCTTTACGGATTTTTTTCTCCTTTGTCAAAGGATAACTCCTTTAGTCTTAACCATTTTCCAGTTTTTCTACAAAGAACAAGTACTGATTTTATTTTCAGAAAAGAGCAAGATAATGTTATTTTGTAAATCTTAGTCTTTTCCACTCTGAATTTGCTATGGGAAGGGAAGGCAATTGGATAATTCATCTCCTTTGCAGGAATGGCCTGATAATGACTAATGTGTTGCTATTCCTAAGGGTATTTGTGTTTCAAATATCTTGGTGATAGTTCTGGTGGGAGGTCTGCAAATATGGCCTGAGGGCCAAACCAGGCCACAACCTGTCCTTTGGAACAGCCCATGAGCTAAGAATTATTTTTACATTTTTAAAGAATTGAAAACAAATCAAAAGAGGAATATTATTTGGGTACACATGAAAATTATATGAAATTCAAAATTCATTGTCCATAAATAATTATACTGAACCCAGCCAGAGCCATTCGTTTATGTATTATTGTACCACGTGACCCTTAAATCCAAAAATATTTAACGTCTAGCTCGTCACAGAAAATATTTGTGGAGCTCTATCTCTGGGTGAGGTTTTGTATATATTTAGGGTAAGATTTTGTGTGTATTCACTTTCCTCCAAATCCATTTGTGAAGATGGCTTTCTTTTCCTACATGTAAGGCCAGCTATGGTTCTGTGAATGTAGTTTTATACCATAGCTGCAGTGACCTGAAACAAATTAGACTGCCAGATATTTCTCCAGCAGAGATGGTTTATTCAAGATCTGCAGACAATTGCAGTTCAGGGCCTGCAGCCTTGGGGAGCAATGTGCAAGTCCCCACATGGCAAGGGAGGGAGCTGCTTTTATAGAGTGGAAAGGAAGGTGGGAGGGCTGTAATTAACAAAGAGTCCATGGCTTTTCATTGGCTGAGCCTTCGCCAGCAAGGAAGATAAGCCTTCTTCCTGTTGGGGTCTGCTGTCATCACAGGGCTTGAGAGCTCCTTCTGCTGGTCTCCTGACTCTATTTAGTTGAGGTTTTTGTTTATTTTTTTTTACAGCTCCTTTGCTGAATCTGCTTCCCTCTTTGATTTACTTAACAAAATGGTATTTGAAAAGGCCAGCTCAGTACATTGCTTTATTTCTTAGGCAAAATTTTCTTTCTGTGATAATCCTCTTTGAGTCAAGATGTAGTCATGAAAGATACACCCACTTCAAATAAGAGTTTAGTAAGTAAGCTGATGAAAAGCCGAGAAAATGTGTCCCTTGTCCCTCAAATTAGATCTGTTTCCCAACTAGATCACTGGGTAGCCCTTTAAATTTGACTATTCCATTTACTCTTTGCTCTTCTAAGATAGATTCTCCTTTTTCCTTTAGATGAAAGGTTTTGTAGTGGTTGGCATTGCCAGCTTTTCCAGCTTTATTAGTATTATGATTAGTCCTTTTATTTAATTAAATATTAATTATTTTTGGAACTTTTTTCAATAAATACAAATTATACATGCTTTTAAATGTATTTCTGTTGTGTGTACTTCCAGATTAGAACAGTCTGACATCCTGTCCGATATTCTGGGCACTGTTATTAATTCCTGTTGAATTGTGATGAGTGTAAACATGTCCCATGTGCAAACATTTCTGCCACTCAGTAACTCAAAGGGAATGTGAGTTAAATATTTTTAAGAGCAGCTTTTAGGAGATATATTTTACATACCATAAAAATCACTTTTTAAAAGTGTATATAAAATTGAACGATTTTTAGTAAATTTATAGAGTTGTGACATCATCACCAGTCTAATTTTAAAGCACTTCCATTGCCCTGAAAAGAAACATGGTGCTCATTTGCTTTGTTCTTCCCACTCCCCTCAGCCCTAGGAAACCACTGATAGCTCAAGAGATTTGCCTTTTCTGTATATTTCACATAAATAGAATCATTATGATATGTGTTTTTTTGGCTCTGGCTTCTCCCACTTAGCATTGGGTTTTTGTTGTTGTTTTGCTGTTGTTGTTTTTCGATGTTTGTCCATGTGGTAGCAGGTATTCATTCATTTTTATTGTCAAGCAGTATTCCATTCTATTCATATATCACGTTCTGTTTTTCTGTTTAACAGTAGATTGACATTTGGGTTGTTTCCACTTTTTGGCTATTATGAACAATGCTGCTATAAACATAAACATACAAGTCTTTGTATGAACACATGTTTTCATTTATCTTGGATATTCATCTAGGAGTGGAATTGCTGGGTCATTTGGTAAATCTAGTTAACAGTTTAAAAAACTGCCAAACTATTTTCCAAAGTGGTTGCACCATTTTGTATTTCTACTAGCAACGTGTGAGGGTTCTGGTTTCTCTAAATCCTTGCTAATACTTGTTCTTGTCCGTCTTTTTGATTTTAGCTATCGTGTTTCTCTAACAAGTAATGACATTTAGCCTCTTTTCATGTGCTTATTGGCCATTTGTATATCTTTGGTGAAGTATCTGTTCAGATCTTTGCCTATTTTTTAGTTGGGTTATATGCCCTCTTATTACTGAGTTTTCTTTTATCACTTATGCTTTTGGTGTCATTTATAAGATATCTTTGCCTAAGCCAAGGTCGCAAAGATTTACTTGTATGTTTTCATCTAACAGTTGTATAGTTTTAGCTCTTATATTTAGGTCTCTCATCCACTTTGAGGAAAAGGTCCAAATGAATCCTTTTGCATGTAGATATTAGTTTCCCAGCGTCAGTTGTTGAAAAGATGTAACACTGAATTGCCTTTGTTCTTTCATCAAAAACCAGTTGTCCATAAATGTGTGAGTCTATTTCTGGATTGGGTTCCATTGATGTATATATTTTTACCAAAAACATTTTTTAAAAGATTCTTTACTAAGTCTTGAAATTTGATTTATATGAACACCATTCTGTCATTGGTCATTTATCAGACCAGTTTAGATGGGTCAGGGGGAACACTTAGAAGACTTGGTGTTCAGGAATGGCGGTCTCCCTCTGCGTGTTGGTCCTTCAGCAGCATTTATTTAACTCCACCTGTGTGATAGGGCATGATGCCAGGTACTAACTCTCACAGATGCCGTGGTGGGCCTTGCAGGCAAAGACAAATCCCCTGCTGGGAAGTAGGTGGTGGAGTTCATAATTTTATTTCCTGAGTTTCTCTTTTTTCCCCATCACTGGGCAGGCACTCAGGGGCCCACAGCCGAGGGCAAGGCTAAGGTCACAGGCAAAGTACAGATGACTAATCTTTTATTTATTGAACAAAACTTCTTTGACAGTCTACTGTGTGAAAGGTAATGTGCAAAGCATGAGGCATTTATAGTGAGGCCCTAAGACACAGCTCTGTCCTTTTAAGGGGCTTATGCTTGTGTATATCATATATGTAAAACTATTCTTTAAGGAAAATGATGATCGGTGTCTTGGTATAAACCAAGGAATGTGGGAGGGCAGAAGAGGGAAGCCTTCATGGTTTGGGCAACATTAGAGCTTGACCTTGAAGGAAAAGTAAGATGCAATAGCTGTAGGAGGAATGGGACAGAACAGCATTTTTGGTAGAAGGAATAACCATGAAGCAAGCAGAGAAATACCACCGACAGTGGGGGCTTTGAGAATATGACCTCAACTATTCAGCCAACATTCCTTTCAAATCCTCTTAGCTTTTGGGACTGGACATGCAGCTGTCCCGTTAAGGCATTGGGACCTACATGTCCTGCAGTGTACCCACAGCTGTGTCCTGGGTTCACCTTTGGAAATGTGGCCCCTGATTTGCTAGGTGGTACCTGGTTCCAGCCTACTCTTGGTGAAATGTGTCTGTTTAAAAGAGAGGATGCTCAGAACAGGGGCTGGAGGGGAAATAGCGTCCACTTAGACTTTAGGCTTTAGTATGAGATATACATGGGCATCGCCTCTGATTCTGGTCGTGAACACCTGCGCGGAGTAGCCGCTGAGCGTTTGTGGTCTATGAGTCTCTGTCGAACAGGTTGGCATCTGGAAATTTGGCAAAATTGTAATGTTGTTTAGGAGATTATCACTTTTTAAAAATTGAAGTATAGTTGATTTACAATGTTGTGTTAATTTCTGCTGTACAGCAAAGTGATTCAGTTTTACATACATATACCTTCTTTTTTTAATAATTCTTTTCCATTGTGGTTTATCATAGGACATTGAATATAGTTCCCTGTGCTATACAGTAGGACCTTGTTGTTTATCCATTCTATATATAAAAGCTTACATCTGCTAACCCCAGCCTCCCACTCCATCCCTGGGAGGTGATCACTTTGATGAAATTGATGGCATCTTTGCAAGTTTGAATCTTCCCACAGAAGATATAATTCTGTGGCAGAGATTCGTTTCAACAACAGCATATATAACATTTGTCAAAAGTTTTTCTCATTAAGTAATTAATGGAATAATCCAGTATTTGTGACTCCCTCCAAACATATCTGTTTCCTAGATATGTTTAGCAGTGGTTTTAGTTTGGAAAATATAAATCATGGTACTGGGGGCCTTGGAGTTTCATCTGGATTTAAGGAAACATTTTAACAGGCAAGAGGTTTTAGGCATTAGCATGGATGAGAGCAGAGACAGAGGAATTGCATCGTCTGGGGGTGTCTTTAAAAATAGTTTCCGTGTTCATCTCCCTATTGCAGTTGTCTTGGTCATAATCCTGGGTTATTTCAAAGGTTTAATGAAGAGGATGCAACCAGTTGTTCTCAGTTGTTTACTTGTAAGGACTTGAGGACATGGGCTTATGTTTAAAGAAGAGTGAATTAGTTGCATGTAAAGTATCAGAGAGCATCATGGTATTAAGGCCTCAGAACTATAAAATGTGCTCCTGAGAGACCCCTGAGATTTTCCATTCCTTGAGACTTCAAAAGACGTGAAGCAACCATTTGTGTCATCCCCCTTTGGAAGTCTCTCGCCCAGTGTTCTGAAAGCAACGAGGGAAGTGCCCCTGTTGGTGTGACCAGAAGGCAGCCCTGCTCACCGGCTCCCCCGCCCTGGCGCCTTACCCACAGTATCTGCCCTACTCTCCCCACGAGGGTCCCGCTTCCTCCCCAGCCTGCAGCCTGACTCATGTTATAACCATTCCAGCAAGTGGCACACAAGTGGCTAGTCATCCTCCGTGAAGGAGAAGTTAGTCCTTGAGGGCTCAGTTGGTTCTTGGCTTTTCTGTGTGCCCTGTGATTGTGCTTCTTTTTGCTATAAACAGCTATGTTGTAAAAGGTATTTTATTCATTTAAAAAAATTTTAAATTGAAGTATAGTTGATTTACAATATCATGTTAGTTTCAGGTGTACAGCACAGTGATTCAGTTTATATATATCTATCTATATATGTAGATATGTATATTCCTTTTCAGATTCTTTTCCCTTATAGGTTATTACAAAATATTGAGTAAAGTTCCCTGTGCTATACAGTAGGACCTTGTTGGCTATCTATTTTATGTATAGTAGTGTGTACATGTTAATCCCAACCTCCTAATTTATTCCTCCCCCACACCCTTTTCCCCTTTGGTAACCGTAAGTTTGTTTTCTATGTCTGTGAGTCTTTTTCTGTTTTGTAAATAAGTTCATTTGTATCATTTTTTTAGATTCCATATTTAAGCAATATTGTATGGTATTTGTCCTTCTCTGTCTGGCTTACTTAGTATGATAATCTCTAGGTTGCTGCAGGTGGCATTATTCCATCCTTTTATATACACACACACACACAAAAACACACAACACCCCCCCACCCATATCTTCTTTATCCATTCATCTGCTGATGGACATTTAGGTTGCTTCCATGTCTTGGCTATTGTGAATAGTGCTTCAATGAACATTAGGGTGCATGTATCTTTTTGAATGATGGTTTTCTCTGGATACATGCCCAGGAGTGGGATTGCAGGATCATATCGTAGCTCTATTTTTAATTTTTTAAGGAACCTCCATAGTGGCTGTTACCAACTTACATTCCCAGCAACAGTGTAGGAGGGTTCCTGTAAAAGGTATTTTACATGGTGCCAAAAGGAAAGAGGACAGTTCCTATTTGGGGCAAGTGTCTACTTCATTGTTGAATTACTGTGGAACAGGTTTGGCATTGACAGCCTGTAGGGCATTTGAAACAAGCCCCAAGGAGATGATTCAGCTCAAAAGTGCTCAGTAAGCAAAGTTTTTGTCACTCCCCTCTGTCCCTCTCCTGGACTCTTCTCTCCCCACTCAACAGCTGCTGAGGGTCCTTCTGCCCCCTCCTCAGTGTTCAAAGCTCTTACTCTGGACTGCTGGGTGCCCTGCGGTGCCTCCCTCCCCCTCCTCCAACCCCCAAAGTTATTCCTTCTTATCGCCAACCATGGTCGAGGCTTCTTTGAAATGGATAATAGACAGGTGTTAAGAAGAAAATCAGTCTGCTAAAGTGACTTGGCATGAAGGGGCAATGACTGGTATGTTTCTCTATTCCAGGAGCTGTCTTTATTTTCATCTGGGAACTGGATATATTTACCTGAATGCATCTCCAGTTTCTAATAATTAATCTGAACCTAACTTACGATGTTGGAGTCATTAAGTGGGGGTTTATTGAGGATATACACATTTTTTGAACTAGTTGTAAATTTTGGTCATGTCTGTAACTTAAATGAAAGTTTAAGAAAATAATTTTACATGATTTTTCTTGAAAAATATGCACAATTCTGATTCATAACTTTTCCAGTAAAAGCTAGAATTTGACAATACAGTGGAATCTGTTTAAAATGTTGGTGATAACGGAGCAGGACTTTGATACTGTAGCTATGGGTTACCTGTGTCAAACAGGCTCATTTTACATACAGTTCTGTTTTTAGGACTTGACACATATGAGCTCATGTAGTGCATCACTGGTTTAAAAGTATTCAGCAGAGTTGTCATCATTTGTCTTGTTACATCACTGCAGTCACACATTTACGTTTATTTCAAAATTTAGTTTCATTGACTAGCTTATTAACTATTCATTGGAAGTAAGTGATTCTGATTCCCATTTTCCCAGCTTTTTCTTCCTTTTGCCCAAATTGTGAGAAGGTGAATGGGAAAGAGGTGAATATAAAAATGCCAGTGATTGGTACCTTTCCTTTTCCTTGTGTTATCATTGAAAACTGTTCTGATAGATTAGGACTTGCTGTGATTTCTTGAAGTGATAAATAGTTTAAAGAAAGGTTTATGTAAGTAGTGAGCTAGGAAGATATTTTATAAACTTTTAAAAGGAGAGGCCCACATCCTCCTGCCAAAACATCGCTGTATTTGACCCTCAGGACAGTCTTGGGCAGAAACATCCTTTAGTCTCATCTGAAAAAGCCCCCTCCTACCTTTTAAAGCCTACATGGAGTGGATGACGCTGATGTCTTTGTGAACCCATGCTCCTTTGTTTGACATTGTAGTATAGAGGTTGTTTAGACCACATCTTTCTTTTTTTTAATAAATTTATTTATTTATTTATTTATTTTTGGCTGTGTTGGGTCTTTGTTAGTGCACGCGGGCTTTCTCTAGTTGCGGCGAGCGGGGGCTATTCTCGTTGTGGTGCGCGGGCTTCTCATTGGGGTGGCTTCTCTTGTTGCAGAGCATGAGCTCTAGGCGCACTGGCTTCAGTAGCTGTGGCTCGTGGGCTCAGTAGGTGTGGCTCGCGGGCTCTAGAGCACAGGTTCAGTAGTTGTGGTGCACGGGCTTAGTTGCTCTGCAGCATGTGGGATCTTCCCGGACCAGGGCTCAAACCCGTGTCCCCTGCATTGGCAGGCGGATTCTTCACCACTGTGCCAGGAGGGAGGTCCCTAGACCACATCTTTAATGAAAGTTAACTTCAAAAACAGTGGGCAGATACAAAATAATTAATATGCAGAGTAATTGATTTCTAAGTTCATTTTTCCCTTTCAATTACATTACTTATAAGTGTTTAGCACCAAGGCCTATACAGGTCTGCAGGCGATAAAAGATCCACAGGACAATGGGGAGACACGTGCAAAAATAGATTTTTGTCTGTTTTCCTGTGGACTGAAGGGAAGACCTGGAAGGAAAGGTAGACCCAAATCAGACCAAACCAAACCAGAACCAGCCACCAAACCCCAAACAAATTGTTACAGAAAAGAGCTTCTTGCTTTAAAATTTCTAAAAATCGGAATCGCCTTTTGTAAAGGTTCCTACGACAATGGTGAAGCTGTACAGAAGAGAGTATAAGAAGTACCTGGGTGAAACCGTGACTAAAATGCCCCCAAATCATAAAGTGTTTATCAGTAAGAAAGATGCTCTTATTTTATTTAACAACCTATAGTTCTACCTTGTAGTGAAAGACTAGAGAAGACTTTGTTGTTTTTTGCTTGTTTTTTAATTGATTGTAGATCGTCAACCTGAAAGCTTAAAAGAGAAATCTTCTTTGTCCAAGAACTAATCAGGTCCAATATGGAGTAGACAGATTATTTGTGCTACTTAGGGCCAACACTGATTTGTTTAAAACTCTTCATTATTTTATTCATTAATACCCTATGATGTATGACGAATATCTTTATTTTATGGTTAAAAAACAGTGAAGGAGGTAAGTTATGTATGGCCTTAATGCTGACCTAATATACTGCCTAGGAAAAAGCATGATCACCTTTTTATTACATCAGATAAGGATATTTCCCTTTTATATTTACCTGCACCAATTTAGAATTTATGGTAATTTCGGAAGAGTCTGAGCTGTGGTTTTATTTTTTCACCATTCTTAAAGAAATAGTACTGAAATAAGTTTGTAATAACTGTTCAGATAAGGCACCTAAGCGAATACATTGTTTTGAAGCATTTCTATGTATTTTTAAAGCATCAGTTTACGTATCAATAATTTATATGGTAACATATTAATAGAGTAGGACTTGTAAGGAGCTCTCCCAGGAGAATGTGGTTGCTTATTTTTCCTGAGTGTGTTTGTTTGAAGTCAAAAAATTACATTGAAAAACGTTTTCACTTATAGTTTTCCCTGAAGCTGACTGTCCCCTTTCTCTCCACCTAAGGCAGTGAGGCGCTCTCACTTGGGACAAGCCTTCTTTTATTATTTATGCGGCTTTCTAAAGATAGGGGTTGTTTTCCAGAATACTGTGTCCTTCAGATGTAGGACTGCTTTAAGAGAGGCCTGGCAGTCCTTTCTGGCATTTTGCTCCTTGCTGCTGGGTTGGGAGGCGTGCATTTTACCAAGTGGCCTCTGTTTGTTCCACCCCCCCCGCCCCTCCTCCAGCCGAGATACCTTTCCTTCATCCTTGCCTACAGATTGGACCTTTGGGGGCTTTATCTGTGCTTCAGGTTTGCTCAAGATAGTTAGAAGGTTTATATTGGTCAGATACTGTGTCCTCATTCTGCGTAGAAGCCTTCAGTGGCTGTCTTTGCTTTGCTCAGGGAAGGTCTGTCCTTGTTCAAGTGGCAGGCCAAGCCCCCTCCATGCCCTGGCCCCCTTCCACCCTCATCCCCTACCTCATGTTTCCTTGGTTCACAGGCGCTTTCCTTCCCTGAAACTCACCCTACAGCTGCATGCACCCTCACCTGGCTCTTTGTTCTGGTTCTTTCTTCCGCCTGGAACACTCTCATCTTTGTGGGGGGACTTCTCAGACTCCAGACCCCTCTGTAAATTTCTGTCATCCTAGCCTGTGGGCCTCAAGAGGTGGCATGCTCTTATTCAACTTTGCACCCTTAGAAGTCAGTTGATACCCTGGCATATGATGGATGCTTACTAAATATTTGGTGACTTGAACTGAACTGCAGCTCCACTGTGGCAGCAAGTTTAGGTATGGGAAGTAAAATTTTTGTGGAATTTGTCTAGATTGACATCAACCACTGCAGAGTCAGACTTTTGAGAAAGGTATCCTTGAACATTACATAAGCAGCTATATGATGATCTGATCTTCAAAGTTGAATTTGATTTAGCCCATGTAAAATCAGACAATTACAAGTTAACAAAATAAAAATTTTGAGTGGTATTTTGAACACTTAAACCATTTAGATGATACAGACCTGGCATGATCTACTCTGTTCTCTATCAAAAATAAAACGGAAGTATTTAGTATGTCATCACCAGGACCTTGTTTGGAATCTCAGCCTAACCTCCTTCTACTTTTATTTCCCTTCCTTAGGAAACTTTTCTTAAGCAAAAGATGAGCGCCCTCTAGGGGTGAACTGTAGGTGCAATGCTGTACACGTTTTAAAAAACACTGCAAAATTCTGGAAGTATTGTATGAAATATAGAAAAGGATGCTTCATCCCTGTTATGTAATTCAAGTTATATAATTTAACCACAGAGTGTCTCAAAGTGCTTTCACGTTGCTCATCACTTCCTCGAGCACTGTTTATTCAGACAGTTTTTTGTCCCACAGGGAATATCCAAAATGGGAAGAAAGAATTTTATTAAAAAGTGAAAGCGGAAGGTTGAGACTGTTGGCAGTTTGCAGTCATCTGTGAAGGAAAGTTACCAGGCCAAATATCTATGACACAGACTTTGGATAAAATAAAAGGCTTTTCTGTGTCAGCTTAACTATTTAATCCCTTCCTTTTTTCATCCCCAGTTGATCACATGATCAGATATTTCTCTAGGACCCCAGTTATTTCCACGCAGTTCATCCATTACCACTCCTTCCCCATAATGTTAATTTTTTTCTTTTTTTCCATAATGTTGATATTTAATTTTTAATTAACATTCTCTTTTACCCTATTCTTTTGTGGTGAAGAAAATGAGCCATTACTTATAAAGCACTTAAACAGGGTTGGATGCCTAGTAATAACTCATCGTTTATATATTTTTGTTTATTTTTGTTAATACTGGTGGCATTTGTTTTATACAGAGTGATAAAGATGAGAATAATGGTATCTTACCTTTATGTAGTGTTTTTCATATACAGTATTTCTCTGGACCTTCAGAATGATCTTCTGAGACAGGAAAAACAAGCAATATTCCATGATAACCAATGACTCAGGATGTTTTCAAGCATTATAGAAGCTAAATTATTCTATTTATGTATTTTTTTCTAAAATTCTTAAGAAATTAAGCCAGAAGGCTTAAGAGTAGCTTTCCGTTTTACATATTTTCTCTTTTAAGTTGACACATTGATTTTTTTAAAACAATGACAATTTTATTTTCAGATCACAGAATTTTTGTTCTCTGATTTGAACTCGAGGCCTTCTGTTTTCAAACTTTCATTTTGCAGGTGAGAAAATTGAGGCTCAGAGAGTTTGGGCAGTTGGTACTAGTTCATGAGACCTATGGCAGAAACATAACTAAAATCCTTTTTTTTTCCCCTTTATAACATGTTTTCTCTTTTCCTAACATGGTTTTACTTGGCATAATCTTCTTCTTCTCTAAACATGCCTAATTTGATTTTTCTTTATTGTTGCATAAATATGATGGTGGAAAAGGACACCTTGCTGTGGAAAGTTTCCCTGATGTAGATGGTTTGGTTCAATCTGGCAAGTTGTGAAATTGCTTTCCTGTGAAATATGTGTTCAGAATCATACCCATCTTTTTTTTTCTTTTATTGAAGTATAGTTGATTATAACGTATTAATTACTGTTGTGTATCAAAGTGATTTGGTTATACATATAAATAGTTCTTTTTTTATATTCTTTTCCATTATGATTTATCATAGGATATTGAATATAGTTCTCTGTGCTATACTGTAGGACCTTCTTGTTTATCCATTCTATATATAAAAGCTTACATCTGCTAATCCCAAACTCCCAGTCCATCCCCCCACCAACCCTCTCCCTCTTGGCAACCACTAGTCTGTTCTCTATGTCCGTGATTCTGTTTCTGTTTCATAGATAGGCAACCACAAGTCTGTTCTGTATGTCTGTGACTCT
This sequence comes from Delphinus delphis, assembly GCF_949987515.2. NCBI lineage: Eukaryota > Metazoa > Chordata > Mammalia > Artiodactyla > Delphinidae > Delphinus > Delphinus delphis. Next base: position 43,978,545 of record NC_082692.2, on the reverse strand, counting down.
GTTTCTGTTTCATTAGATAGGTTTATTTGTGTCCTCTTTTAGATTCCACATATAAGTGATAGCATATGGTGTTTGTTGTTGTCTTTCTGACTTACTTCACTCAGTATGACAATCTCTAGTTGCATCCATGTTGCTGCAAATGGCATTGTTTTGTTCTTTTTTTATGGCTGAGTAATATTCTATTGTATATATGTACCACGTCTTCTTTATCCGTTCGTTTGTCGATGGACGTTTAGGTTGTTTCCATGTCTTGGCTATTAATTACACCCCATCTTTAACTGTCCTGAAGTGAGAAAGACAGAGGAAGTGCATGTGGATTGAAGTGTGACTCAGGCAGGCCTCAGTGGGTAAAGGGGACCAGAGCGCATGGCATACTCAACTCTGTGTGTTGGTTACTGCCCTGCGGGACCCCATCCTGACCGTGCACTTGTGTCCTACTGTACCTTCTGAAGATGTCAGACGTGCACTATGGAGTTGTCTATTTTGAGGGATTCAGCAGCTGGCCAAGGGTCAGGAGCTGCATAATATTGTTTATATATATGTGATCTCTCATGTCCCTGCTCAGGCTCTTAGAGTTAGTCTGCTTTCTGGTTACACTGGAGATACATAGAGGAGTACATAGATTTAAATGCAGTGATGTGCATGAAATTCACAAGCTTAGCTCCTCTGCCTTGTTTTTTTAATTGAGGTATAATTGACAGATAACATTGTATTGGGTTCAGGTGTACATCATCATGATTTGATATTTGTATACATTGCAATATGATCACCACAAAACTCTGTAGTTACCATCCATCACCAGACAAAGTTACCTTTCAGGATTTATTCTCTTGGCAGCTTTCAAGTATGTGCTACGATATTATTGACTATAGACACCATGCTGTATGTTACATCCCCATGACTTACTTATTTTATAACTGGAAGTTGGTATGTTTTGATCCCCTTTGCTTGTTTCACCCACTCCCCATACCCCTTCCCCTCTGGCAACCACCATTCTGTTCTCTGTATCTGTGATTTTTGTTTTGTTTCGTTTGCTCATTTGTTGTTTTTTTAGATTCCACTTATAAGTGAAATCATATGGTATTTGTTCTTCTCTGTCTGACTTATTTCACTTAGTCTAATTCCCTCAAGGTCCATGTTGTTGCAAATGGCAAGATTTCATTTTACTGGCTGAGTAATATTCCACTGTGTATATATCACATCTTCTTTATTCATTCATCCATCTATGGACATCCTCTGTCTTGTTTTCAAGTAGGCCCTTGGGCTTACAAATTCAAGCTCATGACTTGGAATGAGGCCAGGTGAATTCTTACAGTGAGTAGTATGTGAGTAGAAAATTAAGTATTAGTGCTCATTTCATAAAGTTGCTTTTCTGCACGCATGTGTGTCATGGATGTCATAGATTTGTTCCTGAAAAGATCCTTGGAAATTGGTTCATCTCTGAAATGTAATTGAGTACTTCAGGGGATTGTCATTTAATGGTATTTATTGAATGGAAGGTAAATACTGAGTTGGCCAAAAAGTTTTTTCCGTAGCATCTTATGGAAGAACCTGAACAAACTTTTTGGCCAACCCAATATTTAATGGAAGGAATAATCTCTTTGTAACTTATTTGGATATGTATAGATTTTCTAAATAAGGATTGCCTGAAATGTGTTATGATATACTCTTTTTTTTTTTAGAAAAATGAAGTATTTTTGAGCTTTCTATTACTGTTGTATCTTGTGACACCAAAGAGTCAGCTGATATTCCTTGGGAATTAGGAAATCAAAATAAAAATGTCAGCTTGTGAAAATGGGGACACTTGGTTAAAAGTAATTTGACTGTTTCAGTTTTCCTTGCCACTTTATGGGTACTATTGGAATTAGCAATTACTTAGAGCTGTTGGGCCTGAGTTTAATGCCTATATTTTTTGTAGTAATGATGCATAGATGGATAATTGAATATTAAATTAATGGAATATTAAAAGGTTCTGTGACTTAGGCAGAAAGTCCCAAAATACTGTTATAGGAGGTGGTAAATTTGATACGAAACTCTTAAGGGAAGTTTTTTCTTCACTAATCAAAAATATTTTCTGACGATAAAACATACTGCAAAACATGTAGATAGTCAGTTAAGATAATAAAATTTAGCTTCTTTTTTAGACCCAGAAGACTTACCCATCAAAGCCTTGCTTCTAGTTTCCATTAGGCCCTTTCTTGCTGGTTGCTCTGTAGTCAGAGAGTTTTGACTATACTTTGGATCTCTGTATTACTTTCTGCTGTATATTCACCTGACATTTTGCAAGCGTAAAGGAGTTTGACTCATGTGTATAAACCTCCAGAGTGTACCACACAGACAGGGAGCATGTAGGGCTGTGCCCAAGTGATGCAAGGGGGATGCTGGTCTCTGCCTCTTTCTGGACCACTTCCTTGACTCCTTTCCTGAGCGCAGCGCAAAGTAACGCAGCCCAGAATCACCCAAAGGTGAGAACGTGGAGATGAACCAGCCCACTGTGGGACAGCCATTCTCACAGCCTGCTCTGTCCTTGTCTGTCTGGCAGACACCTTACAGTGGGCCAAGCATTCATTCACAGGAAGTGTCCCTGCGTGGCCAGCTAGCAGAGTTTGGGGGAAATCTTTGGTGGTTTGAGCTCTAAAATCAGAAACTTAAACGAGGCCTGTTAACTTGCAGCTAGTGTAAATGTGGTTATGAAAACCCTCCAATGGAAGGGGTAAATTTGGAGGTTGGGATTAACATATATACACTACTATATATAAAACAGATAATCAACAAAGACCTACTGCATAGTACAGGGAACTCTGCTCAGTACTCTGTAATAACCTATATGGGAAAAGAATCTGAAAAAGAATAGGTATATGTATAACTAAATCACTTTGCTGTACACCTGAAACTAACCCAACATTGTAAATCAAATTACTTAAATGTAAAGTAAAATATTAAAAAAGAAGGTATCAAAAAAAAGAAAGAAAGAAAGAAAGAAAACTCTCCACCACAGGAAGATTTACGCTGTGCAGAAGAATTTTGGACAGAGGTCTTATGACCTCACATATATGAATTTTAAAAAACATTTTATTTTGAAATTACCATAGACTCACAGGAATTTTCAAAAACAGTATACAGAGTCTCATGTACCCTTTCCCCAGCCTACATCTGTGGATTTTTAAAGTGTGGAGTGTGTGCCTCTGGCATCCTGGATTTTGTGGCCCAGAGATTAGGAAGACCAACCGGGGGATAAAAACTCACCCCTCTTGCTGAGGTGGCTTTGGTTGCTGTATCAGGAATCATGATTCAGGTCAGGGCATTGCCTGTATTTTGGAAATTGTAACTCTATGTAGTTGTCCAGATTTTTATATATTCTGTTGTGTTAAAAATTTAACAGTTTTACTTGTATGAATTATTAATCTGAAATTTATTTTTTTAGTTTTTAAATTTTATTTTATTTTTTTGCGGTACGCGGGCCTCTCACTGTTGTGGCCTCTCCCGTTGCGGAGCACAGCCTCCGGACGCGCAGGCTCAGCGCCCATGGCTCACGGGCCCAGCCGCTCCGAGGCATGTGGGATCTTCCCGGACCGGGGCACGAACCTGTGTCCCCTGCATCGGCAGGCGGACTCTCAACCACTGCGCCACCAGGGAAGCCCTAAATTTTATTTTTTAAGTAGTGAGAGAATACTAATATTTTTAAAAACACTACATGAGTGAACACATGTACATGAAGGAATGTTTTCTCCTTGTCCCCTTTCTTGTTTGAGTCTTAAGGGTGATCTGGGTTCTAGGACCGAAAATTTTAAATTGCTTTTTTCTGTGTAGGTTCGAAAACACGTGAATGATCTCTATGAAGACTTGAGGGACGGACACAATTTGATCTCTCTTTTAGAGGTTCTTTCAGGAGACACCTTGGTAAGTTTTAAATTTCATAATTTATTTTGAAGAACATGTAATCCTTTTTGCATATGACTAATTTGTTTTCAGCACAGACTGTTCAGAGTTTTGCAGCATTCATCTTTTGAGCTGCTGTGAATTCTGCCTGGAAAAAGTTCTGGTTAGATTATGAAGCATTTTCAGACTTTAAATGCTGTGCATTTGGGAGATGGAAGTACTTTGATGACCTTGCTTACATAATCAATTCTATAATTAAAATACTACTTCTGTTCTTTTTTACCTTTGGGTTTTTTTTTTTTCTTATCAGAAGTTAGATGCATAATATAACCCCCTATTAAAAGACTCACAAATAGCAAGGAAATAAGCATCACTTTCTGACAGATGGTCTAACCCCCTCCACAGGTGTCATCTCCTTTTTTGTGAACATTTCTCCCCCTTCTTGGTTACCTGGTCTCCTTCATTAAGTTCTGTTCATGCTCTTCTTTTCATTTCTGGTCTGTCTTGTGTCTTTGCTGTCCTATCTTCTGTCTGTTATATTCATTAGCCAAGGGAACGAGATTTTTTGAAGACCTTACGATTGGTGAGTGCCACAGAAGCATGCGAATATGAACAGCATGAGGATGTGGAGGATGAGGATAAGGGGGTAGGTGTCGCCCCCGTAACTCCACTAACCTAGCCTTACATGCGGTGAGCGCTAACACAATAGTGTAACCCACGGGTTTGGGCTCCTTTTTAGAAAACTGTAGAAAGGACCAAAACCCGCAGGGAGATGGATGTGTGTGTACCAGCAACTTGGACAAAGGACATATTTTCTCTTTAAATTTATTTCTGTATTTCTGTGCACTGCATGGTATTCGAACATATGTGGTTAAATTACAGGAGGGCATTTGAGCTAAAGAAATTTATATACCTTTTGTATAAGTATGGAAATCTTACAACCAGCCCACTAATTTTAATGCAGATCTGTTCCACTTCTGAAATTAATATTTCCAACATAACTGTCTTTTGTTTTATTTGAAGGAACTTACGGACATTTATTTAATGTTTAAGATTATGCTTTAAATCATTCCTACTGGCAGTAGGTATTTGAGGGACATTCTTTACCTACCTTATATGTCTCGTTTTATTTAGGGGGGAATACTTAAAATGCTAGAATCCTGACAGGGCTCACAGAGCTGTTTAATCCCGGTGACACTCAACTGACTCAGCCTACCTTTGCAAGACAGATGTGCTTCTTTTGTCATCACGTCCCTAGAGCCCCCTGATTTTATTAGAATTTGTGCTTTTGTGGATCCAGTGGGGAATTCATCACCATCATTTCTCCTGTTATATGGAACTTATTTTCCCATTCTGTGGTCTGCTGTCTGTTTTAATTCTGCTGCCTTTGGCTTCAGCAACCTATTCATGTTTGAGCAGCTCAGCTGTCAGTTTTCTTTTTTCTTTTTTTTCCCTTTGGAAGATATTATGTGGTAAATTTCAGCTCCATTCTTTGCATTTTTGTTGAACATTTTCTCAGGTCTGTTTCCTTACGTTTTCCTTCTGCTAACTTGTGACATTTCTTAAGGGAAATGGCATCAAGGAAAAGAGTTAACGGTTTGTCAGTTTTCCTGAGACAGCAAATCATCACGTCCATCCCCAAGCAGTGTAAAACTATTAGCGAGTCCAACCGATTTTGTGCAAAACGAAAATAAAATAAAGAGGAAATATATTACATGGCCTTAATTGCTTTTCTCTCTTCCTCTATCATGGCTAAGTAAACCTCCACTGTCTTTCTCCTTCTTGGTGATTTTTATACTAACTGATGCTACTTTACCTCATTTTCATTAACATGCCATACATATATGATTATAAAAACCTTCTTGATTTAAAGTTTATTAAGAAGGCAAAATGGGGAATGGTATTTAATTCTTTTTGTGCATCTGTAGCTAATAACTGTAGGCTAGAATTATAAGATAGTGAATATGAAAAGTGTACATGTTCCGTGGTATTTTCTCTTTTTCTTTTGTTTAAATATTTGGAATAAAGGATCTGTTTAAAATAAAATAATACTCAGAAAAATCCCAAGTTTAAATTCAATCTCAGATAATACAAAAAATTTAAAATATCATTAAAATATTTAATGGATCTACCCAAGCAGTAAATACTGTTTTGACATATTAAGATGAGCATACAGTATATTTATATAGGGTATTCAGCATACGTGTATTTAGCATGATCAGTGGTATCAGAAAATACAGTGTTTTTTATACCCTGCATTTTTCTATTCTTAGCCCAGAGAGAAAGGTCGGATGCGTTTTCACAGACTACAGAATGTACAAATTGCACTTGACTATTTGAAAAGACGCCAGGTATGATGTTTTTCAAAGATTGTAATCATATAAACATACGTGACTGAATAAATATGCATAGGACCATGTCAGGGAATGAAAAGGTTAAAGTTGACTGTGAATTATAATCATTAAACTTGTGCTTTCATGAGACAGATGTTTTAAAATGTTTTTAAACATTTGTTCCAAAGAAAAGGAGGTTAATAGTAGGTGTAAGTGGCTACATTTCCATCTGAATAGGAGCTACTGAGTTTTCCTTCTGTTGGAACTGGAATGCTTTTGCCTAGGAATTTAATGACATTTTAGTAGCAACAGAATGTTAAGAATGTCTATGAACAGTTCTTAGTAGTGGGGAGACAATACTTTATTTTTTATTAAAATTACTTTATTTTTATAAAAGATAGTTAACATAATACTTTTAAAAAACTTGACATATGTATTTTTAATACATAGTAGTGAGGAAGCAATAGTTTATTTTTTATAAGTAGATACAACTGGATAATCTAGAAGTAGTTAAAAATAAAACAGTTCTGACAACAATCCCTGACTGGCTTGAGGTTTCAGAAGAAATGATGGAAAAGAATGAACAACGTATTGGATTTGATCTTGATTTGGTAGCATTGTGTATTATAGAGATATAAGGCAAATAATTGGTAATTTTCAATTAGTAGAAAAAGGAGGAATCAAAGAAACTCAGGATAATTGAAAGTTACTGAAAACAGTGAGAAATCAGAGGTGGCAACAATTTCGCTTTTTAATGGAGTAGGAGGAAGAGAAGAGAGGAGGCAAGGAGGAGCAGGAAACACTGTCTGTTTATTAGTCCTTCATTTAGTTTATTATGGCATCAAAGTGCTTTTAGTTATTAAATTCTAGCAAATACTCAGTGCTTATATTTTAAATGATATTGGTATTTGCCTTACTCTTCTTTATTCTAGTGGAAGTTTACAGAAGGATTAATGGTTAATTATGTCTCCTTGTCGAAATATTTTTGGCAGTGATTTGTCCAGGAAGTAAAATGTTAGGTATCATTTTCTTGAATTCATGATAGATATTTAATTCTTTTACCAGGAAGTAAATGTTAAATATCATCCTTACATTTATTTACCTGAATGCATAATTGGGCAGTTGATAAGCTTTAAGTCTGATTATTGTATTATTTTTAAAGTTTTGAACAGTCTTCCAAATGTCCAGTGAGTTATATAGTTACTTATCTTGGTAGCAATCTATGATAGACAAATAGAATAATAGTGCTAGTTGTTTTTTTTAAAATACTCTTTATGACCGAAGTGTAAGAAAGTTGTTAAAATTATTTGGTGGTTCAGAATAGTTTCCTACTTAATTGTAAAATAACGCTTGTTTTCAAAAGGCAAAATTATTTCTAATTTAAAAATCTTAAGTATTTAGGACTTTTCGCTTGAATTGTGTTTTTTGTTTTGACAAGTGTACTTTTAATACTTGCTGTAGAAGACAAAACCAAAATAATATTGAGGTTTTTTTCCTTTGTAGTTTCTCTATAATTTGCAATGAAAATGAGTGGGGATGGGGGTAAAACAGTAATTTAAGGATTACTGTTATTTAAATTATTCAGGCTTTTTTTTTGTATCTGTAATTTTGAATCACTTTTATGTAGATAAAAATAACTCGTGCTGGTTTGAAAAATATTTTGTTTTATCTCTTCTTCACATACAAAACAGGTGAAATTAGTGAACATTAGAAATGATGACATAACAGATGGAAATCCCAAATTGACTTTGGGATTAATATGGACAATAATTTTGCACTTTCAGGTAAGCCTGATTTTCTTAACTGTCATTTCTTTTAGCCTCATTGCTAGTTTTCAGGTGGTTCATGTGAAGGGTGAATTACACATTCACATCCAAAGGAGGAAGATAAATTTCAGGCTTTCTTTCTTTCTTTTAAAATTTAATTTTAAATTTTATATTGGAGTATGGTTGCTTTACAATGTTATGTTCGGTTCGGGTGTGCAACAAAGTGATTCAGTTATACATATATCCATTCTTTTTCAGATTCTTTTCTTATATAGATTATTACAGAATTTTGAGTAGAGTTCCCTGTGCTGTACAGTAGGTCCTTGTTGTTTATCTATTTTATATATAGTAGTGTGAATATGTTAATCCCAACCTCCTGATGTATCCCTCCCCCCACCTTCCCCTTTGGTAACCGTAAGTTTGTTTTCTAAGTCTGTGAGTCTGTTGCTGTTTTCAAATAAGTTCATTTGTATCATTTTTTTTAGATTCCACATATAAGTGATATCATATGATGTTTAGGCTTTGTTTCTTAAACAATATATTTGTATTATTCCTCTCAGTAACATGCTGCTAATGAACTTGGCATCTCATTTCGTGTTGTTGAAAGCTTAAAATACTTGTAATCTCAGTGTTCGAAGACAGAGATTCCCTTTTTTTGAATGTAGCCACATTTCTTTGTTTATTGGCCAGCATTACCTGATTTAGATACATAAAAGTTTTATGATTCAATCCTTATTTAGAATGGGTTTCATTGATATTACAGTTTCTCAACTATGCCTGCTGTTTTCTCCTAGTTTTGTAGACACTAGGTGGCAGTATCGTTCTCATAAAGACATCTGTTGAACTAGAACTATCCACGTTTCCTGTAGAGCTCCACTTTCTCAAACTAGGTTTAAGGAGAGTAAAGGCAAATATATTAACTATGAATTATTATCTAATTACCAGTGCCAGTTAAAGGCTGATCTTGATCTTTGGTTTTTATAAAATGATGCATTTTTAAAAAAATCATCTTCATTTGATTTAGGGTGAGTCCTAGTTTTGGAACTGGCTTTGGGTTTGTCAATCCCTTGTGTGACCACGCAGCATTGTGTGTGCAGCGCGCAGAGCCTGGCCTGTAGTGGGCACACAGCAGGTCTTACTGATTGACAGCTGTGTGGTGGACCTTGCAGGAGGAAGAGAGAACTTGCCAACTTCAGAAAGGAGCTGGGGTTTTGGACCAAATTTTGGGAAGAAGAAGACTTATTTCTAATCTTTAAAAAATTTGACTGGGATACAGGGTTTGTAGGAGAATGTAGGTGGAAAATAATGTAGTCAGGGCTCATTTGGGAACAGGATAAATCTGGCAGGGATGGACAGGTATAGGAAGTAGAGTCTTGTAGGTTCCAGGACCTGGACAGGCAACAGAGTTGCAGCAGTAGGAATTTGGAGGAGGAGACCCAGGTCCCAGGAGACCAGGTAACCAGGTGTCAGCCTGCCAGACGACAGGGCAGCTAATACAGGTGAATGTCCACTTAGCTGTGCTATTGATGGCTGGGAGATCCAGTATCAGGAAGTGGAAGCAGGACCCTCATTACTAGAGGACCCCATCCTTAGGGGACCTGGGGTACTGAGTACTTACCCAAGGCAGGGATTTGGTCATGGAGCCAGACCCCAGACCTTGTTACCAGCACAGGTGAAGTCTAGCTAGAACTGGCCAAAAAAGCAGATTTTACATGGTGTTTCTCAGCAGCTTTCTCAGGGATCCAGAACTTATAGGGTTGAAAATGCAAGAGCCCCATATAGGGAGGTTAGAGGCCTGTTGGATGGAACCAATCCCATAGTTACTGACAGCTGGTGATACAGGCTGAGTCTGGATTTTGAAGGTCAGAGTGGGAACCCCTGTGGGGCACACCCAGGCTCTGGAGGGAGGGAGAGCTGAGTGTCATCGTTGGCTCTTTTATCTGTAGCCATGAAGGCATCGAGCAAGTCACCTAACCATTCTGTGGGCTCCAGTAAAAAAAATCAGAAATGATCACAGGCCACAGTCAGGGGTATAAGCTGAGAGGCTGAGGTGGTGCCCTCCGAGTGGAGTGATAGAGGCCAGGCAGGACTCAGATGGGGAAGAAAAGTTGAATCCAGGGGGTGGTGTTTTGAAGAAAGAAAGGAAGGGACTTGGTGACAGAGTGTGGAGGATGAAGGAAGGGGATTAAAGATGCCTCTGAACGGTTAAGCCTGGGAGATAAGAACCAGTAATGGAGGTGAGGGTAAAGGGAAAGGTGACCTTCTGCGTGAGTTTGACGTTCTGGTGGGATACCCTGGGCTTCTGTCTGCTGAGCAGCTGGAAATGTGTGAGCAGAGCGGAACTGGGGAGTCAGAGGTACAGGTGATAAACCTGGGAGTTTCCAGAATACAAGTGGTCCTTGAATCTGTCAGAGAGAAGGGATCTTCAGAGGATCCAAGGGATGAGCACGTGTGGAGAAGAGCAGAGAGCAAAGGACAGAAATTTGGGGAAGGCCCATGATTAGGGGTGCAGGAGGAAGACGTTCCATCTGGGGAAACAGAAAATGAACAGTTGGAGACCTCTGGCTGGCAGCTGGCATCCAGCTGGCAAAGCCTATCTCTAATATCAGTGAGCATCTCCCTTTTTCTCTAACACCTTTCTGATCCTACAACACTCCTCTACCTCCCTCTTTTTATTTATATTGAGATAGATTCATCACAGCCCTAGATGATAGTTTTACCAACATTCTCCCAATAGATAGAGCAGCATTCTTCATTTCTAATTGTAGTAACAAGAAAATGTAGTATTGACTAAACCAAGGGAAGATAATTGCAAGTAGAAAGGAATGGTGAGCAGTGTGAAATGCAACCGGAGAGCCTGAAAAAGTTAAGATTGAGTACGGGTTAGTAGTTTTGTCTAGGAAAAAGACATTGGGGACCTTGGAGAAGGTCCCCCCAAGTTCCTGGGAGAAGAAACCAGAAAGTAACAGACCAAAATGTGAGTAAATGGTTGGAAATTAAAGGCAGTATGGTTAGACCCTAAATTGAAAGAATTGTAAAGCAAAAGATCATTCAAAAAAGAATTACATATTAAGAAAGCTCTTTGGGGTTCAGGTGTCTTTGGAGGACAGAAGAGGACTAGCCACAGAAGTACCAAAGAAGTTTTGTTTCTTTTTTTTTTTTTTTTTGGTGGTACGCGGGCCTCTCATGGCTCAAGGGCCCAGCCGCTCCGCGGCATGTGGGATCTTCCCGGACCGGGGCACGAACCCGTGTCCCCTGCATCGGCAGGTGGACTCTCAACCACTGCGCCACCAGGGAAGCCCGTTTCTTTTTTTTTAACATTTATTTTATTGAAGTATAGTTGATTTACAGTGTTGTGTTAATTTCTGCTATACAGCAGAGTGGTTCAGTTGTACACATATATACATTCTATTTCATATTCTTTTCCATTGTGGTTTATCCCAGGATATTGAATATAATTTCCTGTGCTATACAGTAAGACCTTGTTGCTTATTCATCCTCTATATAACAGTTTGCATCTGCTAATCCCAAACTCCCAAGAGTTTTGCTTCTTAATATGATCCTGTGGCATATATTATGAAATCCAGTGTATTTTAGGACCTGAGTTACAAGATATTATGACTGTTAAATTATCACCAGTATTTAAAAGTTAGACCAAGATTTATTTAAAATGAAACATATAAATTTTTTGGTAAAATTAAAATTTTCCTTTTCATTTAAAGAAATACTTTTCTTAGTCCTATGATAATTTAAGATTAGAACGATTTTACTGGTTATGCCAAGACAGAGCCTTATTTATTGATTTAAAAATATTTGAGCATTGCAAATTGAATATGTTACAGAAGGTAAGCATTATCAATACAGTAATCCTGTATTATTTACCATAGGCTAGATCCAGAGATACTAATTGTTACTGACCAGGGTTCTTGGCCTCCTTAATCAATAGAAATTGACTAGAAACCAAACAAGAAATTCAGGCAAGGCTTTATTGGGGCCCCTGCAGCAGCAGGGGGAACAAGCAACAGGTTCCCTTGCTTGTTCTTGTTCCCTGAGGCGGGACGAGCTTGTTCCTTATATGGGGAGAGGGTAGGGGTGTGTCCAGGACTCAGGCTGAGGGGTGGCTTAGGTGATGTTGAGTGCAGGGGGCACATGCCCGTATCCTGCTTTTTGCTCTGGGCTCTTCAAAAGTGGCAGTTGGGTTTTTTGGGCTCTTTGTATCTTTTGTCCAGAATTTGCCCCAACTGCAAAATGCACACAGTTATTTTTAGTCGCATATAGTTTCTTTGTATTTTGTTGCTGGAGGAGAGGTGTGTCCAGGTGCAAGCACTGCAGCACTGCAGCAAAGCCTGTCTCATTCAGATGATGAAGTATATTGTTCTATACTTGGGAGACTGCTTGTAAAACCGACTATAATCTGGGGTGATGAGTCTATCACAATACAAATAAGAATAGGGATGTAGAGGAGGGTGTGTTGTGGTAGGATTAAGAAGGTCTTAGAGAATAAAGGAAATTATCACTGATGGGCTTTGCAAGAGGAATGCCAGTTACCAGGCAGAGACTGAAGTGGGGCCATTCCTGGGGGAGGGAGCAGTGTGCAGTGGCCTGAAAATGGGCATTTGCTTTGTTTGGCAGGGCTGGAAGCAATTGCAAATCACTGGTTTCGCCTCTATCATCGTGTTAGTGTAAATAACAGCCATTATACTTTGAAATTCTCTTGAATAATGTTCCATTGCCAATGAAGACATTGAAAATCAAATTAAAAAGAAACAAACCAACAAACCTGAAGCTTTATTTTTACCAGCTTGTCTTCTAGGATATTCAGTTATTTTTCTGTTGGAGATTAATTTCCCCTTGAAATGATTAAGGAAAACCTCACCATGCAGGTCTGTTATTGACAAATATCAGCCACATTGCTAACTTGACTATTTAATTGAATATTTTTATTTAGAAAAATGAGTTCCATCTTTGATCAGTCTAAAGACAACCTAAAGAAAGGCAATTATCAATTTTCTTTCCATTTTTTAAGATAAATTTATTTATTTAATTAATTTATTTTTGGCTGTGTTGGGTCTTCGTTGTTGCGCACAGGCTTTCTCTAGTTGTGGTGCGCGGGGGCTACTCTTCATTGCGGTGTGCAGGCTTCTCATTGCAGTGGCTTCTCTTGTTGCGGAGCACAGGCTCTAGGCATGCGGGCTTCAGTAGTTGTGGCTCGTGGGCTCTAGTCAGCTTATGCAAAAGACTAGTCATGCGATACTAATTTCCTTTTTACCATATTGATGACTCAGTGTTAGAAATATGCACACTTTAGGTCATCGGGTTCCATACTGATTTATTATGTATACACCATGGCCCTGGTAAAACTGTGTAATATTTAACTAGGGTACAATTATAAAAGTTACAAGTAAAGTTCAACTGCCTTAATTCATGTATAAGTACACACAGATGTTTCTTCTGGCTAAGAGTTCCATGCTTTAAATCATAAAATTTATCAATTTCCTCATATGAAAATCCTAATGATCATAAAAAGAGAAATGGCTTGGAAATTTGTCATATGAAAAGTATGACAAACTATTCGAAGAGATTGATTTTAGAAACAATTTGAATAGTGTTTTAGGCATTTAGCATGTATTATCTCTCCTTCAGCTGTTGAATCATCCTGTTCTTTTTTTATGGCTGCTGTTTTTGAATAAGAGTCAGTACAGTTTATAGAGGTTTTTGAGCCCTTTTTGGGGGGGCAAGTGCCAACATTAGATTGTGTTTCTTAAGAAAAAAAATTGTATGGTGGAGAATCTCTGAAACTAAATTTGAAAGGCACTTTGAAACTAAGTTTGACTGGGATTTGCTTTCTGTTTGTGCTCGTGTTTGCTGAATCACCAGTGGTTCCAAAGGTTAATTCAAACTTTGGTAGTGTAACCGCATTTCAGAAAACTGAAAGTAAAGCAAGGATCAGAATTTTTTCGTGCAATAAAGTTAAGGGTTTGCCTTGAAAGCTCATCAGCGTGTCATTTGACAGTGAGCAGTGATGTTTGTCTAAGATGATTGGTGGCCAGAAGTAAGCCACGGGGTGTCTAATGAGACCCAGGGACCGGCTGGGCAGGATGCCACGGCATTTCTTGCGGGTGCCTTTCTCATAAGCAAAATGGCCTCATGCTGAAAAGGATGGTCATGAAGTCTGAGGAATTAGACTGCATGGAGATCTGAGTAAGCCCTGGCTTTTGAAATGAGTGACACTGAGCAACTGTGATTTCCTGCAAATCACATGGGGAATGTCTGTGGATGTGTCCGAGCGGAGAAAGAAGAACAATATTTAGATCCTGCCAAAACTCCTCTGAGCCTTGAAAAATATTCTGCTGGAAGAAGAAAATACTTTAGAAGAGAACCGACCAAGAAAACTGTAGGTGACACAAAGTCAGGAGAGCCAAACCATGAAAATGAAGGGAAGAGGAGTAGCATCCTGGTCTCCAGGGAGCAGGCAGCCCCCTGGTCCAAGGGGCTGGTGCAGGAGGGATGTACCAGCCCCAGCCTCACTCTGGAAGCGTGTGTCCAGCATGAGACGGTGAGCAGTCGGTGTCATCCTGGGAGCCCTTCTCCTCCTCAACACCAGAAAACAGAAGTCAAAGTTAGTGAACTAGAGGAAAGGATTTCAGAAAAAGACAGCACTCCCTACTGTGCAAAGAGGAAGGACCATTTCGATGATGTCAACCCAAGAGAAATAACATTCCAGAGAAGAACTGATAGTTTTTCTTTCCAAAAGGCAGCCAGCTTAAATTCCATTTACTGTGGTACAGAGAGAGTGCTTGAAAAAAGTGGGTTTTCTGAAGACCCATCAAAAAATGACTGCGGTGTTCAAGAAAAGCAAAACATGGAGAGATCTTGCCCTCATGCAACACATCATTTCCAGTCTGAAAAAAAGAGATGTGCTTCCCTCTGTGATAACGTGTCCTTTCCTTCCAAGGACACAAGTGGAAAGGAGGTAAGTGCAGCACAGAGCCTGAGTTTAACGTGCAAATAAGGACTCCAGGTGCTCACACCTGGCTGAGGTTCTGTAATTTGTCCTTTGTAAACATTCTTTTCATATTCATTTATGTGAAAGCTGTAGAGTTCTTGGTGCATTTCATTTGTAGCCTTAGGTTTGATTACTATGATTTTATTTTTGGTGGTACATTCTTTAATCCCACCTTTATTTCAAACCCTATACATTTTTGTTACTGTTGGAAGACTCAGTGAACCACTGCTCTAAGATAACGCACGTCTTTTGAATTTCTGTAGTTCATGTGTCTTGACTTTTCCGATGGAATAGCCTTTGGAAACAAAAGTTAAATCAAAAAGCAGTTATGACAAGACAGATGTAGGGAGGAGATGCTACAATGATCAGTCAGCCCTGACCTGCTGATCTGTAAGTTTGATTGCTGATCCAAAACCCCAATTCTAGTTCTCTGTCCGTTTCCATACACAGGGACACTGACATAATTGCTTTCAGTTCCGTGTGTGTATCTGTGTATGCTTCTGTGTGTGTGTGTGTGTGTGTGTGTGTGTGTGTGCGTGCGTGCGTGCTTTGGGGGTGACAGGCACAGATGAAACTTCCCAAATCTATTCTGTCTCTTTGTTACGTGAGTTACTCCCCGGCCAAGTCTAAAATCAGAACTCACTTGGGCAACGGGTCATAGGAATCTGAATATGACTCAGGCTGCCAGGAAGTTGTGATCTTTATTCCTAACATGGATATTTAGCTTTAGACAAGTTGCTTCTCTGGGGTTTTTACTTGTCTTTAAAACGTAAGTGAATATTGATTTACTTGCCTGAGAAGTGCATCACCCAAGCAACGTCCTGTACGTGGTACCACTTGGCAGCTGATGGCTTTTTCATTTAAGCTGTTCCTAACTTTGCCTTTTAGGAAAAAATCTGGACGTTAAGTGGTATATGGAACATGAAACATTCATGGCAAGATCGTTGTATTGCTGGGCAGAGATCCTTGACCTAGTGGTCAGATGAGGTTTTAGTAGGGTCTAGGTGTGCAGTCATCATTGGCCTTGGCCGCTTGTCCTCCTGAAGCTGGTTCCCCTGTTTGTATACACCAACGCGGCTTGCCAATGTTATGTCGTGCATTCTATTTACATTTTACAGTGGTTACATTTAAAAAGAAAGCATCCGGTCTAGGCCTTGTCTATGTAGGCCTGGCATGAAGGTCAGTGAAAAAGAAAGCCGCTTGGCTGCTGTGTGTTTATGAATGTAACCACTTGCTTTGCTCACATATGTTTTCCATCTGTTTTTTGCATAATTTGGCTTCAAGTAAGCCTCACATGTTTTCATTAGTGGAAACTCATAAAATCTGTTTCCTAGTGGTGCATAAGCCTTTTTTCCCACTTGAATTATACTCATGCCAAGGATTTTACCCCTTCTTTCTACTTTGTGTAGCTAATGATTTTTGAAACTTCAATAGAAAATACATGTGAAAATAGGTCATAAACCTGTCAGTCAGATTTGTTAAATAATTGTGATATGGAGGTACTTAAAGCCTCTTATCTTCTAGGGAAATGCTGAATGAGATAATCCTTATTTTTTTTCACTTTTTAAAATTTTTTTATTTTATATTGGAGTATGGTTGATTTACAATGTTGTATTAGTTTCAGGTGTACAGCAAAGTGATTCAGTTATATATTTATATATATCCATTGTTTTTCAGATTCTTTTCCCATTTAAGTTTATTATAGAATATTGAGTAGAGTTCCCTGTGCTATACCATAGGTCCTTGTCGATTATCTATTTTATATATAGTAGTGTGTATATGTTAATCCACAACTCCTAATTTATCCATTCCCCCCACTTTCCCCTTTGGCAACCATAAATTTGTTTTCTAAGTTTGTGAGTCGGTTTCTGTTTTGTAAGTAAGTTCATTTGTATCAATTTTTTTAGATTCCACATGTAAGTGGTATCATATATTTGTCTTTCTCTCTCTGACTTACTTCAGTTAGTATGATAATCTCTAGGTCCATCCATGTTGCTGCACATGGCATTATTTCATTCCTTTTAATGGCTGAATAATATTCCATTGTATATATGTACCATATCTTCTTTATCCATTCCTCTGTTGATGGACATTTAGGTTGTTTCCATATCTTGGCTATTGTAAATAGTGCTGCTATGAACATTGGGTTGCATGTATCTTTTTGAATTATGGTTTTCTCCGGATATATGCCCAGGAGTGGGATTGCTGGATCATATGGTAGCTCTGTTTTTAGTTTTTTGAGGAACCTCCATTTCTGTTCTCCTTAGTGGCTGCACCAACTTACATTCCTACCAATAGTGTAGGAGGGTTCGCTTTTCTCCACACCTCCTCCAGCATTTATTGTTTGTAGACTTTTTGATGAGGGATAGTTTTTATTTTATCTGAGGAGTTTGATATCTTAACTTCCCCGTGGTCCAGATAAAGACTGGTGGCAGAGTCAGACCAACAGCTTGGCTGCTCGTAAATGCACTCTTCCCGGTACTTTGGAGGTGGACTCTGCCTAATTATCTTTGGTTAGAACTGTGCACGGCCCTCTTTATCTTGCATTGGATTCTCCATTTTTCATTGCAGAATTGGATGCAAATGAGAGCTCTCAGCCCCTTCACTAGTATTCCATCCCAGAAATGGCCTGTTAGCCAGCATTCCTTTGCAAGACATTGTCCCTTCAAAATCTTTTCCATATCTTCTCTATTTGAGTCATTTTTACTCATTCATTTGTGTGTGCACGGTTGGGCTCAGTGACGTTTGGGTTAATCTCCAAAGTAGAATATTGCACAATTCTTTGAACTTATCTTAAGCTTAGACTTAGTTTAAGCCTCTGACTTGAACTTCCCAGGTCCTGTGATATTTGTCATTCTTAGTCTAGGTGACCAGCCCACCTCCTCTTTAATCCTTGCCATCGTAAGCCAACCTCGGGTGGCCCTCCAGGCCCTGGGGTTCTGTGGAGCAGACTCAGCCGCCCCTTCTTGGGCATCTACTGAATGTAAATCTCATAACCTGTGAAAACTTCACTAGGGTAAAGAGGTGTAAGTAAACAAAGGAAGCATCTTAGATTTGCATATTGCTTTGGAAGTGGAAAAACACTTTCAGACACGTTGTGTCTTTTGATCATTCTTAACAAGTGTATTAAATAGGTGAAATAGACAGTTCCTCTTTGGAAGGAAGAAATGGAAACTCAGGTTAAATAAGGTCCTTAAGGGAACACAGCAGATGGGAGTAGCTGAGTTTAAATGATGACACAGCATCCTACTTTGATGAGCTGTCAGAGTTCTGAAGGAGATGCTGTGAACTTGGAACAGGGGTTGATGTTTATAAGAGCTGATGTTCATCTGGGGAGGATGAGTGTTGCCAACAGAGGTGGCAGAGGCAGAGCACGTTTGGGGACAGGAAGTGATGAGCTCAGGGTCTGCACCTTGTGCAGGGCCCCTTCTTTGTCTGACTCACATGCTTCCCGGACTTGTGACGGGGAGTCCTGCCTTTCCCCTCGAGCTGTGCCCACAAAGCATTCTTCTTCTTGAGTTTCACAAATCCCACCTCTTCCCAGTCTTGTGATGTTGCTCTCAGCCAAGATTGTTGTTTTCTCTATTTATAGGTCATTGGTTCTCTAACAGACCACATGTAAGTGTCACCTAAGGAGCTTTTAAAAATATAGGTGCCTGGGGACTTACCAATGGTAAAGAATCCACCTTCCAGTGCAGGGAATGAGGGTTCAATCCTGGTTGGGGAACTAAGAACCCATATGCTTGGTGTCACCTAAGCCTGTGTGCCACAACTACTGAGCTTGCGTGCCTCAACTAGAGAGCTCACCTGCAGCAAACTAGAGAGCCCACTTGCTCTGGAGCCCACGCACCACAACTAGAGAGAGAAAACTCGCATGCCACAACTAGAGAGAAGCCTGTGCACCACAACTAGAGAGAAGCCCGTGCACCACAACTGGAGAGAAAACCTGCATGTCACAACTAGAGAGAAGCCCGTGCACCACAACTAGAGAAGCCTGTGTGCTGCAACAAAAGATCCTGCGTGCTGCAACTAAGACCCGATGCAGCCAAAAAATAAAAAACAAAAAAAAAAGATAAAGAAAATAAATAAATAAAATAAATATTAAAAGAAAAATATAGGTGCCCGGATGTCAACCCTAGTGATTCTAATATAATGGATCACCGCGGGCCAATGATTCTGATGGTCAAGACTGTGGCTAGGGTGCTCGTTACTCTTCATATTCTCAAGTGGACCCCAGGGTCCCTGTGGTGCTAGAATCATCTCCAGATGAAGCTTTACCCTGGATTTAACTGTATCAGAATATCTTATGACGGAATGTGAGAGCACTGCATATGTTTCAGGCGCCCTCTCACATGTTTCTTGAAAACATGCTAAGTTCTGAGAACCAGCTTCACCCTAGATTTTTAAATTTCTAGTCTTCATTTGGATTTCATGACCCAGTTTGTGAAAGTTTAGTTATAAAATCATTGCACAGAATTGGATCTCTATCAGCAATAGAATGCCTCTATCTTTTCAGTTAAATGAAGGACATGCCAAGTTTAAAATCCTTTACTATACAAGAAATATAGTCATATCTGTGTTAGTTTTCCCCCATAATTTGAATAAGAAATAAATGAGCATTTGCTAAAGGTAGCCATCAACGTAGAGCATTAGCACTTGAACTTTATCAACTTTTTACTTTTATCCTCAATTTAACTCTTCCTTTTAGGAAGGCAGTTTTTAACCAGATAGCATTTTCAAAATATGTGTGCTGTCTTTACAGTTAAGAATATTTTGTGGAGCCTTTTCACACATTTTTGAAACTTGGAAGCAGACTCTAAAAATGTGTTGATTACATTGGTTTCTGCCAAAATAGTTGAAACATTGTTAAAGAGATTATCTTTGGAAGCAAACATCTTGGCTTGGAAATATTTGAGTGTTTTGACACATTCAATGTGGAATTTGCTTTTGCCTGAATACAGTGTCAAGCAATGTGAGCAAAAAAATGTAGGGAATAATCCTCAGTCTGGTGTAGTCACTTCCACTCATGTGGGGCAGGCACCATTCTGAACCATGTGTGCGTGTCGGCATCTTGATGAGAGGAAACCAAGGCCCAGTAAGCGGTGGGGTCGGGGATGGAACATGGGTCACCACCCTCTACAGCTCTGCAACAACCTTGCTCCCAATGATAAACTTTCACTCTTGAAATAATTATGTTAAAAGAGGTGGAAGCATCTTGAGATCACCTTTTCCAACCTGCTGCTTTCATCCTTGTTAATACCTGAACTCTCTCAATTAGAGTATAAACTGTCGTTTATTTTAACAAAACTATATGAAGGAATTGAAATTCCCTGGATGATACTCGTGACTAGCCAGTAGGGATTTGGGTTCTGCAGGGAGAACATTTGACAACTACCATTCCCATATCCACTGTGTATCCCTTAAATCAGTTTTTCCTTCTGTAAAATGAGCTGGTTCATTGATAGATAAAACTCTTCCTGAAATGCTGTAGGGCGTCGCTACAGATTGGGTGTAGCAGAGGAAAGGGGACTTAGGAGCTCTTGAGTCAGAGGACTTAAAATTTTCTTTTTAAGTTTTATTTTTTTAATTGAAATATGGTTGATTTACAATGTTGTGTTAATTTCTGCTGTACAGCAAAGTGATTCAGTTATACATACATTCTTTTTTATATTCTTTTCCATTATGGTTTATCACAGGATATTGAATATAGTTCTCTGTGCTACACAGTAGGACCTTGTTGTTTATGCATTCTATACATAAAAGCTTACATCTGCTAATCCCAACCTCCCACTTCATCCCTCCCCCAACCCCCTCCCCCTTGGCAACCACCAATCTGTTCTGCATGTCCATGAGTCTGTTTCTGTTTTGTAGATAGGTTCATTTGTGTCCTATTTCAGATTCCACATATAAGTGATAACATATGTTATTTGTCTTTCTCCTTCTGACTTACTTCACTTAGTATGATAATCTCTAGTTGCATCCATGTTGCCGCAAATGGCATTATTTTGTTCTTTCTCATGGCTGAGTAGTATTCCATTGTGTATATGTACCACATCTTTTTTATTCATTCATTTGTTGATGGACATTTAGGTTGTTCCCATGTCTTGGCTACTGTGAACAGTGCTGCTGTGAACATAGAGGTACATATATCTTTTTGAATTATAATTTTGTGTGGATATATGCTCAGGTGTGGGATTGCTGGATCATATGGTAATTCTATTGTAGTTTTCTGAGGAACCTCCATACTCTTTTCCACAGTGGCTGCAACAACTTACATTCCCACCAACAGTGTAGAAGGGTTCCCTTTTCTCCACACCCTCTCCAGCATTTGTTATTTGTAGACTTTATTTATTTATTTTTGGCTGCGTTGGGTCTTCATTGCTGCACACAGACTTTCTCTAGTTGCGGCGCGTGGGCTTCTCATTGCGGTGGCTTCTCTTGTTGCGGAGCACTGGCTCTAGGCTCATGGGCTTCAGTAGTTGTGGCTCACGGGCTCTAGAGCACAGGCTCAATAGTTGTGGCACATGGGCTAAGTTGCTCCGCGACTTGTGGGCTCTTCCCAGACCAGGGCTTGAACCTGTGTCCGCTGCATTGGCTGGCAGATTCTTAACCATTGTGCCACCAGGGAAGTCCCTGTAGACTTTTTAATGATGGTCATTCTGACTGGTGTGAGGTGGTGCCTCATTGTAGTTTTGATTTGCATTTCTCTAATAATTAACGATGTTGAGCATCTTTTCATGTGCCTATTGGTCATCTGTATGTCTTCTTTGGAGAAACCAGAAGACTTACATTTAATGCAGGTCATACTTCCCATGTCTGTGAATTAGGATGGTTTCTTGTTCTGAGGATTCAATGAAGTAGTATGTGGGAGAAAGACAGGAGGTTGTAGGCGCTTTATAACTTCTGTCTCACCACTGTCTTCTGCTCCTGTTAAAAAGGGGACACATGTTGTGACCATCTGTTGTGAAGAGCACTTCTTTCTTTCCTTGGACATAAGGTATCCTTCTGCACCAGCAGAGCTGCCTCTCATCCCCCAGGTCCATTCTTCTTTTGACTGTTTCTTCAGCAGATGTTTAGTGAATACCTATAACGTGTCAGAGAGTGTGTTCTCTAATTCCACCATTAGCTTAAAATTCTGTCAACCTCTTGGTTGACAGAAATAACCCCTGGGAGGGACCGAGTCGTAAAACTAATATGTTTATTTGCAGCTCAGTCCAGATGCATCCAGAGGGCCTATTGCAGCAGCTCTGGGAGAAGAGGAAGGACGTGAATCTAGGGACAGCTCTGCTGCTCTGTGGCGAGGCTGGCAGTCAAGGGCGTGTGTCTAGTCTAGTGAGGGAACCTCTGTGAACCCTGACGTTTGGTTCCTGTGAGAGATCCAGGGGTGGGTCCTCCTCTGAAAATGAGAAGTGTTCTCTGTAGCAGCTGCTTTGCCAGTGTAGAGGCTAGGAAGCTCCAGGGGAAGGGTCTTGACCTTAGGGTTGAGGGGAGCTGGGGGCTACCCCTAACCCTAACCCAACCCGGGTGCAGACATCTCTCCAGCATTGAAGAGTGAGCACCCACTGGGCCTCCTGAGGAAAGATCAGTCTGAGTTGTACGGGTAGATTTCTTTTCTAAATATGAAGGAGAGATTTCACTCTCCTCTTGCAAATTCTGAGTTGGAATTTAGGAGACATAGGTCCATCCCCTCGGCCCCTTCCTGTTCGAGTGCTGAGACCCTGGGCCAGTCCCCTCACCTCCTTTGGCCTCAGCTTGTTCACCAGTGAAACCAGGGAGTTGCCAGAGGGCTTTGTGACCTTCCAGTTTGAGTTCCTCGGATTCCTTAATCCTTTACTATTTTTATAGCCTCTCTAAGTTAAATTTCTCAGTTCTCTTAACCTCAGAGACATTGCCTTTC
Organism: Delphinus delphis; assembly: GCF_949987515.2. Lineage (NCBI taxonomy): Eukaryota > Metazoa > Chordata > Mammalia > Artiodactyla > Delphinidae > Delphinus > Delphinus delphis. Next base: position 43,955,664 of record NC_082692.2, on the reverse strand, counting down.
TGGTGTCACATGTCGATTATTTAAATAGTAAATTTGATTAACTTTTTAACCTTTTCAATAAATTATAGTTATTTAAAAATTTTTTTTAAGTTGCATATTTGCCTAGTATAGAATAAAATAAATAAAAATGTGAATAGTCTCCTAGGGAGTATGTGCGTCAGCTTTGGAAGTTGGCTGTTGGTGTGCCCTCCCCTCCCTGCATGCCAGAACCATGACAACATCCATAAAAATCAGGTGTGGCTGTTGCCCAGTCATCTAGTGCCATTGACTTTACTCAGAGGACTTCCAGGCTTGCAGCCTCAGCTGACCAGAATCAGGAGGCTGTAGCAATTCCCGCAGCAGGTAGCGGGCCAGTCCGCTGTCAGCTGGGAGTGAACTCTCAGATGGGGGGGTGATGGCTTGTTTTCTTCCATTGAAAAGGCATTCCAAGGCTATGTCCTGGGTCAAGTTTATGAAACTGTTTTACAGAAATGATTTCGATGACACTTAGGTAATGTGGGGCTCTCACTTTTTTTTTTTTTTTTTTTTTTGCGATCCTCAAACGTTTTATTGACAGCAAAACTTCCGGCAGTTGAATGTGAGCCATGTGAGGGTGGTGGGCGGGGGCTTGCGAGGCAGGGAGGGAGATGGGCAGAGGGCTCCTGGCAGGGATGCCCCTCCTCCCTTGGGACACTGTGAGGGGCATGGCGGTGGCTGTCACGGGCTGGGGGGGGCATAAATAACACTGTGTGCAGGACTGGGGCAGCAGGAGGGGGAGCGTGGGGCAGCCACCTCAGAAAGGCCCACCCAGGCCACAGAGACACCCAGGGACGTGGGGCCACGAGACACAGACATGGGGACACGTGGGGCCAGGAGTACGCAAAAGGGGGTGATGGGCGGCTGGAGACACAGAGGCGGACACACCCAGAGAAATGGGGATTGGTCAGGGCTCTGGAGAGTAATCTCCGGGGCTGGGCTCACCGCCCGGGCACTTCTGGGCAGTGGTCGGGGTGTTTGGTGATGATTGCAAAGTGAGCTTAATTGGCAGCCATTTACTTTCTAAGATGACAAGGTTTACATGAGAGACTAAAACCCATTCATACCAAATGAAAACGTGACACGTTTTTCTGATCTTTCCTCCCCGCCTCCCCCACCCTCCTCCCTCCTCCCTCCTCCCTCCCTCCTCCCTCCCTCCTCCCTCCTTCCCTCCCTCCCTTCCTTCCTCGCCCTTCCCTCCCTCCCTTCCTTCCTCCCCCTTCCCTCCCCCCTCCTCTCCTTTCCTCCCCCTTCCCTCCCTCCTTCCCTCTTTCCTCCTTTCCCTCCTTCCCTCCCTCCTTCCCTCTTTCCTCCTTTCCCTCCTTCCCTCCCTCCCTCCCTTCCTTCCTCCCCCTTCCCTCTCTGTCTCCCACCCCTTACTCAGCAGATGGTAAGTGAGCACCTAGTCTGACCACATTGGGCAGGGTATGGGGAGGATGTTCCAAGGGGAGAAGTAGCCTGAACAGAGGACCCGAGGAGAGAGGGAGTGTTTAGTCCGCATGGTCTGACGTTCGTATGGTTTGATCGTGGAATAGAAGGAGAATGGCTTGGGTCTGGGCAGACCAGCCAAGACTGACCTGGATTAATGTGCCTGCGGAGTGAGAGCAGGGCAGACGTGGTCCAGTGCAGCTGGTTAGGAGGCTGTTACTCGTCCCGACACTGAGGCTTAGTTCCAGAGGAAGGGGAAGCTCTCCTGAGCCCAGTATTGTTGGTATTGACACTGGAGACTAGAGGCGATGGTCCTGAGTAAAGATAATAAATAGTTGCTTCAGCTCATCGTTGGCCATGGGGAAACAGAAGAAATGGGGCTATAAGACCCTCTTTTCCCTTGAAGACAGTCTTGGGGCAGCTCATGCATCCCTGGAATCAGGTACTTCGGTCTCCCCAGGTTCGTGGGGAATTCGCAGATGAGCAGGTTTGGCAGAACTGCTGCCTCGGCAAGGTCAGGATGGGGAACTGGAGGAGAGACCGATGACCCTGTGCCGTCTCTCAGCGCCTCATCCCCTCCTGTGCCCACCACTTCCTCTGTGACGTTCCACCAACCGTCTAATTTCCTTCTTTCCTGAGAAAACAGAATCATGAGCAAGAACTCCCTCCCTTTTTATCTGGTCACCTCTCCTTACTTTTCGTGGAGTGTTTGGGGTGGAAGCCAAGTCTGGACGGGTTGAGGAGTAAAGATAATAAAGATTATAAAACACAGAATGGTTTTTTTTTTCCAGTTGCTTTACTGAGAAGAGAGTTGGTGCTAAGTACAGAGGAAACTGGGTTTATGAGGGTTATTTGTTTTTATTTATTTTAGGATGGAAGAGCCTTGGGCATCTTATATACTCAGAGCAAAAGACCCAGGTGAGGGGAGGGTCACTGATAGTGAGACCCCCACCCCAGGAGGTGGAGGATTCACAGGAGGGAAGCAGGTCAGGAGGAAGCAAAGGTCAAGGGTGACAAGGTGGGACAGTGGGGGGCTCTTATGTGTGTCACTGTTTTCTCTGTAAAGATGAAAAAGTGATGCCAGATGTGGAAAGAAGAGGGGGTGGGGTACGAGTTTCAGGCATTTCGGGAAGAGTTGGCAGAGATGCTGTGAGGGATAGAAAAACCAGCTGTTTAGGACACTGAAAAGAAAAGGCAAGTTTCCTGGAGCCCCCGGCTGAGATCAGAGCTGGGATTCGTGGAGGCAGTAGTCTACGTGGTGGTATGGTTTCCTCTAGTTCAGGTGTATACTCAGGGCAGGGGTGGAGAAGACTCAGGGCAGGGTTGGAGAAGACATACCGCTGCCTGGATCAGGGTTGAGGTTTGGCTGGGTGGTTGCAAGGTGAGGACGGAGTGAGGGAGTTGAGGATGGTGGTTGAAGTGATGGATCATGTGGTGCAAACCGAATGGAGAAGGAGGTAAAGAGAGCAGAGGGCTCAGAGACGGGGCAGAATCAGGCCAGTGGAGGAATGTGAGATGTTGCTGAGCCTGGTGGTTGGTCCAGCTGGAGTTAAGGAATGAAAGTACTGGAAGAATGGACATTGCTATCAGAAGGTACAGACCTGAAGTGGACTAAGTTGGGTTCAAGATGACAAGATCCAGGCTGTGGCCACAGGTGTGTGTGACCGGCTGACATGGAGGGAAGACAAAGGCCTGTGAGGATGGGGCCCTGGATGCAGACGGGGACAGCCAGCCCGGTGTCAGACCGCTGGGGAGTGTGGGTCATCTTGAGGACAGCAGGAAGGTGGTGGCACAAGAGTGACCTGCTGTGTGAAGGCAAGGTCTTTGTGCCCATGGATAATGGTTTGAAAACTACTGGTTTTCACTGGGAGCGTTCGAAACACATGCCCTGCCCGTGGGCCCGGTGGTGTCCAGGACTTGAGTTAACGCAGTGCAGTGGCGGGGCCTGGGTTTCAGTAAAAAGGCAGAAGCGGGGCAGGGTAATGATGCTGAGGCGGACTTGGTTTCCCGTGGAAGAGATACTTCCGGAAAGTTGGGAGTGGAGACAGTCTGGGTCTGGGAGATGAAGCAGAGATGAAACGTGGCCGGAGAGGCTCAGTGAGAGGAAGAACTTGCACTTGGGGGGCAGCAGCAGTGACCCGGATGAGAAGCATGAGGGCTTCCAGTTTCGAAAGGAACTTGGGTCTAAACGATCTTGTTTGTGTTAGATGCGAGCTGACAGATCGCTGGTGAGAGGCTTGAAGCAGCAAATACTGCTCATGAAGTTGTGGGAGAAGCTGACATTTGTAGAGTTTTCTATCTGCCAGGTCCTGTGCTGAGATAGTGCAGATTATCTTGTCTAAACTTTAGAACTGCTCCAGGAGGAAGATGTTATTATGGCATCATGTAAGTTTTAAAAATGAGGAGAATCTTTTCTTTGTTTTAATTGAAGGATAGTTAATTTACCATGTGGTGTTGGTTGTAGGTGTAAAGCAAAGTGATTCAAGTATACATATATTTATATATATTCTTTTTTAGATTCTTTTCCATTACAGGTTATTACAAGATATTGAATAGAGTTCCCTGTGCTGTACAGTAGGTCCTTGTCGTTTATCTCTTTTATATATAGTCGTGTGTATCTGTTACTCCCAAACTCTTAATTTATCCCTCCCCCCCTTTCCCCTTTGGTAACCATGTTTGTTTTTTATGCCTGCGAGTTTCTTTCTGTTTTGTAAATAAGTTCCTTCGTATCATTTTTTTTAGATTCCATAAATAAGCTATATCATATATTTATCTTTCCCTGTCTGATTTACTTCACTTAGTATGATAATCTCTAGGTCCATCCACATTGAGTAGCTCTGGGTCTTATTCCTCTTAGTGGTTGCAGTTGGGATTTGAATGCAGGCATCAGGAATTGAAACCATCTCTGCTCTCTGTGTGCCTCCAGGATTCGAAGGGAGGAGCCGTGGTTACTTCCTAGAATCCCACGTGGCCTGCCCTTGATGGAAGAGTCAGGCTGTTTTGCTGAATGCACAGATTTTACATTAGGAGTCATGAGTGGCAACGGCAGACTTAACAACGTTTAGCGTTTGGTTTATTTTGCTTTTTAATTTTGTTTACACCGTATCATGAAAAGTTTGATAGACTCAGATAGGTAGTGACTAGTGGTAACAGTATATCTAAAAATGCCTTGATTTCCCTGTGGGGTTACTACTCAGTTAATTGGAAATCCCAGGAGAAGCTGAAAGACTAAACGTGATAGTGGTCTTCGATATGTTAAAGTTTGGTTCAGAACATATTTGAAATACCCTTTAAAACTATAGCTTTTGAATCAGTGTATGCATGTGTAATGGTCTGATACAGTGTGTGTGAGAATAACGTGCTGAAATATGATTTGGGAACTTTCGGGAACTTATTTAATAAAATATATTATTTTCTCCTGGTTGATGTTTAGCCATATTCAGACCTCTAAACTCTTCTTCTTAATATCTTTCCCTGGATGTGCTGGGCAGCGCTGCAACTATTAAACTTAACCCTGTGGTTGAAATGTTTTGGCAGCCCTTGTTAATAGGTAGTTACCTTTGTGACTGGACTGGCGTGGAACGTTCTTGACCCGGCAGAAACCAGTCCCCGCCTCTGCCCAGCTATCGCCCCTTTCTTCATATAGCTATAAATATCACCCACGTAGCTCCTGTGTTCTTAGGGTTCCCAGAAGCAGCTGATTTTATATATATATATATTTTTTAATTTTATTGAAGTATAGTTGATTAACAATGTTGTGTTCATTTCTGCTGTACAGCAAAGTGACTCAGTTATACATATATACATTTTTATATACTTTTCCATTATGGTTTATCATAGGATATTGGATATAGTTCCCTGTGCTATTTATTATACAGTTAGGACCTTGTTGCTTATATCCATCATATATATTCTAATTTGCATCTGCTAATCCAAAACTCCCAGTCCATCCTTCCCCCACTCTCCTCCCCCTTGGCAACCACAAGTCCAAAAGAAGCTGATTTTATAATCTGTAAAGGCTCTTGTGAAATTTTGCATAGAGGTTCAACTTTTCATTTACAGTTTCCTAGATTCGTTTCTCTGAACCTTGTTTTCAGAGATTTCAGTTGGTCTGAGGCAACAAATTTGAAAACTTTTATCTTTTACTCTTTTCCTAAGAGAATTGGGAGAATAATAAAGCCAAGTATTTGCTTCTCCCTTTGTCAAAAAAAAGAATAACCATAGCAATAAAATAGCCAACAAATTGAAAGTGTACTTACTGTGTGCCAGGCATTACTCTATGTCCGTGTTGTTGAATTTGCACAACACAGTGTAATGACTGTTATCATCCTTGTTTTACAAGTGAGAGAACGATCTTAAAGCAGATAAGTAACTTGAACATGTAGGTGGTAGAGATGGGATTTGAACTCCTGGGATGTGCTGGAAAGGCTCGCCAGCATGATTTTAGGGCAGAATGTCAGTTGGAAGTTGGGCGATGTTTCTGCTCTTTTTTTCCCCCCATGTTTTAAAAAAAAAATTACCAAAGGGGAGAGGCGGGGGGAAGGATAAATTAGGAATTCGGGATTAATAGATATACACTACTATATATAAAAGAGATAACCAACAAGGACCTACCTTATAGCACAGGGAACTGTACTCACTATCTTATAATAATCTATAAGGGAAAAGAATCTGGAAAAGAATATATAAATATGTAACTGAATCACTTTGCTGTACACCTGAAACTAACACAGCCTTGTAAATCAACTATACTTCAATAAAATGAAAACAAAAACAAACAAAAAGAAATCCTTCCCATATATCCTATATAACATGTTCATGCACACAGTTCTTTCCTGTGCTGTGGAGATGAGCACAGATTCCTAGGAAAGATGACTAAATTGAGGTACACCTGCACTTTCAAATACTGGCCCTGTGTGGGGAGCCTTGCTCCGGCTGTGTCTGGGTGTGAGCTCCCTGGAACGGCTGTCTCACCCAGTACCGGATGGAGAGAGGCGTGTGGGCCTATATCCCTTCCACGGGGTGCTGGCAGAGCTGGTAGGCCTAGGGTGGGCTTAACTGCCACGTGTTCCTTCCCCACGTCCCTGGGTTGGCCTCTAGTCCTCTGGCTCCTGGAGCAGCGGTAGGAATAAAGGGCTTTCTGTTTGCACCAAGCAATGGCCAGTGTAAAAGGCTTTCTTTGTTTTATTTTATTTTTTTAAATGTTATTGAAGTATAGTTGATTGACAATGTCATGTTAATTTCTGCTGTAGATCAAAGTGACTCAGTTATTATACATATATATTATTTTTCATATTTTTTATTATGGTTTATCACAGGATATTGAATATAGTTCCCTGTGCTATATACAGTAGGACCTTGTTGTTTTTCCATTCTATGTGTAATAGTTTGCATCTGCTAATTCCAAACTCCCAGTCCATCCCTCCCCCACCGCCCCTCCCCTTGGTAACCACAAGTCTGTCCTCTGTGTCTTTGAGTCTGTTTCTGTTTTGTAGATAACTTCATTTGTGCCATATTTTAGACTCCACATATAAGTGATATCATTATGGTATTTGTCTTTCTCTGTCTGACTTAATTCGCTTAGTATGATAATCTCTAGGTCCATCCATATTGCTGCAAATGGCATTATTTCATTCTTTTTTTACAGCTGAGTAATATTCCACTGTGTGTGCACGCGTGCGTGCGTGTGTGTGCGTGTGTGTGTGTGTGTGTATATATGTGCCACATCTTCTTTATCCATTCACCTTTCTAGACTAAGGGCTATCTTTGGTCTGGGTTTTCTACTTTCAGTTGCCTGACTGCCTGTTTGGACCTTTGCCTTCTGTGTTGTTTTTACAGTGTCTTAGCCTCTCAGAGTTTAGACTGAAGAGTCTTGAACATTATCTGCTTCTGCCTCCTTCCTCCTCATAGATGAGAATGTTGACTCACAGATGTAAAATGACGTGTTCAAAGCTATGGGACTAGCGGCCAGGACTGGGGCCAGTGTCATGACTTCAGGGATTTTCTTCCTGGTGCAGGATGACTTGCCCCCCCCTCCATTTTGCTTCCCATCTGACCCTGGATGGCCGCCTGTCCTCTTGATCCCCTGGCTTTGCTCCTGCACTGGCTGAGGGAACAGTTTGCCGGTGTTACTCCCAGTTTGGAAATCACTGTGTGACCCCTGCCGAGGTCACTTGGTGCCTTAATGTCATCATCAGCAGGTTAAGTAGGACCCTTATCAAAGGGCGACTTGCAGATGTAAATCGTGTGAACTGGGGACCTGTTTTATTATCGTTTAATGGAAGAGACTTTAAAAAATTAATGAAAACAAAGTATAGGGAAAATTATTTGATAAAAGTTTCCCATTGAGTAAGCTGAATGAGGATTCATGAGAAAATTAGAGAGACCTCAAGCCAAATTGTTATGTAATGTGGTTAATTGGAGAGGGTGCTGTTTTCCTTTTCTGTTCTTTACACAGAATACCTGTTGGATCAAGTTCTCTGCAGGCAGTAACGTAGATTAATTTGTAGGTTCTGCTTTGATCCATTTGAACTTGGAAAAACATGTGCTTAAGTTGTTTGAACAGATCTAATTAGTAAAGTGGAATGGAGAATTTTCAACACTGGGACATTTTGGAATGAAAAATAAATGAGATGCTTGGGTTAAATCTGACTTTTCCATCTGTTAACCTCTTTGAAACTCAGTTTCCCTATATGTAAAATGGGGAAAATATACTCCTCTTACAAGTGAGAGTTAGGAGGATTAAGTGAAACAGCACTTGTAAAGTGCTTGGCACATAGTAGGTTCTTAATCTGTGTTAGTTTCCTTCCTTCCTAACGGTTTAATGTTTTCTGTTCCATTTAGATATCTGATATCCATGTTACTGGTGAGTCAGAAGACATGTCTGCAAAAGAGAGATTGTTACTGTGGACACAGCAGGCCACAGAGGGTTATGTGGGGATTCAGTGTGAAAATTTCACCACCTGCTGGAGAGATGGAAAACTATTTAATGCCATCATTCATAAATACAGGTATGGAATTTGTTGGGTTTTTTCCCCCTTTGACAAATCTGAGAAGTGTTTCTTTCATTTCCAAATTTTAAAATAACCTTTTATTATTAGACAAGCACTGAATGTGTATGGCAGAACATTAGAAATACAGACAAGTGAAAAAACAATCACATTTCCTCTACCCAGAGATCGTCACTCAGATACACAGAGCTATGGTGTGTCTTTGGATTTTGTCAGTGACTTAGTGGAGAGTAAGCTCTGATACGTAGAATCTGTAGGTGGAGGACCAAGATTGTGTATGTAGAGAACTGATGATTAGTGAGGTCAAGGTTCAGACTAAGCCTCACAAGTTTCCATATCATAGTGTCCTCATCTAGTTACTCTAGTAAGCAGCTGGGTTTAACGATGGCCAACTTCGGGGTGGTAATCAGTTTCCCGGTGAGAATTGTTAACCCCAAGATCTGAGTTAACACTGACGTAGCACCTACTAAGTGCCAGGTGCTGTCCTAAGCAGTTTACATATGTTCATTCACTCAGGCCACACAGCATCCCTAAGGGAATCTTGTCCTCCCTGAGTTACAGACAGAAACTGAGACCAGAGTAAATACTTGCTTCAGGTCACAAAACCATCGAGTGTCAGGCTTGGGATTCAAACCCAGGTACTTGCCTGTTGAGTCCACACTCCTATTGCCTTACAAAAAATGAAATTCCTGGAAATTCTTTACTGAAAATGATGTTTTGATCTCCGTTATTTTTCTTAGTTTTGCAAGGATTATGTCATGTCGTTGAAGAACTGAATATCTTCCCGAATAGAGTAACTCACTAAACTGACAAACTTATTGGATTGCAATAAAAACAATAGGCGGAATAGGTCATATTTTGATAACTTTCTGCATGTGAGGCATTCTGTTAAATGCTTTCCTTATGTTATCTCACTCATCTCCCAGAGTCCCATAAAGCAGGAGCTGCTGTCACCCACTTTTATAGATGGGGAACTTCAGGTTAGCCAGGGTCACACTGCTACCAGCTTGCAGAGCTAGATTCTCACCCAGTCTGTTTGCCTGGAACCCCATCTCTCCCTTTCTCTTTCTTCCTTTCCTTTCTCTCCCCTTTCTCCCCACTCTTTTTTATTTTGGAGACTTTGACATCTATAGAACTGAACTGAGTCTCCCATGGGTCCACACCCAAGAGTCCCCTTTAAGCGCTGTCATAGTCTGCTTCCTTTACAGGACAACATTTCAGTAGAGGTAGGTGTAGATTGCTGAGTTAAAAAGAAAATCCTGTGCTTGCCCAGAGTAAAGTGCCAGCTCTCCTTGAGGGACACGGTGCCAAGAGGGCTTCATGGTCACAGACAGTGTGACGATCACACTGTGTCCCATGTGACTTAGAACACAGGCCGTCAAGTCTCACCTGTTCTGTACCTGGGGTGGAAAGGTCTTCTTAGCCTTTGAATGACAGTATTTGGATTGTTACACCAAAGGATGTGTGTCACGATGCATTTTGAGGGTGTGCTCTGCTCTCTGAAGTTTTTTAGCTTAGAAGCAAAACATTTAGAAGCCAGCTATTCTTCTAAAATAATTGACTTTTAAAAACAACTGATCTCCAGGCATTGTCTCTTCAATACTTAGGAAGGATTATGAGTACCAATTGGTGTATACCTGCTGTGCGTTTTTATACTTAAATAAGTCACTGCTGTGTCACAGATCCTAAAATTTCCTGTTTAATGTTACAGAACTCACGTTGCTTTAGGAGAAGATTTGGATCTTGTGAAAGTGATTTGTTTTGAACTTTTATTTTGACAGAGTGATCATTTTAGAACATTGCTTAGCTTTAACTTTTTTTTTTTAATGGAAGTATAGTTGATTAACAACGTGTTAGTTTTAGGTGTACAGAAAAGTGATTCAGCTGCATATGTATCTATTCTTTTTCAGATTCTTTTCCCTTATAGGTTATTATGAAATATTGTGTAGAGTTCTGTGTACTGTCTATTTTGTATATAGTAGTATGTTTAGCTTTAACTTTGGATTTCCTTGGATTTCCTAGTGTGCTTTGTTTTCCCTTGTTGGAGTTCATGGTAAAAATACTGAATATCAGGTTTAAATACTTCGAAGATATCTTTGTTGCTGAAGTTTTGTTCAGTTACCCTATGCCTAGAATTACTGTGGTTTCTTTTACTAGAAGAAATCTTTCATCTGTAGAACTGTATTTTTTGTAAGTTCTTGGGCCTTTCTCTTTACTTAAAAAACAAATGAGTACTTTTTTTTTCCTAGTATGTGTAAGAATTAAGCAGGTGGCATTGAGCTCCACATGGTTTTCTTTGGTGAGAGCCTTGATTTACTCTAGGAACAAAGGAGACAAAGTTATGAACAATTATGAAATCACTGTTAGCGGATTTTTGGCTATTGGGCAGTACTAATCACATTTAGAGAGTAGTGTTTTACTTAGCAGTTGTTTTTACTTGATAATTATTCTCTTAAATTTTGTAATGTATTTATTTGGATTCGCTCTGGAAATATACCCACTTCATTGGGCTTTTTGGATTTTTTCAGATAAAAAGTTTTATTATTTATATGAATTTTACTTGACTTCTGTAATAAAAATCATCTGAGGTGGCACATGGGTTTGGTTTCTACTCAGATGCCAAGTCTAACCATATAGGATACTTTGTTGAGAAGGCCCTTAAGAGGGAAGGAGGGCTTCACAGGAAACAACCTCGTGATTGAGGCAGTGGATGGAAAGAGGGTTATGGTACTCCGATGTGACAAGGTCACCTGCAGTAGATAGAATGCGAGAGATTTCTCTGGAGATGAGAAGGAAAATAGTGTTTATCATTTAAGAGTAAACCAGTATTATTTGTAATAACTGATTTAGTAAGGTTTTTGTGTACAATTGTCCCCTGGTATCTGCCGGGGGGGTTGGCTTTAGGACCCCCGCAGATAACAAAATCTGTGGATGCTCAAGTCCCCTACGTAGCATGGTGAAGTGTTTGCATATAACCTCACACATCTTCCATATACTTTAAATCATCTCTAGGTTACTTCTAATACCTAATACAATGGAAATGCTGTGTACATAGTTGCCAGCACACGGCAAATTCAAGTTTTGCTTTTTGGAACTTTCTGGAATTTTTTTTCAAATATTTTTGATCCATGGTTAGTTGAATTTGAGGATGCAGAAACCGTAGATACAGAGGGCCAACTGCATTTAGTATCTTCTAAGATTTAGAATTAAGATCTGAAATGGGAAGGTAATAGCATCCTTCAGATTCTGTATTGATGTGAATACTGTCAACAGTTGTGAGTCAAGCACGTGATTGTCTAGCATATTTCTATTAGTGTCCCCTTATACATTATGACTTTTGAAAGTGGAGAGCGTGTTTGTTAACCCCAGTAAACAGCACTTTACTAACAATTTACTAACTTTTATTCTAAAAGTTCCATAGAAGCTTAATTTTCTAAAATTCTTTTTTTTGAAAGAACTACTATATGAAATAAAAATGAAGAGAAATTTTCATAAGACTGATTTATAGATGTTACACACTAAGAATGTTCCATGGAGGTAAAAAGAAAGTAACTGTCACATAGCAGGTACCCAGGAAATAGATGCAGAATGTTGACCAGGTATTAATTCCTGTCCTGCCTGTTTTTAATATATGGTAGCTTTTAAAATTATCACAGTCCTGTGAAATAGATGGCACTATTTCCATTGTTATCAATTTGTTATCAAATTGTTAAATTATTAAACTGAGGCTCAGAAGGTAACTCACGTGCTCCATATCACATACACTTTTAAATAATGGAGGTGATTGCTCTGGGTTCTCAAGTCCTCGTATACTTCCATGTAAATACTTAGGTAATTTCCTGTAGGCAGACTGCATATCAAGAAATGGAACTTTTGGCCAGAGAAGCTGTGGTAGTGCATCCTTGAAAACTAATGATATTCAGCAAAGACATGTGAAAATTCTTGATGGATTTAAGAAATTGTTACCTGAAAACTGGGTTTGCCTTTTGGTGGGTGTCCAGCCAAAAGACACAACCAAACCAAAGATCGGGAAGGATTTATTTTACTTGCAGCAAGTAAGGAGAACACTGGAGATCTTTCCAGAAGCAGTGTCTCCACAAACAGCAAAATTGGGGAGGTTTTAAGCTAGCAGTACATGCATATTCATGAAGGGGCTTGGGTGGTGGACAGAGCCCAAGCTTTAGTTGATTGAAGTCACAAGGGTCAGAAAAGGTCACCATCGTTATCCCTTAGGTTCTAGTTTATCTGGTGGTTGAGCATTTCAGGCTCATCTTCACCATTGAAACAGAACTGGGAATCTTTACAACTGATATATTATCTTTGCTATTGTTACTTCTCTTGCCTGATAACAGGCAATGTTTCTGCTTTCTTTTGTTCCATTAAGATCATTAATTACTGAGATCTGTTCAAGGGCAAGCACTGTGGCCAGTCTTATATCACAAAATGGCTTAGACCAAAAATGGCTCCTCTTACATAAAGAAAGCCGTGCCTGGTTCTCTTTCTCCGGGGACCCCCTACCCTATCTGCTTACAAGATGACCAAATGAGCAGTATCATATATAACTGCCAGCTAAGATCTTGGTCCCTTGTAAGAAATTAATGAGGACAGCATTAATTGTTTAACTTAGAATCAGCCATCTCTGAAAATAGCATCACCAACAACTGTAATGTAGTGAGGAAAGTTGTAGATAATAAGAGAACATTAAAATACTTAGTACCAGTAAGAGGAAAATCACAAATGGACTATTCTGTAGTTTTAGTGTGTCGTGTTATCCTACAGAGGGTGGATAGCCTGGATTGTGCAATGGATAGTGATGCTGAAAACTCAGCCTCTGTGCGCCGGTGCCAAACTGAATCTCAGAGACAGGGTTTTGGGTAGGGTAGGAAAGAATAGCTTTATTGCTCTGCCAGGTAGAGTAGGAAAGAATAGCTTTATTGCTCTGCCAGGTAAAGGGGGCCACAGCGGACTTGTGCCCCTCAAAACTGCGTGTCCCATCCCAGGAGGATTTGGTGAGGAGTTTTATAGCAGTGGTACAAGGGTGGGGTTGCTGATAAGATTAGGGTGTGTGCAGGGCCTGCACGCCTTTAATCTGGTCTCAGGTGATCTCCTAATCTTGATTAGCTTCTCTGGTTCCTTTAATCTGGCCTCAGGGGGTCTTCTCTGGAATGAAGAATGCTGGCACCTTCCATTTATTGGAGGTTTTAGTTCTGTAAAGAGCTCAAAGATATTGATATGTGTATCCCTTGAGGAGGAACCAGGACGCTGCCCCAGGGCTGGCCCTCTCTTGTCTCTGCATCCCCCTCCCTTCCCTGATTGGCAGCTGTTCGAATCTGCCCTTTGGGACTCAGGGAAGATCATGGAGGCTGTAATCTGTTCCCTACAGACAAGAGACGCGGGACAGAAAAGCTTCCTTGCCCAGGAGCCCCACAGGGTCCTGCTCGGTTTCAATAGTAAGGATGATAAAGTAATATGATTTAGTAGAAAAGATTACAAGGAATGGTTCTGTGGGTTCTATTTAAATAGGTCACTGATAAATACATTGTTTTTATATTACTTCTGTCTTAGGAAATTCTGTTCCTAATTCCTTCTAGGCACGTTTATTTGTTATATTCAGTTTTCCATGCAAAGGGTTCAAATAATAAAAATACCATATATCTATACTAGTTTCTGCTTGTTTTGTCTATATAGTTTAAATTTTCTTTAAAGCATATTAAAACCTTTTCACCAAAAATCACAACTGGTAAGATATCTTACCTTACTTTTCATTTGAAAGAATGACAAAGCAGACTTGGATTTGATGGACTTAGATGACAAGCATGTCACAAGAGCATTTGATGAGTAAGGAGCTTAAAAGGGAGAGAGGATGAAGTAGAATTAACTGAGAACCAATAGCCAGGGGATTCTAGGAGTATCCTCTAGACACCAGATTGGTAAGTCACCAGGAGTTAAGACACACACAGAGGAGTGAAATTCCTGACAGTAGCACACGTTCTTTAGAGGCAGGTGTTAACAGTAGAGGGTTCAACTGAGACTTCTGTGCTCTCAAGTATGCTCATACACACAGGAAAATGGACTTTTTCCTTTCTGAGAAATAAAGCTCTGATTTCCAGCTTGAATTCAGCCCCCAACTTGTCTGACTTTATCAGTCCCTGCCCTGGAACACTGATGAATGCCAAGTTCCAACTCAGCAGCGCCCAGCATCACTCAGCGTGAAAACATTTCTGTCCGACAGGCAGAGGCAAGAATGGGCACCCACGGGCCAGAACAAAGAGCACAGACTGTGCAGTGGGGCCAGGCGAGCCTCAGGTGGCCACACGTCAAGATACTAATAAGTATGTCAGGACTGAAATGCTGAGGGTGTTTTGTAGAGAAATTATTTCAGCTCACTAGTTTCTGCTTGTCCTCTTCTTGTTCTTAATTTATCGCATTCATTTATTTAACTCTCCTTTTCAAGCCCCTGGCATTCTTTTCACAAGCATGTTTTAAATCTATTACCCAAGTAAGACAACATTTTTGGAACAGGTTGTGTTTTAGAAGCATGCCATTTAAATATTTTCTAATTAGGCAGCCAGGAATTTTTCACTTCTCTGAGTGTGCAGTTGGGTAGCAATGATTTTTGTTCATTGTGTTCATTTGGATTTAGAATTTAATGGGACCATCCCATAGCATTCTATTAATTCTTTAAAGACACTGTAATTGGGAAGGTTAGGCTGTAAGGCAGTGGTCAGAGTCATCTTCTTTAATAGGACCTGGAGGCTGTGATTCAGCCTCTTACCTGGATTCAGTCACACCTTACAAGCTATACTGGATTGGACTGGTTTAATACTGGGAGGAGGCCCTTTAGGGTTTGAAATGTTCCCATAGGAAGTTGGATTAGTGTTGACTAGGGATTCTTTCTCTCTCAGAACCTGGTCTGCCCTCAGGCTGCAGAACCCAGAGGTACGAGGGGGTGTGTGTGTGTGTGTGTGTGTGTGTACACAGGTAAGGTTTGTATGGCCATGGGCTAGACACAGACAGAGTCTTGATGGTTGTTCATTTTTTAAAAAGTCACAAACATTTCAGTTTGTGAGGCAAAATCAAATTGCTTGTTTACCTTACCAAATAAACTTAAAACACTTGAACTCTGAGGGCATACGTGGGTGACTTGTAAACATTATCACATTTTAAAATCCATAGGGAGCTCACATGCATGGCTGGTAATGCATCTGTATCCACGAGAGGCATGTGAGTTAGTGTTCATATCCGGTGACCTTTTTTAGTATTCTTCTGTGTATTTTTTCTGTGTATTTAGAATACTTGCGTGGAGGGAGGCCGGTGTCTTGAGATAACAGATGAGAACGTGCCTGTCACACCAGATTTAGGAAGCATGTAATAAATGTCAGTTTCCTTCCCTCCCTCCAGGCTGCTGCTGACCCACTAATAACAGGGCTGTGGCTAGGAGGCTCAGGAGAAGATGGGCTTTGATTAAAGCCTCCCCTTACTGCGAACCTGATGCATTCTTCCTTCATCAGCTTCCCCTCAGCATTCTCTGACCTTCTCCTACCCTGAGATTTCTCCTGCAGTGCAGGACCAGTGGCTGTGTGCTCTCCATCTCTTGTTTCCTGATAGGTCCCTCTGTTTTGTTGCAGCACCTCTTTTATTTTGGCTCATTGATAGATTCATATTCTCATGTTATTCTCTGAAAGAAGTAGTTTACTATTTTCTCCCAGAGTAAATAAGTTGATTCATCCCACACACACCCCTTTTTTTTGTGGAGGAGGGTGGTATCTAGCCCCTAGATTTACTTACAATTTACTCTCATAAGGTCACTTAAATATAGGAACTGAAGGAGTTACTCTGTCAAAATCAATACTATTCTCTATGTTTAGTAAAGTCTGTGAGGCTGTTTTGGGGTTAATTGTTCTTTGTGAAGAAGTGAGAGTTATAATTTATTAGGTATCTTCTAATGTCTCACGTTAGATTCTAATCTTGAAGTCCTAACAAAGCTTGCTGTGAATTATAGTGTTTCTTTTCTTTTTTTTTTTTAATTTCTTTTTTATACTGGACTGGAGCATAGTTGATTAACAATGTTGTGTTAGTTTCAGGTGTACAGCAAAGTGATTCAGTTACACATATACATGTTTCTGTTCTTTATAGTGTTTCTCATTCTTTGCTTTCTGCCTTGTTGGTAGGAGAGAGTCACTTTGTAGGAAAAAAAAAGAAGAATATTGGAAGTAAATTCATACGTCTCCTTTTGAGAAAAGGGAAAGTTACTTTTATAGCTTGTTGCTACCTTGGAGCTCTTGGCTTTGTTTCTTCAACACTATGTACCCAAATATGAGCATAAAGGACTGTCTACACCCAGTTACACAACTGTGGGTGGGTCTCCTGCACATTTGTAGTTATTTGCTGGGGGAGGGGAAGGACCATATTATAGGTCTTTTTTTTTTCCCTCTTGAGGGGAAGGGGCCGAGGTGAGATGCTTTTTCCCACCAATAAGAACAGTAAGAATATGCTAAGCCTGAACACGATTTAGTCCAAACAGTCATCTTCAGGAATTTGTTACGGTGACTGTCCTGCCATCATAGACTAAGTGAGGCATCGTTAATGCATGTTTGTGTTGTGTGATGTATCTGAGAGCGGATGGAAGTGACACGGGTGGCTTCGTGCATCTGTGTGTGAGTTGGTGTGCTGTGTGCTGAGCACAGAGGTTGGGCTAAGACTGATGTCTAGGTGAATGGAGTGGGTTTCTCCCTCCTTCCCTCCCTCTCCCCTTCCTTCCTTCCTTCCCTCCCTCCCTCCCCCTTCCCTCCTTCCTTCCCCCCTTCCTTCCCTCCCCCCTTCCCCTCCCTCCCTCCTTTCCTCCCTCCCTCCCTCCCTCCTTCCTTCCTTCCTTCCTTTCTTCCCTCCCCTTCCCCCTTCCCCCCCTCCCCTTCCTTCCTTCCTTCCTTCCTTCCTTCCCTCCCCCTTCCCCCTTCCCCCCTCCCTCCCTGCATCCCTTTCAGCTCCTTCCGTACTGCTGAGTACACACCAGTTTCCCAGCAAAGCCTGACCTGTCTGAGCCCAGCTCTCTGCTTGCTCTGTGCCTGTACCCAGCAAATGAAGCACAGTGGAGAAAGTCCAACTTCAGGGTGTATTCCCAATCTCATGGTTCTGCCCAGCCATCTCTTCTATACATGTTAATTCACCCCTTCTCTCCCTCACACCCTCTGTCCTTCCTCACTCCTGCTTTCAGAGGATTTTGAGGCCAGAAGGTAGAAAGTCTTTCTTTTGGCTCCCAAAGGTACAAACCTACCTTCCTCTACATCCATCTCGCCATCTTTTCCCTGGTTTGATGGGCGTCCTCCCTCCACCTGTCCAGGGCTGTCCCCTCCTCCCCTGCTCTGGACCCCATCCCAACTGTTGCCTCAGAAACCTTCTTTCTCCTTCTAGTAAACTTTTCTCTCTGAACAGATCTTTCTCACTGGATTTTAAGCCCACTGAAGCCTCTTCATTAATAAAACAATTAAAAAAAACCTCTCTCAACCCCATGCTTTTTTCCATCTACTGCCATAGACCATTTCTTTCCTTAAAGGGGAAGACTTCTCAAAAGAATTGTCCGCACCCTCTGTTTTCATTTCTTCACCCCATACTTATTCTTCAACCCACTTGAATCTGGCTTCTGGCCCCCAAATCCACCAAAACCACTTCTTCTAGGGTCATGAGTGATTTCAGGATAAATGGGGGTATCCAGGACACATTTTCCAGGCCTCATCTTATTTGTCAGTATTTGACCCTACTGACTGCAGGTATCTTTTCTTCATGAAATGCTCTTTTTCTTTTCTGGCCCCACCCTGCCCTGGTTTTCCTCCGTTTCCTGGACCATTCCTGCTCAGGACCCTTTCCACACTCAGACTGTCTCACAGGCT
The DNA here is from genome assembly GCF_949987515.2 of Delphinus delphis. Classification (NCBI taxonomy): domain Eukaryota; kingdom Metazoa; phylum Chordata; class Mammalia; order Artiodactyla; family Delphinidae; genus Delphinus; species Delphinus delphis. The sequence continues at coordinate 43,937,324 of NC_082692.2, read as the reverse complement.
GGTGGACATGGGAATTCTTCAAGGTTGCCTGTCTGCCTTTCTCTTCGGTGTTGACTCTCATCCGTACCTACACCCCTGGCTCTATGCATTTGACCTTCTGTCTCCCAGCCTGTCCACTTCTCCCCACTGCTGCCACGTTCTTTTGCAAGTCACCCTGACCTCTCCCTGGATTCTCTGGGAGTACTTTCACCCTTTTACATTTCTTCTCTGTCTGACGTCAGAGCTGAAAACTTAATCTCTTAATCCTCCTTAATGCATTTTAATAGTTTTCCATCGTTCTTGGGAAAACGTTCAAAATTCCTTAAGAAGTTCATGAGATTCTGCATCATTTTGGATCCTGCCATTCATCCAGCCTCGTCTCTCCCTGTGTCCCCCTGCTGCTTGCTGGCTTGTGGCCAGAGCACTGGTCCCCTTGTACGCACGCTCCCTCTAACACAGTGCACGTGTGTGCTTTTGCCTCCTGTCTGGTACTCTTCCACCAGGTTTTCTCCTGGTTTCCCCCCAGCTCCCTTCAGAGCTCTGAGCTCTCCATACACAGAGTCCAATATTCTTTAAAATTTTTTTTTAATTTTGTTGAAGTATGGTTATTTATAATGTTTTGTTAATTTCTGCTGTACAGCAAAGTGATTCAGTTATACATATATATATATTCTTTTCCATTTTGGTTTATCACAGGATATTGAATATAGTTCCCTGTGCTATACAATAGGACCTTGTTGTTTATCCATCCTGTATATACTAGTTTGCGTCGAAAAATGTGCAGAAGACCTAAATAGATATTTCTCCAAAGAAGACATACAGATGGCCAGTAGGCACATGAAGACATGTTCAAAATTGCTAATTATTAGAGAAATGAAATCAGAGTCCTGTATTCTTAATGCCTTACTGCCAGGCACATAGTAGATGCTTATTAAATATTGAGTGAATGGATGAACACCTAGTTTGTTGCCTGGGAAGGATTATTTATAATTAGCATACCAAAGCACCACATTCTGCTTCTCTGATTACATTGTGTTACATTGTTTGTGTGCCCATAGATAACTTCTTAATAACTTCTGTACATTGCTCTGTATACTTAGTTCCCCAAGTACTTTCATATGGATCTTCTCTTGAGACTTTGGGCAAATCAGTGGGGTTTTTCAAACCATATGGTGCAGCAGCCCCCAATGCCCTCCCTCCACCCCATACACATTTTTTGTAGACGGGAAGTGTGACACAGGTGTCTGGATGTGTGTTCAAAGTCAAAGCAAGTTAGGACTAAATCACAGCCCTTTGACTTTTTCCACCTCAGTATAGACTTTTTCTCTCAAATATGTAAAAATTTGTCTTTAATAATTTTTGGAAACTTTAAAAAACGGTGGTAAAATATATAGTCAACCCTCAGTATCCATAGGTAATGGGATCTGCAGATTCAACCAACCAGGGATCAGAAATACTACACGATCTGGGGCTGGTTGTATCCACTTATGCCGAACTGCCTATACAAGGGGGTTTGTAAAGGACTTGAGCATCCGTGGACTTGGGTGTCCTTGTGGGTCCTGGAACTGATCCACCGTGGATACTGAGGGACCATGGTACGTAACGTAAAAGTAAAATTGGCCATCTTAACTATTTTTAAGTATACAGTTCACTGGTATTAAATACATTCACAATATTGTACAACCATCACCACCATCCGTCTCCAGAACTGTTTTCATCTTGCAAAACTGAAACTCTGTGCTCATTAAATAGGAACTCCCCCTCCCCCTCCCCCTCCCCCTAGACCCTGGAAACCACCATTCTACTTTCTATTTTTTTTCCAGCTAAGAAAGGAAATTGTGGCTCAGTGTCCTTTCAGATGATCAGATATCTCAAACCACAAGGTTTATTTCAGTGGTTTTGATTTTATTTTTAAAACAATCTGTTATGAATCATGGACATAGAGAACAGACTGGTGGTTGCCAAGGCGAAGGGGGTTGGGGGGAGGGATGGGGTGAGAGGTTGGGGTTAGCAGATGTAAGCTTTTATGTATAGGATGGATAAACAAAAAGGTCCTACTGTATAGCACAGGGAACTGTATTCAATATCCTATTATATTCTGTAATGGAAATGGAAATATATATATATATATAAAAGAATATATATGTATAACTGAGTTACTTTGCTGCACAGCAGAAATTAACACAACATTGCAAATCAACTATACTTCAATAAAAAAATAAAAATTAAAAGTTAAAAAATATGTTACCAAATGGTATCTTTTCCCGAAGTCATCATTTTATAGTGTCTTCCAGAGTTAGACCAGCATGAAACACCCCCCTCCGCCACTCCAGGCCTAAGTGTGTTCTTTGCCTCTAGATTTAAACAGTAAAAATCAACACTGGAAAAGAATGAAAAGGTTTGCTGTCTCCTGGTTGAGGGTATAAGGCATGTTTGTGATTGTCCTGTTTGTCTTGTTATATCTGATATTACTGAGGATTTTTTTTCCAGTACAAAATGTTAATAATTTTGAAAGGAAAGATTAGAGACTAGGGGAATTCTAAGATGGTTTAGTTCCCAACTTCCCTGATAAGATTCACCTGGAGGAAGGGGAGAACCTTGTTAAAATAGAGATGACCAGGCCTTCCGCAGTCTGGATCAAACCATTCCAAGTACAGGAAGCGTTCGTATATTCGATGAATACTTGTTTTGTTAACAAGCTGGAACTACATCTTAATGCTTACAGTTTATTTTTCTGAGTATGCCAGTGTGCGCACATACACTTTGTGGTGTTTCTTTCTGGGAATTACCATCATTATCATTTTCCCCAGTAGCAGAAGCATGAATTCATCTGTATTTTCTTTATCCTGATTTTTCAGCTTCATACTGGACACGACTGTTTGATGAGTTCTCAGTGTATAATGCCAGCAGAGTGCAGCATTTTGGCTTGGGCTTTGCATGGAGACAGAGCTGTGTTCAAATACTGACTGCTCCTTGTCAGATTCTGCCCTTGTCCAAGTTATGTAATGTCCTTAAGCTTCAGTTTTTCCGTCTGTAAATTCAGGACAATAACACACCCTGCTGCTCAGGGTTGTCAAGAAGATAAAGTGAAACAGTGCCTTTAAAGCCTGTAGTGCACTGCCTGCCACATAGTAGGTATCAATACATATGAATCCCTGTTGTTGTTTTGTGACTGTTATTATTTTATAAGACATCCCAGCTGGGAACATGGCCAAAAGCTGAAGCTGAGTGCACATGAGAACATGAGAAGGGAGGATTCAGAGCCCACGAGCAGTAATTAGTGCTTTTGAAAATGTTATAATCGATCCCTTGCATGTTGTTTTCACCCCACGCCTATTTTCCAGATTGTTTTCAGTAGAGAAAAGCCCTTGGGAAACCTCAAAACCATGTGTATTTGTTTGGGTGATGGAGGAGCTGTGATATCGGATCCTATTCCCTATGGATTTTGATGAGGATTTCAAATCCTGATTGGAAGCCTTAGATAATGGCTTTGTCTGTAGAAATTAGTGAAAAGAAAAGGATCAAACCTAAAATGGAGACTATCTCCAGAAATTTGAATTAGTGGTACTTTTCAGTCGCCAAAGCTCATCTGTTCCTTTATTATCCATTCATTCTTCAAGTATTCATGTGCTGGGCATTAGGCTGGATATTGAGGATAGAGATGTGGATAAAACATGGGTTCTGCCTTCAGGAAGCCTACAGTCCACTGTGAGAGATGGACAAATGCATAGTTGTAACAAACTGTGGTAACTACAGAAATAAAGGTAGCACAGAGCACTGGAAACAGAGAAGAGCATTTCCTGGAGGAGACGGTGGTGGAACCAAGTCTTGCAGGAGAATTTGAGTTGACCAGGTCGTGTCATCTCGTTGGGGTGAAGTGTGCAGTGGACATTTCCTGAGCAAAGGAGAGATAAGAAAAACCTGATGTTTTTGTTTTGTATTAATGGACTCTGCTTCTCTCCCTCATGTTTGTAAAAGGGAAATTTCTCAAACAGAGGTTGAGGGTTCAGATCCTGGGTAGCCAAGACTTAAGTCTATACTCACTCCATAAATGACTGCTGAGTGCCAACTGAGAGCCAATACAACCCAACAAACTCTATGAAATTTCTTTTTATATGTACCATATCTTTATCCATTCATCTATCATGGACATTTAGGTTGTTTCCATATCTTGGCTACTGTAAATAGTGCTGCTATGAACATAGGGGTGCATGTTTTTTTTCTTTTTCCTTTTTTTTTTTTTTTTTTGCGGCACACGGGCCTCTCACTGTTGTGGCCTCTCCCGTTGCGGAGCACAGGCTCCGGACGCGCAGGCTCAGTAGCCATGGCTCATGGGCCCAGCCGCTCCACGGCATGTGGGATCTTCCCAGACCAGGGCACCAACCCGTGTCCCCTGCATCGGCAGGCGGATTCTCAACCACTGCGCCACCAGGGAAGCCCTTCCTTTTTTTTAAAGTGAAGTGTAGTTGATTTACAATGTTGTGTTAATTTCTGCTCTATTGCCTCTGCTAATGGCAAGCTCCCACTCCTACACTCTCCCACCCCCCACCCCCTTGGCAACCGCCAGTCTGTTCTCTGTGTCTATGAGTCTGTTTCTGTTTTGTAGATAGGTAAATTTGTGTCCTATTTTAGATTCCATATGTAAGTGATATCATACGGTATTTGTCTATTTCTGACTTACTTCACTTAGTGTGATAATCTCTAGTTGCATCCATGTTGCTGCAAATGGCATTATTTCATTTTTTTATGGCTGAGTAATATTACATTGTGTGTGTGTGTGTGTGTGTGTGTGTGTATATATATATATATATATCACATCTTCTTTATGCATTCATCTGTCAATGGATATTTAAGTTGTAACAAACTCTATGAATTTAAATCTTTTTTTCCATACTTTGGAAACAAATCCTGATTTGGACTTTGACTATTGATATTTCTTATATATGTCCTTTCAGCAGTTGTCACATTTTTGGTTCAGGATTTGGTAATCTTGTGTCTGCACTACTGTATTCTTTTCTTAGCTAACTTTTATCAGTGCCCTCTCTGGTATGTTCCGATGGCAATTTCTAAGGACTTTCTTTCCAGGTATTTTGACTTTGCTTCATGCTCCTTGTAGTTGGGCTCATTGGTGTTGGACGTGATAAAATATGGAAGCCTAATCTTCAGCCATTTGTGACACTAAGTCAGATTTTCTCTCAGAATCATATCTAATACTTATGTGAGCTAATATGTTAGTAAAGTGTTTGAGGACTGCAAAGTTACTTGGGGTGTCTATACCAAAAAATCTCTTATAGAATTTTAATGTTCCATTAGTTTGGCTATCAGTGTGGGTGATGATATCTTTATATTTTATACACACACACACACACACACACACACACACACACACACACACACATCTCTCTCTCTCTCCAAATGCCTCTATATACATAAATACCATACATATATATGTATATATGCTTGTGGGTGTATATATATCTTATTTTGTCCAGGGAGAATGCACTTTTAAAATGGGTGTTGTATGCAAGATAAGCATTACTTTTATCCAAAATTATTTTGCATTATGACAGTTACTGTTTCATTTGATACCTTTTTGTCCTGTATTTTTGGGAATAAATCAAAGACACTAAGCATGCGTAGAAGTGGTTTGCAATTTTTGGCCTTTCTTTCAACTTCATCTTATGGCCTTATCTTGGTTTTATATTTCTAATTTAAAATGTATGTGACCATCTCTTGTTTTTATTTCTTTGTAAGTTGTTTTTACTCATTTAATGGGAAAAAGATGGGATATAAATATGTTTTAAAAACTGCTATCCATGATGATCGAGTCATTGAGAAAAGATTACAGTATCATAGAATAATAATACAAGTAAGAGTCACAATGGCTTTTTTTCCATAAAAAGACTAGTATATATTATTTTAGTGGCAGAGGATTACATTATACGATTTTCAGTGGTCTTCAGTGAACAGGGAAATTACACTAGTTAACACTCAACTATCTAAACTAATACAGGAACTTCACTGCTCACAGCCTTTGCTTAGTCAAACCTCAGATGGGAATAAAATTTCCTGTGAAAGTGCCCCAAAAGGGAGATGTTACAGTGAAATGGAACCTTTAGAATGAAAATAAAAATCTTCTGTAGGTGGAAAATAGTTGAAGTTTTTAAGGGTTATATGATCCCAGTGAGGTGATGAAGGAGAAAGAAAGGTAGGTCACAGCACATGTGACTTCTGGAAGCTCCAGACAACTGAGGAAAAGCAGGATGGGAGACTGAAACGGGACCCCAGGGGAGGGTAGAATTATGACAACTTGGAGGCTGCTACTTTTTTGCAGTAGTTTTAAAAAAGCATTTTCCTTCATTAAGATTTGTCTACTGCAGTCTTTCAGTGGAGGAAAACCATTGCAGCTTTTGTGCCATTAAAGGGTTAAATATCATGAAAAAAGAGGTGACTTACCCCAGATTGATGCATTACACAGCTGCTTTTGTGCTGAAACAACTATGTCATTCTGAAGGAGGTTTTATGTTTTGTTCTCTCAGTGGAGAACTAAATTCTTCAATGACTTTATTCATTCTCGGGGATTACTCAGTGTTTACTTTCTTTGCTAATGGCAGGCTTTGCATGGTAACGTGCCCTTTCTTGTCGGGAGATTTGGCAAACTCAGAAACGTTGGTTTTTTATTTCTTTAAAATGTCAGAACTTTGTGGACGCAAAACAATTTTTTGAACTTCAGAGGTTTGTTTTTGTCTAGACTATCATCCACACCTGTTTAGTAATCTTGAAGTTGGAAGATTCTTCAAAATACTTCTGTGTGAATAAAAAATGTTATTTTTAGGTATGTCATTTACCTATGTTGTTGTCAGTAGATTCATAGTTCGTGTAATCAATGTGGGTTCCCTTTTCAGTGATCATATTGGTGGTAATGTGAAAAGAATTAAAGAATTTCCAAATAATTCCTGGGAAATAGGTAGGTAGGTAGTTACATTTCAAGGTTATGAACACTTCTCGACTTCCCTGGTGGTGTGGTGGTTAAGAATCTGCCTGCCAATGCAGGGGACACAGGTTCGATCCCTGGTTCTGAAAGATCCCACATGCCGCGGAGCAACTAAGCCCATGCGCCACAATTACTGAGCCTGTGCTCCAGAGCCCGCGAGCCGCAACTGCTGAGCCCATGCACCACAACTACTGAAGCCTGTGTGCCTAGAGCCCATGCTCTGCAACAAGAGAAATCACTGCAGTGAGAAGCCCACGCACCACAATGAAGAGTAGCCCCAGCTCGCCACAACTAGAGAAAGCCCACGTGCAGCAATGAAGACCCAACGCCACAAAAAAAAAAAAAAAAAAAAAAAATCAAGGTTATGAACACTTCAAAGGGCTATAAAACTGTGAGTAGATTTCTTTGGAGGTCTGCTTTCTCATCAGATAAAAATAAGAGTACAGATTTCTGTTTCCCTCCCTAAGATAAATGATATATTTTCCTCATGTAAACAGTCTTCTCATAGTATTCAGAATAATTGTGTTTCATCCTCCCATACTACCTCTGAGCCCTCCCACTCTTTCTGCAGACCCTCAAAGGGTTATTTTGAGAAAAGCAGATTGCCCTTGGAGGTTGGAAAGAGAGCCTTTCCTTAGATGTTGAGAAACAGGTTCTTAGAGATTTTAGAGGTGGGTGCCACTCTTTTGGAAGACTTTACTGTTTTCACATTTGTTTCTGCATTTTTTTAATGCTTTGGTTTTGAGAGGAAAGTTTCTTGACTGGCTTCTAGCCTTGAGTTAAGTTTCCAGCTACTGTGTTTTGTCACTTTGTATTCAAGGAGTATTCAGGAAGTCTTTTCTTGTCTTATGTGTAGATAGAGCCAGCCTCAATTATCCCTGTGGTTTAGAGCATCATGGAAGTCTCACAAATTAGAAAGAGGTGAAATCTGGGGTGTGTATGTGTGTAATGTGTGCTCGTGAAGATATAAGCTAATGCTTATTTTAGTCTTTCATTTATGGTTCAATTTACTAACCAACCTACTTACCAATTTATTGGTAGATATTTATTAAGTGTCTACAATGTATACGCCACTCTTTATCTCAGCAGAAGGATAAAATACAGAGGTTCATTAAAACCACATGGTTCTTGCAGTCTTAGAGTTGACCAGTCAGGAGAAACAAGATGTGCCTGCACATTGAACAGTGAATTTAGAGTACAAAGAAGTATGTGATTATTCCAGGTGCCAAATTAACTGACACAGGCCCAAGACTATAAAGAGTTCAGGGAACAGAAGGGAAAGAAATGAGGGCTGGAAAGATGAGTGAAGGCACCACAGAGGAGGTGGGGCTTGATCTCTGCTCCCAGGATGAGAAGAAGTTGGATTAGATGGATGCTTTTGAGGTAGTGGGGTTTAAACAGATTGAATGCGACACATATTCATATATTGAGTAGGCCAAAAGGTTTGTTGCTTTTTTGCATTAAGATGCCTCTAATAGCGCTTAGTTGTCTTTAACTTCATTCGAAGCAATTTTGTTAGCTTGTATAGTGACAGCTATCATATCAGCGTGCATTTAAAAAAAAGAAACTTGTCAAAATTGGTGAATTTTTGTGTAGCCATTTTAATATTGAAGATGGAAGAAAAAAAGCAACATTTTTGGCATATTATGCTTTATTATTTCAAGAAAGGTAAAAACGCAACTGAAACGCAACAAAAGATTTGTGTAGTGTATGGAGAAGGTGCTGTGACTGATCGAACGTGTCAAAAGTGGTTTGTGAAGTTTCATGCTGGAGATTTCTCACTGGACAGTGCTCCACGGTCGGGTAGACCAGTTGAAGTTGATAGTGATCAAATCGAGACATTAATTGAGAACAATCAACCTTATACCACGCGGTAGATAGCCAACATACTCAAAATATCCAAATCAAGCATTGAAAATTATTTGCACCAGCTTGGTTATGTTAATAGCTTGGATGTTTGGGTTCCACATAAGTTAAGTGAAAAAAACTTTCTTGACTGTATTTCCGCATGCGATTCTGTACTTAAACAAAATGAAAATGTTCCGTTTTTAAAACAAATTGTGATGGGTGATGAAAAGTGGATACTGTACAATGATATGGAACGGAAGAGAAATGAACCACCACCAACCCCACCAAAGGCTGGTCTTCATGCAAAGAAGGTGATGTTGTGTATATGGTGGGATTGGAAGGGAGTCCTTTATTATGAGCTCCTTCCGGACAAACCAAACGATTAATTCCAACAAGTGCTGCTCCCAATTAGACCAACTGAAAGCAGCACTCGACAAAAAGTGTCCAGAATTGGTCAACAGAAAATGCATAATCTTCCATTAGGATAACACAGGACTGAATGTTTCTTTGGTGACCTGGCAAAAATTGTTACAGCTTGGCTGGGAAGTTCTGATTCATCCACCGTATTCCCCAGATATTGCATCTTCGGATTTCCATTTATTTCAGTCTTTACAAAATTCTCTTAAATGGAAAAAATGTCATTTCCCTGGAAGACTGTAAAAGGCACCTGGAACAGTTCTTTGCTCAAAAAGATAAAAAGTTTTGGGAAGATGGAATTATGAAGTTGCCTGAAAAATGTCAGAAGGTAGTGGAACAAAATGGTGAATACGTTGTTCAATAAAGTCCTTGCTGAAAATGAAAAAATGTGTGTTTTACTTTTACTTAAAATGTGAAGGAACTTTTTGGCCAACCCAATATATTCTGATCATGAGGAATTTGTAGACTTTGCTGAAAGTTTATACATTAAAATTGTTATATTTTCCTACATTTGCTTTTGGCACACAAAAGTTTCTGAGAGAAGCGAGTGTCGACTGAAAAATGTACAACCTAAAAGTTGAGAGTTGTGTTTTATTTGGTGGACAAAACTGAGGACTTAATCCCGGGACGCAGCATCTCAGATAGCTCTGAGGGACTGCTCTGAAGAGGCAAGTGGGGAGCCAGCAAGTGGGGAGCAACAAAGACCAGGGAGTTGGAATATCAAATGATTACTGTTAATTAAAGAAAAGCAGACATCTCAAGTTAAGGAATTTAGCGCTTTTCTATGGGAAGATGCAAGAGTCTGGGCTTACTGAAATCATTCCTTTGATATGCACCTCAGCAGTCTGGGGCCAGTATCCTGCTTTTCTCATTCTGAGTCTTCTCAGGGTGCATCATCAGGGGTGACTGCAATGTCTAATGGTTTGATGGCGGGCATCCTGTTTCCTTCCTGAGTTCCCTTAGGACTCAAGGTCGGGGTGGCTGTAATGTGATGGCTTCAAGGCTGCAACATCCTTCGTTTACTGATATGGCAGGGGGCGTTTTTAGTTCACAGACTGGTAAAGACTGGGTGAAAAACTCTGTATTTCAACACAGGCTTCGTAATAATATTTGCAGGAGTTGTTATGTCAATAGGTACACATGTAAATTTCATGTTGAATTGGCAAGTGAAAAACACCATTAATATGGTGCCTTTTTTCCTAGGCCGGACCTGATAGACATGAATACTGTTGCTGTTCAAAGCAACCTTGCAAATTTAGAGCACGCTTTCTATGTAGCAGAAAAAATCGGTGTTATAAGACTTCTGGATCCTGAAGGTGAGTGATTATTTTGACCAGATGTCCACGGGCTGGAAAGTCTGATACAAAGTGATTGATCAGCATTTTGAAATAATTCATGTTGCTGCTTTTAGATGTTGATGTCTCCTCACCTGATGAAAAATCAGTAATAACTTATGTATCATCTCTCTATGACGCATTTCCCAAAGTCCCTGAAGGTGGTGAAGGCATTGGTGCAAACGTGAGTATTGATTTTTCCATTCTGAAGCTGCTGACTCAGAACTGACTGAATTCTCTGACAGTGCTTTTTACAGTTTTTTAAATATGACTTTTTAAAATTGAAATATAGTCGATTTACAATGTTGTGTTAATTTCTGCTGTACAACAAAGTGATTCAGTTATACACACACACACACACACACACACACACACATATTCTTTTCTTTAATGTTACTTTCCATTATGGTTTATCATAGGATATTGAATATAGTTCTGCTGACTTCAACCTCCCACTCCACGCCTTCCCAAACCCCCCTCCTTTGGCAACCACAAGTCTGCTCTCTATGTCTGTGATTCTGTTTCTGTTTCATAGATAAGTTCATTTGTGTCATATTTTAGATAGCACATATAAGTGATATCATATGGTATTTGTCTTTCTCTTTCTGACTTACTTCACTCAGTATGACAATCTCTAGGTCCATCCACATTGCTGCAAATGGCATTATTTCATTCTTTCTTACAGCTGAGTAATATTCCATTGTATGTATACGTGTCACATCTTCTTTATCCATTCATCTGTCAATGGACATTTAGATTGTTTCCATGTCTTGGCTATTGTAAATAGTGCTGCTATGAACATTGGGGTGCATGTATCTTTTTGAATTAGAGTTTTGTCTGGCTATACGCCCAGGCATGGGATTCCTGGTTTTTATATATATATATATATATATATATATATATATATATATATATATATATATATATATATATATATATATATATATATATATATATATATATATATATATATATATATATGTAGTTTCCTTTGCTGTGCAAAAGCTTTTAAGTTTCATTAGGTCCCATTTGTTTGTTTGGTTTTTTTTTTGTTTGTTTTCATTTCCATTACTCTAGGAAATGCGTCAAAAAAGGTCTTGCTGTGATTTATGTCAAAGAGCATTCTTCCTGTGTTTTCTTCTGAGAGTTTTATAGTGTTCAGTCTTACATTTAGGTCTTTAATCCACTTTAAGTTTATTTTTGTGTATGGTATTAGGGAGTGTTCTAATTTCAGTCTTTTACATGTAGTTGTCCAGTTTTCGCAGCACCACTTATTAAAGAGACTGCCTTTTCTCCATTGTATATCCTTGCCTCCTTTGTCATAGATTAGGTGACCATAGGTGTGTGGGTTTATCTCTGGGTTTTCTATCCTGTTCCATTGATGTATATTTCTATTTTTGAGCCAATACCATATTGTCTTGATTACTGTAGCTTTGTAGTATAGTCTGAAGTCAGGGAGCCTGATTCCGCCAGCTCCCTTTTTTTCCCTCAAGATTGCTTTGTCTATTCAGGGTCTTTTGTGTCTCCATACAAATTTTAAGATTTTTTTGTTCTAGTTCTGTAAAAAATGCCATTGGTAATTTGATAGGGATTGCACTGAATCTGTAGATTGCTTTGGGTAGTATGGTCATTTTCACAATATTGATTCTTCCAATCCAAGAACATGATATATCTCTTCAACTATTTGTGTCATCTTTGATTTCTTTCACCAGTGTCTTATAATTTTCTGAGTACAGGTCTTTTACCTCCTTAAGTAGGTTTATTCCTAGGTATTTTATTCTTTTTGTTGCAGTGGTGAATGGGATTGTTTCCTTAATTTCTCTTTCTGATCTTTCGTTGTTAGTGTATAGGAATGCAAGAGATTTCTGTGCATTAATTTTGTATCCTGCCACTTCACCAAATGCATTGATTAGCTCTAGTAGTTTTCTGGTGGCATCTTTAGGATTATCTATGTATAGTGTCATGTCATCTGCAAACAGTGACAGTTTTACTTCTTTTTTTCCAATTTGGATTCCTTTTATTTTTCTTCTCTGATTGTGTGGCTAGAACTTCCAAAACTATGTTGAATAATAGTGATGAGAGTGGACATCCTCGTCTTGTTCCTGATCTTAGAGGAAATGCTTTCAGTTTTTCACCATTGAGAATGATATTTGCTGTGGGTTTGTCATATATGGCCTTTAATATGTTGAGGTAGGTTCCCTCTGTGCCCACTTTATGGAGAGTTTTTATCATAAATAGGTGTTGAATTTTGTCAAAAGCTTTGTCTGCATCTACTGAGATGATCATACGGTTTTTATTCTTCAATTTGTTAATATGCTGTATCACATTGATTGATTTGCATATATTGAAGAACCCTTGCATCCCCTGGATAAATCCCACTTGATCATGGTGTATGATCCTTTTAATGTGTTGTTGGATTCTGTTGGCTAGTATTTTGTTGAGGATTTTTGCATCTATATTCATCAGTGATATTGGTCTGTAATTTTCTTTTTTTGTAGTATTTTTGTCTGCTTTTGGTATCAGGGGGACAGTGGCCTCAAGGAATGAGTTTGGCAGTGTTCCTTCCTCTGCAATTTTTTGGAAGAGTTTGAGAAGGATGGGTGTTACCTCTTCTCTAAATGTTTGATAGAATTCACCTGTGAAGCCATCTGATCCTGGACTTTTTGTTTGTTGGAAGATTTTTAATCACAGATTCAATTTCATTACTTGTGATTGGTCTGTTCATATTTTCTGTTTCTTCTTGGTTCAGTCTTGGAAGTTTACACCTTTCTAAGAATTTGTCCATTTCTTCCAGGTTGTCCATTTTATTGGCACAGAGTTGCTTGTAGTAGTCTCTTATGATGCTTTGTACTTCTGCGGTGTCAGTTGTAACTTCTCCTTTTTCATTTCTAATTTTATTGATTTGAGTCCTCTCCGTCTTGAGTCTGCCTAAAGGTTTATCAGTTTTATCTTCTCAGAGAACCAGCTTTTCGTTTTATTGATCTTTGCTATTGTTTTTGTTTTGTTTCTATTTCATTTATTTCTGCTCTGATCTTTATGATTTCCTTCCTTCCACTATAGCTTTTGTTTGTTCTTCTTTCTCTAGTTCCTTTAGGTGTAAGTTTAGATTGTTTATTTGAGATTTTTCTTGTTTCTTGAGGTAGGATTGTATTGCTATAAACTTCCCTCTTAGAACTGCTTTTGCTGCATCCTATAGGTTTTGGATCGTCATGTTTTCTTTGTCATTTGTCTCTAGGTATCTTTTGATTTCCTCTTTGATTTCTTCAGTGATCTCTTGGTTATTTAGTAACGTATTGTTTAGTCTCCATGTGTTTGTGTTTTTTATGTTATTTTCCCTGTAATTTATTTCTAATCTCATAGTGTTGTGGTTGGAAAAGATGCTTGCTATGATTTCAATTTTCTTAAATTTACCGAGGCTTGATTTGTGACCCAAGATATGATCTGTCCTGGAGAGTGTTCCGTGTGCACTTAAGAAGAAGACGTAATCTGCTGTTTTTGGATGGAATGAATTATAAATATCAATTAAATCTATCTGGTGTATTGTGTCATTTAAAGCTTGTGTTTCCTTATTAATTTTCTGTCTGGATGATCTGTCCATTGGTGTAAGTGACGTGTTAAAGTCCCCCACTACTGTGTTACTGTTGATTTCCTCTTTTATAGCTGTTAGCATTTGCCTTATGTATTGAGATTCTCCTATGTTGGGGGTGCATATATATTTGTAATTGTTATATTTTCTTCTTGGATTGATCCCTTAATCATTATGTAGTGTTCTTCCTTATCTCTTTTAACATTCTTTGTTTAAAGTTTCTTTTATCTGATATGAGTATTACTACTCCAGCTGTCTTTTGATTTCCATTTGCATGGAATATCTTTTTCCATCCCCTCACTTTCAGTCTGTATGTGTCCCTAGGTCTGAAGTGGGTCTCTTGTAGACAGCATATATTTGGGTTTTGTTTTGGTATCCATTCAGCGAGCCTGTGTCTTTTGGTTGAAGCATTTAATCCATTTACATTTAAGGTAATTATCGATATGTATGTTCCTATTACCACTTTCTTAATTGTTTCGGGTTTGTTTTTGTAGGTCCTTTTCTACTCTTGTGTTTCCCACTTAGAGAAGTTCCTTTCACATTTGTTGTAGGGCTGGTTTGGTGGTGCTGAATTCTCTTAACTTTTGCTTGTCTGTAAAGCTTTTGATTTCTCCATTGAATCTGAATGAGATCCTTGTGAGTAGAGTAATCTTGGTTGTAGGTTCTTCCCTTTCATCACTTTAAATATATCATGCCACTCCCTTCTGGCTTGTAGAGTTTCTGCTGAGAAATCAGCTGTAACCTTATGGGAGTTCCCTTGTATGTTGTTATTTTTCCCTTGTTGCTTTTAGTAATTTTTCTTTGTCTTTAATTTTTGTCAGTTTGATTACTACATATCTCGGCATGTTTCTCCTTGGGTTTAACCTGCCTGGGACTCTCTGTGCTTCCTGGACTTGGATGGCCATTTCATTTCCCATGTTAGGGACATTTTCAACTATAATCTCTTCAAATATTTTCTCTGGTCCTTTCTCTCTCTCTTCTCCTTCTGGGATCCCTATAATGCTAATGTTGGTGCGTTTCATGCTGTCCCAGAGGTCCCTTAGGCTGTCTTCATTTCTTTTCATTCTCTTTTCTTTATTCTGTTCCGTGGCAGTGAATCTCACCATTCTGTCTTCCAGGTCACTTATCCGTTCTTCTGCCTCAGTTATTTGCTATTGATTCCTTCTAGTGTATTTTTCATTTCAGTTATTGTATTGTTCATGTCTGTTTGTTTGTTTTTTAATTCTTCTAGGTGTTTGTTCTTTAATTCTTCTAGGTCTTTGTTAAACATTTCTTGCGTCTTCTCGATCTGTGCCTCCATTCTTTTTCTGAGGTCCTGGATCATCTTCACTATCATTATTCAGAATTCTTTTTCTGGAAGTTTGCCTATCTCCACTTCATTTAGTTGTTTTTCTGGGGTTTTATCTTGTTCCTTCATCTGGTACATAGTCCTCTGCCTTTTCATTTTGTCTGTCTTTCTGTGAATGTGGTTTTCTTTCCACTGGCAGCAGGATTGTAGTTCTTCTTGCTTCTGCTGTCTGCCCTCTGGTAGATGAGGCTCGATTGCTGGATCTTATGGTAATTCTATTTTTAGTTTTCTGAGGAACCCCCATACTGTTCTCCATAGTGGCTGCACCAATTTACATTCCCACCAACAGTGTAGGAGGGTTCCCTTTTCTCCATACCCCCTCCAGCATTTGTTATTTGTAGACTTTTTAATGATGGCCATTCTGACCAGTGTGAAGTGGTACCTCGTTGTAGGTTTGATTTGCATTTCTGTAATAATTAGCGTGGTTGAGCATATTTTCATGTGCCTGTTGGCCATTTGTATTTCTTCTTTGGAGAAATGTCTGTTTAGGTCTTCTTCCCTTTTTTCGATTGGATTATTTTTTTTGCTGTCAAGTTGTATGAGTTTACAGTTTTTAATTATCAAATATTTTTTAAAGGATTTGAGTTAATAGGTCTCTTAATTTAGAGATTTTCTTTTTAAACTTACTGCTGTTTTACAGCTGCCCTACTTGGTATCCTTCTCTGCAGAGAAGGTATGCAGAGAATATCTCACTTTTGAAATCACTTTCAAGTTTTTTAACTTACGTGATCCCAGGAGGAAAGGTAGCTCTGAGTTGGTTTCTCATTTAAAGGTGAGGCCCGAAGGAGGGCGATTTGATTTTGCCAAATTAACGGAGCTTCTTCGTAGCAGGACACAGTCTCTGACGAGTAGCTTTGGGCTCTTTATTTAGTCCACTGCTTCCCAAAGTCTGTGCAGTTCATTTCAGCGGTGCGTTTTGTGCTGGTCCTGCTGACAAGTGCTGTGCATTTCTGGAGGACAGGACACCCTGTACATGACGTGCATTTGGGGGGACCCCCCTCACCCTGACTTCTCCTCTCCTCCTGCAGATTTCTCCTTTATTCTGTCTCACTTTGAAGGTTTGGGAGCTCCCCTTTTGGGTCTCTTATTTCGCCTCTGTGTGCTATTGCTTGAGGCTTGTTTCCATTCTCTCCTCATGTTCTTTCTCACAAAGGCTGGTCCCCAGGTGACTTGGTCCCATGCTCCCCCTCTGCTCCAGTGTCTGCCAGTGACTCAGGGTTGAGTGTTGCTCCAAAATGTTATTGTGGCCGTTCCTTGCTTGGTCTTCTCACTGCCTGTACCCAGTTCCTCACTCTTATCCCTTCACTAGAATGAGGATGAGAGCTTTCTTTTGGCTTACTTTCTCCATTGTTTTTCTCTTCCCATGAACTCTGCACATTGTCGCCACGTGAGCTAGAAAAACTTCCGTGGCTCCATGTGGCTTGCAAGGTTCAACCCAGTCTAGATGTTCTGACGTCCACAATTCTGCCTTTTATCAGTTCTGCTTACCCACATCATTCCCCACGTGAACTGTTTGTGGTGTCCGGGGCATTTCTGTTTCAGAGTCCTGACTCCCTTGACCCCCATCCCCCATCTTTTCTCTGCTCCTTCTGCCAGCCACCAACAATTACTGGTCATTGTACAACTGCTCAGGGATTCCCTCTCCCAGGAAATCTTCAGTGATCATTTTGAGGCACATTTATGCTCACCTGATTCTTACCTCAGCGCCTCACATGTACATACCCGTTTCCGTTATTTCAACACTTCTTAAATGCTGCTTTTCGTTTTGCGTAACTGTTTATATTATGACTCTCTGAGTCCTCATCTAGACAGAAACTCTTTGATAAAAGAGATCATGTCTTGAAGTATTATATTTTTATTACAATGCTTAGCATAATGCTTTGAACATCATAAGCAGTCATCAAATACTTAATTGAGTAAGGCAGTTTACAATTTTCCAGTCTCCTCCATTTTAAAAAAAGTTTGCCTAACAGTACTTGAATCATCCCACATGTACATTTCCTCTAGTTTTCACTCCTGTCTGCTTTCCTATGTATCGCGTAGCTCTTTGACTTTCAGATATAAGGTGGACTTAGAAAGGTTGGCAGAGAGGGCAACTAACCTGGCTTATGCAGGCTATAAGCCTTTTGAGTGCCTTTTTTGAGTACCTGGAAAACACCCCAAATTGATCACAGTGTTCTTTTTTTTCTGCTACATTTCAATGCAGCCTCTGAAGCCTTTGTAACACAGTGCTTCAGGCAGCCTAGATCCCTGGATCAGAGCTGGCACTCCTTAGGCTAGTCTTAGTGGTCAGATGTTGATCGTGTGTTTTTAAGGCTGTTTAAGTGGAAAGGATTGGGACCGGGTGGAAAGGAAGAAAACATGGAGCTGGTCCTCTCCGTCAGGCTTAAAGCCCTGCAAATCCACAGAATGACCTCTGGCCAGATTGTGTTAGACGTGAATGTTACAATCTGCAGATATAGACCTTCTCTGCCATCTTCTCGTTGTAGGATGTTGAAGTCAAATGGATTGAATACCAGAATATGGTCAACTACCTCGTCCAGTGGATCAGACACCATGTGACCACTATGTCCGAGAGAACATTTCCTAATAATCCTGTAGAACTCAAGGTCTGTGTCCCTACAGAAGTTAAGTAGGATTGAGTTTATTATTAAACTTTTAAATAATGCTGAAATGGTTCTGTCATTTCAGAAATTGAAGAAAAATTGCCCTTGGCAAGGTACTAATCATCAGGCAAATTATTTATTTATTCGTCTCCTATTGTACAGAGAAAATGGAAGTCAACATTAATAATTAAAAGATAATAGTGACAACATCTTAAAGAAATTTGTAGTCCCTTTGGTTTGAATTGTTGAGAGTTTTAAGGTTTAATTTGGGAAGGTTTCTGGAAGTGACGTTGCCAGATTCTTTTTGGTGCCTGGGAGATGCCTGGAGACAGCAGATGGCTGGGGCACGAGGGGGGGCGGGAGCTTGTGCAATGCGACCGTGGCAGGGCCTGTGCCTGTGGTCACATCCTGTTAAAAAACAGCCTCAGAGGCTCCTGTGGTACGGCAAGAGGTACATACCGTCTTTCACCATGAGTTCGAAAATACATATCTGACTCCCAGAGTAAATGAGTTCCTGGTTTAGTAGAACATTTACTACTACCTAAAAACCTGGGTCCATCTCTTTGAGCAGAGACATTATAGAAATATTAAAAGATAGTACAGATATAGAAACGTATTGAAGATAAGTTGTCTCATTTTGTACATTGGGATTTGTCATAGCAATGTAGTGTACTTTATTTCAAGAAATGGGTAATGCGAATATGAACAACAAAGTCTAATTCCTTGAATTGCAGACTTTGTTTTCTGGATCAGACTAGCATTGCAAAAAACGGTCCTAACCCAGGGTGGGCCCTGTTAACGTTAGTAATTGTGTCCATGCGTCTATACGGAACATCTGTGGAATAGCTTTTATTCATGTTGCCACGGGGAACTTGTCCTTGGCGCAAAGTTCCTTGGCGTGTGTCGATGTGATGCTGTTTAAGTTCTCTCTGAAGCTGTTTGTGTGATGTCTCCCTCTGTGGCTGGAACCTCTCCTGGCAGGAAAGCTTTCCTCCCCCTTCTATCAGCATGTCTACTGTGAACAGTGGGTAGCCCGTGATGGCATTCCGTGCTTATTCACCTATGGACATCCTGAAATGGTGCATTTTGAGTTTAAACCAATTTTCAGATTTCAAGTTCCATTTATTTCCAGATGGATTCCTTTTGTCCAGACATTTGAGTAAATTCTTGCTGGCTTCTGATTAATACAGATTCTTAAATTATTAAAGAAGTTCGAGTGACTACACAGATTACTGACTGTTGCCTGGGATAGGACATGATACAGGAAAAAAATATATTGTGGGGAAATACCAAATAATTTTATTAGCCAACAAAACATTAAATGGAATCCTTCAAAGAAATGTGTCTGCCTGAATGTTTGCAGGGACTTGTCTTAAAGCAGCATGAATTAGGATGAAATAATTAGTATACACTTATTAAATGTGGAGATGCTTTATCAACATAATTTTTATAAGGTCCTTGTTAATAAATATAATAAACATATCTAAGAGATTCCCAAGTTAATATCTATAAATTAGATAGAATTTAATTATATGGTTCAAACTTCTATAATAATAGCAGCAACCAATAGCATCTGTCTCGTTTACTTATAAGATCTGCTTAATTTGGCCAATGGGATATTGAAACAAAATTTTAGTCCTATCTATCTGATGAGAATTCTGTTTTCAAGGATAGACCATGAAATAGAGGAGAATGCTCCCCACCCCTTTTTATGGGAATTGCATCAGATGATTTTTCCAAAAACTAAAAGCTAAAGTACGGCATTTGGGAAGTGGATCTTTTAAAGTATGTATTTTCTTGTTTGGATAATGAGAGATTGTCAGTAGAGCCATAGTAGATACTGCTGTGGTTTTCACTATCCGGATGGCTGGGTAGCCTATGTTGAATCAGGACTCATAGCCATAATTACACCCTCCTCAGATCCCATACAGCCTGGTTACCGACTGGCTGGGAATCAGCAGCGTCCTTGAGTGTCTGTTTTATAAAGGAATGCCACCGAGGGCACGCGACAGAGTAAATAGCGTTTGAAGTGGTGACATTATGTGATAATGAAAACAGGTCTTTGAAGTTTGGCCCTTCATTTATTTTCCCTTTCTTTTTAGGCACTTTATAATCAGTATTTACAGTTTAAAGAAACAGAAATTCCACCAAAGGAGACAGAAAAATCAAAAATTAAACGCCTGTATAAATTATTAGAGGTAAGCAGAAATTTCCTTTGTATTGTCAAATGTAATATTTTAAAAAAATTTTATTGAAGTATACTTGATTTACAGTGTTGTGTTAATTTCTCTTGTACAGCAAAATGATTCAGTTATACATATGTGTATATTCTTTTTCATATTCTTTTCCATTATGGTTTATCACAGCATAATGAATATAGTTCCCTGTGCTATTATATAGTAGGACCTTGTTTTTTATCCATCCTATATATAATAGTTTGTGTCTGCTAACCCCAAACTCCCAATCCATCCCTCCCTCACCCCTCTTCCCCCTTGGCAACCACAAGTCTGTTCTCTGTGTCTGTGAGTCTGTTTCTATTCCATAAAGTTCATTTGTGTCATATTTTAGATTCCACATATAAGTGGTATCATAAGGTATCCAATGTTATCTTTAATAATATACCTTGATGTAAGAAACATAATTTTTTACGTCTTTGCTTCACATTAGCTTTTTTGTTGTTATTTTCTCTAGATTTGGATAGAATTTGGACGCATCAAACTCCTTCAAGGTTATCATCCCAATGACATAGAAAAGGAGTGGGGAAAGCTCATCATTGCCATGCTTGAGAGGGAGAAGGCTCTTCGTCCCGAAGTGGAAAGGTGAGTGGGGATGGCCTCTGCCCTGGGTGTCCAGTGGGAGGGGTCAGCCTGTGTCATGGAAAGAACTTAAGCTTTGGAGACCAACATTTACCTTTTTCATTCACTTGTCTGTGTGACCTTGAATAAGTCACTTAGCCTTTCTGATTCTCCATTTTCTTATCTAGAAACTCTTCCAGGAGGTTTGAGGAGGGATCGGTGAAGTAGTGTTTGAAGAGGGCCTAGGTTGGTGTGTGAAATCTCATCTCGTACGATGGTTACGGTTTTAAAGCCAATCAGGATGACCCATGAGAATTTCTCCAACTGACTTTAAAGTTGCCAGGGCCTGGATCCAGAAGTTCATCCATACATAACATAGACTAACCATGAACTTATCTTGTTTCTTGTTGTATTTGTGGCTACGGCCCTCTTTCTACGGGGCAGTGAGCCCTCTATTTGAAGGGCAGTGAGGCCGCTTCTAGAGAACACTTAGTAAATGCTAGCTTAAGTTCCCTCTCTGCTTTTTTGCCCTGAAAACATCACTGACCTTCATCCTTTCTCTCCCGCTACACCCAGCTGCCGGGGAAGGTCCTGCTTGGTCTTCAGGACACATTTGTTGGATGGATGTGTCTCTGGGGTAGTCCTTACATCCCAGCCTGACTTGTGGTGTGTGGGGCTTGTGTGGCCTGAGTCCATAGGGCTGGCCTTACAGCCTGGGGACCGGTGGCCAGGCCAGGCATCGCCCTCAGGCCCGACTGGCCCCACACCGCCTCACTTCTGCAGTGCGGTCACGCCGTCTGCCTCTCAGGAGCTCTGACTTGCCAAGGTCCCAGCCTCCCCCATTTATGAGATCTCTGCACTGTCTGATCCTTTGGCTGGGAAGTCTGTTTCATCCCCTCTTCACTCCTCGTCTTTCTCAGATCTCGGCTTCAATGTAATTTCCTCCAGAAACTTTCCACAGTCTCCCAGGTTGGTTCAGACGTCTTGGTGATAACCCTCCTGTTTATAGGGATTGCTCCTTCATAGCCGTCATCTCCGTTGTAATTTTGTATTTGTGTCTGTGATTGGTTAAGGGCTGCCCATTTTACAGTTGTGAGCTCTAGTAACGTGGAGACAGATTCCTGTTTTTGTAGTTCCTCGTGTCGCCAACACTTAACACCCTGCCTGCTATCAGTATCCTGATGCTCTCTGCGCCTCCTCGTAACTTCCACATGGAAGAAATATGAACTAATGTGTTGAAGATACAGGGGCAGGTCTAACTTGTCAGGCCTTTATTAAATCACTGATGACACTGTTGTTAAAGCAGCATATTCTGTCTACATAACTAGATCATTAGAACCAGAACAAGCTCGAAATACCCAGGATGAACCTTTTATGGAGGAGATAATTCTGGGTGGTTCAGATGGGATGCTCAGCATCTCATCGGAAAGAGTAGAAAAGGATGCCACAGAAAGAGTACGCAGTAGATTTTAGTCGACAGAATAGCAGCTGGATTTTAATATATGTTAATGAAAGAATGCTATGGTTAAGAGTTCGAGGTCTAGGAGCCAGTCAATCCTGGATGAATTATTAGCTCAGTGTACAAGCCCTGTAATCTTAGATTCAGTAACCTCTCTAAGCTTCAGTTTCTTCCTTTGTAAACAGGATGTAATAGGACCTACTGCATTTGGTGGTTCTGAGTGTGTCTGTAAAATGATTAGTTAATTTCCTGGCATGTAACAATTGCTTCAGAAATGTTAGGTGCTGGCTGCTATTACTATTTGTGCTTTTCTTTTTACTAACTATATCTGACATGGCACTCTCAAATTTCCTTTTCTTGCCTTGTGAAAAGAACAGTATCTACCTCTAGGTGGAGAAGCAACAGTTTGGCCTTGCAGTGTTAGGGACAGGAAAATATTTAGGAGCTTGGCTGATTCAATGCCTTCATTTTTCTTGATGCAACAAGTTTTTTTTTGGCATTAACTCTGTATTGCAAAATAATAGCTGTGCAGCGTGGGAGTGTGTAAAAAACAGATGCGAAAGAGCCAATGATCTTAGGCCAGGTAATAACCTATAGGAAGGAAAAATAAGCACAGACAAATTAAATTTGCAAGCATTGCACTGATATTCTTCTTAGCACTTTGGCTTTTAAAAATGTAAAGTAACTTCAGTACGATTAGACCTAACATTCCTGGGAGCTCATCCTATAAAGAAAGGTAAACGGACAATTTTCCATTAATTTAACCTAATCAACAAACACCGTGGTGGTTAAAAAGGAAAAGTACTTTGCTTCTCCTCAAACTTATTTGTTTATAGGTGCTTGTAAGTATCAGTTTTTAACCCTGTGTTGTTCAGTACAGACCTGGCCTTTTCCAAAAAGCTGTGATCAGGATCTGATTGACTCTTTGTGTTCTTTTAGCTGACGATTTGCCGGAATAACCTTTTCTAATCGTACCTGGGCTCCTGGGAGGCATCACAGTTGTTTTTGAGGCAGTTGCAAATGGATGACTCTTGGTGAAAATATTTGGCAAGTCTTCTCCAGTGACGCCCCAGTCAGCCTGCCTTGTCCATACTTGTAGGGCTTTAGTGCAGGCTACAAAAGGCAGACCTCAGCTAGTAAACCCATGGCTCTAGGCGAGATTCTTCTGAATAGCTATCAGTGTATTATTTGCTGTGTGTTGAATATGCACGTTGGAGCATATTTAAGGAGCCATTAAAAGCTGTACCATTCAGCCGCCACTCTTCACCGTTAGAAGTAGCGCTTTTTGTAGACCTTCTACTTTTGAGTCTACTTTTAATGGTGGAAGAAAGAACATCATTGCAAGGATAAGAATGCACAGCAGTAGTTACAGTTACCGTAGCAGTGATTCTGTGTTTAGTAACACGACTAGCACACGAACCAATCTTGATTCAAATGAAAATTTCCTCTCAGTTCATTGTGGTCCAACGTTGATCAATTCCTGCATTAGCTTTGGCAATGAATCCTTTGATGGACACAGGTATGGAGTCATTGGTGTGGGACTGTGTTTTTTCTTTTGGTGGGCTGCATTTTTAAGGGATGGCCAACTCTATGACTTTAGAGGGAGAGGCTTTATTTTATCTCGTTCCTTCTTTTAGATTGGACATGTTGCAGCAGATTGCCAGCCGAGTTCAGAGGGGCAGTGTCATTTGTGAAGACAAACTGATGCTTGCTCGAAACGCTCTCCAGTCTGTAAGTTCATTTCAGGAGCTGGTGGGATTGCAGTAGGTGGGTCAGTGTGTTCGGATGAACTAAAACTTTGCATAACGTTGGGTAGATTGGTCTACTGAAACAAAGTTTGTTAAAGATTATGATTACTTTGCTTTCTTGAGGGAAAACATGTTTTTGAAGCAAAAGGGAAAACAGAGAAAATCCAAGTAGCTTCTGTTCTAATACTTCGAGTTTTATATTTGAGGCTAGTTTTGAAACTTGTTTAATTAATTAATTAATGTAGAATTAATATTGAGTTCTTTTAAAAATACAGGATTCTAAAAGATTAGAATCCGGGGTGCAGTTTCAGAATGAAGCAGAAATTGCCGGGTATGTCCTTGAATGTGAGAACCTTTTACGCCAGCATGTAATTGATGTACAGATTCTTATTGATGGAAAATACTACCAGGCAGACCAGTTGGTACAGAGGTAAGAGTGCTTGTTGGTCAGCCCTGTCCTTCTGGGTGACTGTTTCATGGCACCTGCATTAAGAATTTAGAGTGTGACAATTTTATTAAATATTTCTTAAGCTCTTTTTTGTTGAAAATGTGTGTCATGTTAATTCTGTCATAGTTGGGTGTGTTTAGTAGGTTTTGTTCTTCAAAGGTAAGTAATAGAAAAAATTTTATGATACATATAATATTTAACTCTGTAGTAACTAACATACAGTTGAAATATTCATGTGTGATATTTGAAAAAGGGACAGTATGTGAAAATTATCTTTTAAGTCAGCATTTCAGTTTTCTGTTTATCTTATCATGAAAATGTTCCTAATAAAGTATTGGAAGAAATATATGTGCATAAACATCTGTATCTCTGAGAAGTAGGTTTGGGAGTAGGGATGGAACCTTTCAGGTTGAATACTATATATATTATATATGTAAATATCTAAATACATGAGATATATAAAGCAAAAATTATAAATGATGCTTTGACCCAGTAAGTCCACTTTTAGGAATCTATAGTAATTCTAAATATAGAAAATATCTAAATAAATATAGGGAAAAAAGCCTTTGTTCATGTCAGAAATATTTTATAGTAACAAAAATTTGGAATCCTACATGTCAAATAGTAGGAGAATGATCATATTATAGTGTAGTAATTGTGTTCATTATAAAATATAGTTATAAAAATTGTGATAATATGCAGAGTACTTATAGTACAATATTCAGTGAAAAAAATTGTGATGCAAACTTTTATCAATGTGATTACAATGACATTTTAAAATAGACTTTATTTATTTGAGCAGTTTAGGTTTAGAGAAAAATTGAGTGGAAAGTCCAGAGTTCCCATATCCCCCCTCAAAGCCCCTTCTCCTGTTAGTAACATCTTGCACTAGTGTGATGCATTTGTTACAGCTGATGAGCCAATATTGGTATGTTATTGTTAATTAAAGTCCCTAGTTTACATTAGAGTTCACTCTTTGAGAAAAATGCCTCTTATATTATAGCTTATCCCTTTTGATTTTCTTTTCAGGGTTGCAAAACTGCGCGATGACATCCTGGCCTTAAGGAATGAATGTTCCTCAGTGTACAGCAAGGGCCGCGTGCTGACAGCGGAGCAGACGAAGCTCATGATATCAGGAATCAGTCAGAGTTTAAACTCAGGGTTTGCACAGACCTTAAATGCCAGTCTGAACTCAGGGCTGACCCAGGGTCTAACGCCTTCCCTGACCCCATCCAGTGTGACCTCAGGCCTGTCATCAGGGCTGACTTCTCGTCTGACCCCATCTGTCACTCCTGCATATACACCTGGCTTCCCATCAGGATTAGTTCCAAATTTCAGCTCAGGAGTGGAGACAAATTCCCTGCAAACTCTGAAGCTGATGCAGATCCGAAAGCCCCTTCTCAAGTCGTCTCTACTGGATCAGAATTTAACAGAAGAGGAAATCAACATGAAATTTGTTCAGGATCTTTTGAATTGGGTTGATGAGATGCAGGTAAAAATATTTACTTTACCTGAATTTCAGGCTTTATTGCTACCAGTTTCTTTTTCAAACCTTATATCTTTCTATTTAAAGGTGCAGCTGGACCGCACTGAATGGGGATCAGATTTGCCAAGTGTTGAAAGCCATTTAGAAAATCATAAAAATGTTCACCAAGCTATTGAAGAATTTGAATCTAGCCTCAAAGAAGCTAAGATCAGTGAGGTATGTGAATTTGAAATCTGTATGTATTTCATCCCAGCTTCTGTTCTCCTCTTTCTATAAAAACCCTGTTGCAACAGGTAAACGATACATTGCTTGTGAATCAGAATTCCTTAAGATTCCTAACCTTGCCATCTTTTTATCCCATGTTATAGATCCAGATGACGGCACCTCTTAAACTAACTTATGCAGAAAAGTTGCACAGATTAGAAAATCAGTATGCAAAACTCTTGGTAAGTTTTTTTAACTTCCTGTTCCCTTTACCTCTATGTGGCAAAGACACGATTCTTACAATGATTCTCCTTGTAAAGAACACATCCAGGAATCAGGAACGGCACCTTGATACACTCCACAATTTTGTAACTCGTGCAACTAATGAGCTTATTTGGTTGAATGAAAAAGAAGAGGGGGAAGTTGCTTATGACTGGAGTGAAAGAAATACCAACATAGCCCGGAAAAAAGATTACCACGCTGTGAGTATGACTTCTGTAACTAGATGTTAAAAATGCATTTCAGGTTTTATCATTTTCTAACATATTTCTTGCTTGTTTCTTTAAATTAGGAATTAATGAGAGAACTTGATCAAAAGGAAGAAAATATTAAATCAGTTCAGGAGATAGCAGAGCAGCTGCTTCTGGAAAATCACCCAGCCCGATTAACCATTGAGGTAAGTCAGAAAGTGTAATAGTCACAGTGGAATACAGACATTTGATTATTACCCTTCAGATTCTTCTATTGTTGATAAATTGAAAAATGCAAACTATCAAACTTCTATTATAACCTGAATCAAAAAGAATGTTTCTGACAGATCATACTGATTTGCCTTCAGTTCTGCTGAAGTGTGTCACCCACTCATCACTTCCAATAAAGGTACTTTGTCAACCCCTGTGGCCAAAGAGATGTAGTACAGTAACTGTAAAGGATCTTGTCTTGACAGGCTTTGAGGTTGATATTTCTTCCTAACCATATGACACTGCCCCAGCGATGTAACCTTACTCGGTCCCATTCACTTACCTAAAATGGGGGAAATTGCTTCTAACCCATAGAGTTGTGTGAGAAGAAGAATGTACTCTTACTATTTAGTTCAGTTCTTGGTACACAGTAGGTTTTCAAGAAGTACTAGTTATTATTTAATTTACTAATTGTATTCATGATCCGGTTTTGTGAGGTGTTTCCTCAGGGTGTAACACACACATTTCAGACCCAGAAGGGGAGGGTTGACCTAGGGTTTATCAGGCTGCCTGTGGGGTGGTGGGGGGTGGGGTGTGTTTACTTTTGGGACCTGATATCTACTGGTTAGAGTTAGTGACTGTCTGAATGTGCAGGGGGTGATGTAAGAGGGCGAGAAGCATGTAACATGGACAGATGTGGTGTATTTCCAGAGGAAGAAAAATGAAGCTGTGCTTAACAATGGGACACGCAATTGAAGAAAGGAATCTGAGAGTCTTTGTTCACTGAAATAAGTCTTCGTGACACAAAAGATTCATAAAATTCTAGGCCTCACTTGGTGGTCTTGGGAATATTATAGGTGACCTTCTTTCATATAAAAATGTGGTTTTCATCCCCAGGAAATGCTGCATAGGAATGTTAAAGACACAGAAGGTAGGGTGGCACCAGGGAAAGGAAATTAGAATCATGAAGGGTCTGGATATACTTTTCTATGATGATCAACTAAAAGTGGGATAGATATTCTTTGGAGTAGAGGCATGAAAGCTGTTAGGAAATATGATTGTAGGTTGAGAATTTTGATGGGAATGGAAAATGTGGATGTGAACCTGATTACTTTTAGGTAGAGCTGTTAGTCTAATTAACTGAAAGTCTGGAACAATAAAATTAAGCCGTAGTTGTCCTTACGATTCCATGGGCCCATCCAATGTCTTGTGGGCAATGGATAATAGTTAATTATTAACTCTTTTATAGTTTATGTGAAAAAGAAACTAATAATCTGACCATGCATGATGTATCTTTTATAGCCAATTTACTCAAGTAGCTTAATTGGAGGGAGCAGGTAATGTGATCCAGATGTGTTGCCAGATTTCCAGTGCTGCCTTATGCATTCCACCCAAAAAGCTGCCTGGACAGAGCTCAGCAGGAGTGTTTTTTCCAGGAGGAAGGACAGGCTTACATAAGACAGTCATTAGAGCATCAAGGGTGCCCTCTTCCGGAAGCCAGTGAACTGAACCTTAAATATGAAAGGGTGTTTCTTGCATATTTTCTAGTAAGTAGGTGTCTTTTCTACAATATTTTTGCTCTCAGGAAAGAGACACCAAGTGGTAAATAAATATTCAAGTAAAAACGTATGAAATAAAAATTCCTAGTATTATCTTTTCTATTTTTAAATTTTTGGCCGTGTTGGGGTCTTCGTTGCCGCATGTCGGCTTTCTCTAGTTGCAGTGAGCGGGGGCTAGTCTTCGTTGCGGTGTGCGGGCTTCTCATTGCGGTGGCTTCTCTTGTTGCCGAGCACGGGCTCCAGGCACGTGGGCTTCAATAGTTGTGGCACGTGGGCTCAGTAGTTGTGGCTCATAGGCTTAAGTTGCTCCGCAGTATGTGGGATCTTCCCCGACCAGGGCTCGTACCCGTGTCCGCTGCATTGGTAGGCAGATTCTTAACCACTGTGCCACCAGGGAAGTCCCCCTAGTATTATCTTGAATGTAATTCCAGAATTACACTAATAAGGGATTGCTTATGCCCTTTTCCACCCTCCCCAAACAGTCCCAGTAAAAACAAACAAATAAATCACCCCCACCCCTGCCAAGAGCTTCCAGACTAGTTTTGGAAGCAAAGACAGAGAAAACTACAGACCATGTATTTTTGTGTCAGGAGGGGTATTTTATGATCCAGTAATAGAAAAATTCAGAAAAAAGAAAGATGGAGGAAAATGTCATGAAAGAGGCATATCTGAAGATGCCATATAGGCAAGTGTTGGCAGGTGGAGGGTTGGTTTTCTAAAAAGCTGGGATAGCTTGCATCCATTTCTAATATTAAAGAGGTTTTCATGGACAAACAGCCAGAGCTAGCTTTTTCCATATATTTTAAGAAAAAAATGTCAAGAAGCTAAAAATTTGAAAGAAAGTGACTGGACTGATTGAAAAATTTATATTTAAACTTTTAGGGCTGGCTTTGTACAACTGGAAACTCATAGTTTAGAGGGACATTTGACTACCCCGATTTTTCAAGTCTTACTCTGTTAAAGAATTCTTATCATCTATGTAGACACTAGAGTTTTTTATGCTTGAGAAGTAAGTCGTGTGTCTTACTGTCCAGACGGCAACAGTGGCTATGTTTTACCTGTCAGGCCTACCGAGCGGCGATGCAGACGCAGTGGAGCTGGATCCTGCAGCTCTGCCAGTGCGTAGAGAAGCACATAAAGGATAACAGCGCTTATTTCGAGGTATGGAGGCAGAATCACCATGTCGATCGATGGTATTGCAATTTTGGCTGAGTTACAGAAAACATTTCCATAATGTACTGTTAAGATGCATGTATGTAGTGTTCAGGGGAAAGAAACCAAAATGTTTTCTTTGTAGGGTATAGGGATATATGTTCTTCAGGGTAAATGGAAGCATTCTAGTAAGGAAGAAATACTTTAAAAATGCTTAAAATGTCAGAAAATCTTAATTTTGTCCATGCTTCTCTTATTAAGGAACTATTTCATTACAGAGAGCTTTCTTTCTGTTCTTCAGAAATTTTAAAATATTCTTGGAATTTCACCCCTGATTAACAGTTGTTTGGACCCTAAAGTGAAATAGAAGTTCAGTCAAAATAATATCGAACCAAAACCACAGTATACAGAGAAACTTTGTTATATATATATGTATATATTATTTTTCATGTTCTTTTCCATTTTGGTTTATCACAGGATATTGGATATAGTTTTCTGTGCTATACAGTAGGACTTTGTTGTTTATCCATCCTACATATACCAGTTTGCATCTTCTAATCCTAAACTTGCAATCCATCCATCCCCCCCCCCCACCTTCCCTCCCCCTTGGCAGCCACCAGTCTGATCTCTATAGACATAAACTTTGGATGGACAGTTAGAATTCATTCATCATCATCCAAGTTCAAGAATTGGTGTTTGGTTAAAGGAATGATTTTGGCTAAGTTGTCTTGTGATCGTATTCTGTTCCCATGTAGGAGGGGTCCACACAGGGCTCTGGTACTCGAAACTGACAACTCTGGGCTTTGCTGACATTACGTACACTTTAACTGCCAGTTTTTATCTTTCCTTAGTTTTTCAATGATGCCAAAGAAGCCACGGATTACTTGAGGAATCTAAAAGACGCCATTCAGCGGAAGTACAGCTGTGACAGGTCCAGCAGCATTCACAAGCTGGAGGACCTCGTTCAGGAATCAATGGTATGAACAGGAAAACCTGCAAGTTTCATCAGTGATGTATAGTGAGGACTAGATTAGTGCTTTATTATATTTTCTATGTGCAGAACTTCATGTTTCATTGGTACTCTTGATATTTCTGCCTCAATCAAGCATTTAAACATTCAGTTTTAGTGTTTTTTGGTAACAAATACAACAAAAGTGTTTTTCATGTGATTGCCTGAATATTTTAAAATGCTTTCACTGTGTTGTGTGTGTCTGTGTTTAGTCATTCATTCCATAAATACTTGTTAGCATTTCTGTATCCCAGACACTATTTTAGGTGCTGGGGATAGAACAGTGAACAAAACAGACAAGAATCCTGCTTATATGCTGGGGATGGGGCTCAATAAACATGATAAATTAGTAAATATACATAGTATGTTAGATAGTGGTAAATGCGAAGGAGGAAAGAAACAACCAAACAAAACAAGGGAAGAGAGATGTCAGCGGGGGTGGGGAGGGATTGAAAGCTTAGACCAGGTGGTCAGGGAAGATTCTTCTGGAGAAGTTCGTTTAGGCAAAGCCCTAAAAGAACAGAGTGCACACGTTTTTACTTTTAAAATCCATCTGATTTATTCCCTAGGAAGAGAAAGAAGAGCTTTTGCAGTATAAAAGCACAGTTGCAAGCCTGATGGGGAGAGCAAAAACAATCATTCAGCTGAAGCCAAGAAATCCTGACTGTCCACTCAAAACTTCTATTCCGATCAAAGCCATCTGTGACTACAGACAAATTGAGGTACTTTAACTCCTAGAAACAGACCGGATTCTGGCATTGTTCATATATTTAAAAAATGAGGTCATATTGCTCATTAGTGGTAAAGTTTTCCACCTCAAAAATACAAAAAAATCCCAAGATTGGATGTGGAAAAAGATGAGTACCACAGTGACCTCATCTTGTTATTCTGTTCTTCTTTTAAAACCAGATAACCATTTTCAAAGATGATGAATGTGTTTTGGCGAACAACTCTCATCGTGCTAAGTGGAAGGTCATCAGCCCCACTGGGAACGAAGCCATGGTCCCGTCTGTGTGCTTCAGTGTCCCTCCTCCAAATAAAGAGGCGGTTGACTTTGCAAACAGGTTTGTGCACACTAGCTCCAGATGTAGGCCTGGCTGTGGAATTCTCTGAAGGTTAAAGAAACAATCAGTGCTTTGACAAGGCTCATAGGATCAGGAGGACCTAGAACTAGGAAACCTAGTGTATGTCACAAACACAAAGAAAAATTGTAGCATGTGTTCAGAGGGAGTGGAAAGGCTGAATCTGAGTTTTCTTTCGTATATTTCAGAATTGAGCAGCAGTATCAGAACGTCCTGACCCTTTGGCATGAGTCTCACATAAACATGAAGAGTGTGGTCTCCTGGCACTATCTCGTCAATGAAATTGACAGAATCCGAGCTAGCAATGTGGCTTCAGTAAGTATAAATCTGCACATCCACCTAACCTGTCCAAAGATTTGGGCCCCTTGTCTCGAGGGGTGGGTTTTGTATTTTCTCTGGGGTAAGATGGAGTCGAGCAGATCCATGATAATAGTCATTCATTCAATGAATATCTGTCCTATGTCTGCTGTATACGAGGCATCTTCTAAGGACTGGGGAATCTGGAAATCCCATACTTCATTCAGGGCTTACATTTTCATTGGGAGACATGGATGGTATAGTGTTTGGGCATATAGAGATGGGTGTAGTTTGATTTCATTTATTAAATTTTATAGTCTTGTTTTTTCTCATCTTTTAAAACCTAAGATTGTAAATGAAGAAAAAATTAATTTCCAGTGGTTTTCTATTTATGACTATTAACATAAACTCATGTCCCATGAGACCCACTTGAGATCTGTCCTTTTGAAATTTTACTCTTAGTTCTATAATGGATCACTGGTCTTCTTTAGATAAAGACAATGTTACCTGGTGAACATCAGCAAGTTCTGAGTAATCTACAGTCTCGTTTTGAAGATTTTCTCGAAGATAGCCAGGAATCCCAAATATTTTCAGGTTCAGATATAACACAACTGGAAAAGGAGGTTAATGTGTGTAAGCAGTATTATCAAGAACTTCTTAAATCTGCAGAAAGAGGTAAAGCATGGGAATCCTTGCCTTTTTTTCTCCATGGGTGTTTAGTCCAGGCTATTTTCTGCTATCAATGGGAATCTCAGTCTTAGGTATATTTTGTCAATCCACCTGTAATAGGTAGAAGCAATGATTGGAACATTAAATGCCTGTTTGAGGTAGGAAGATTCAAGGAGGGATTCAGTTATTTCCAAATGATGAATTAATAAAAAGATGTCAACCAAGTCGTATGACAATGAATTCTTAGTGTATCTACTTTTAAACATTTTCACTGTTTTGCAATGTAATGTTCAGAGTGATGATCTTTTAGTTTCAGAAAAGTTTCAATTATTTTTCCGTATACCAAACTTGGATTTTTTTAAAGACTTTTTCTTAGAGGAGTTTTAGATTCGCAGCAAAACTGAGAGCAAAGGGCAGAGATTTCCTATAACCAAACCTGAACTTTATACAGGGGTTGAAGGAAAAGATTTTGTCTTGTTAACTTTTGTTAAATATAAATTTTATTCCAAACACTTGATATAACTTAGAGACCAAAAAAACTTAGTAGTAATACTCTATTTAAAAAATTTTTAAACATTAACATAATCTTTACCTTTCATTGTAAAGGATTTAATTTAGTTTTTATTACTAATCTGCTACTAACATAATTCACATTTTTGTGAACACAAAACAGAGCAATATATTACTTTCCTTAGACATCATAAATCAGATATTGGTACTTTAAGTGGCATTGGGGAAATTTTATTAAATCTTCATAAATTGTAATGTCCACGATTTCAAGATTTATATCCTTGGGGTGGATTTGTGGTGATAACTGGTAACATTAGTTTGACTAGCTGTGTTTTAGTAGTAGTAAAACTGCCGTGTTAAATCATGAACGAGAACATCCAAAAGATAGAAAATGAGGTATTTTCTAAACATTACATTTGTTTTCACAGAGGAGCAAGAGGAATCAGCTTATAATCTCTACATCTCTGAAGTCCGAAACCTCAGGCTTCGGCTTGAGAGCTGTGAAGACCGTCTCATCAGACAGATCCGCACCCCTCTGGAGAGAGACGACCTTCACGAAAGCGTGTTCAGAATCTCAGAGCAGGAGGTAAGGCTGAGAAGCGCGTGGGGACAAGATTAGCACAGATTACTGTCTTAATGACCTTTACTGTCGACTCTGCGACCTCTCACACGCTCCCTTTGCCAGGGGTCACTTGGTGAGGTCTGCCTATGTACTTAACGCTGATGGCAGACGAGGATTCTGTAATGCAGTTCTCTCTCTCACTTGGGTAAACACAGGAACACGTGCTTTCTCACCCATTTATGTGGAGGCTGCGAGGGCTTCTCACAGTTTCTCACCTGCTCGATGCGCAAGCGCTGAATTAGATGTTTGGGCCCGAGGAGATGGACAGTGAGGGAATGATTGATTATGAAACTTGACTGCTTTGGCTTCATTTCTTTGATAAAGTAAAAGTAAAGAGTATGTAAATGTCTTGCAACTAGAGATGATCATACTAAGTGAAGTAAATCAGAAAAAGACAAATACCGTATGTTATCACTTATATGTGGAATCTAAAATACGACACAAATGAACATATCTACAAAACAGAACCAGACTCACAGACATAGAGAACAGACTTGTCGTTGCCAAAGGGAAGGGGGGTGGGGGAGGGAAATACTGGGAGTTTGGGAGTAGCAGATGCAAGCTATTATATATAGAATGGATAAACAATAAGGTCCTACTGTATAGCACAGGGAACTATATTCAATATCCTGTGATAAACCATGATGGAAAAGAATATGAACAAAATGTATGTATGTGTTTAACTGAATCACTTGGCTGTACAGCAGAAATTAACACAACATTGTAAATCAGCTACACTTCAATTAAGAAAAAAGAATACGTACGTGTTTAAGTTAAGGGTCATAATGGGAAATGTGTATTTTTAAAGTGTTTGAAGAAAGAGACACCATCTGGAGTGATAGCCTAATCCTCATGTTTGTTCTCTGTTGTGTAGAAACTAAAGAAAGAGCTGGAGCGACTTAAAGGCGATTTGGCCACAATCACGAGTAAATGCGACGACTTTTTCAGTCAAGCGGCCGCCTCTTCCACGGCTCCCACCTTGCGATCCGAGCTCAGCGTGGTCGTCCAGAGCATGAACCACGTCTATTCCATGTCCTCCACCTACATAGAGAAGTATGGAACCACTGCCTTAATAGAAATCATCTAAACTGGCTTCATAAAAGTGCCACTTATATATATAGGCTGTTTAGCCAAAAATGTTCATTTTTAAGAATACAAAATATTTTTCTTAATAACAAATATATTAAATATTTCTGTGGACTTATGATGCATCTTCATGCTGAAAGGGAATGTGAGCCCTCAGAGACTAGAGCATTAATGATCTTCCCACATGTTGCCTGTAGTTTTGGTAGCTCAGCTGTTGTAGCCTATAGAACTTTCCTCCCAGGCTTGGTCTAAATTAGGTTTGAAAGAAGCCCCTCTGCTGTTGGAATCTCCTGCTGAAGACCACTGTGGGGGCAGGACATGGGTTCTGTTAGAAGACCGTTAGCAGGATGTTAATCCTTTTTTAAAAATTTTATTGAAGTATAGTTGGTTTACAGTGTTGTGTTATTTACTGCCGAGTCACCGCTACAGAAAAAGTGATTCAGTTATACACATATATACATTCTTTTTCATATTCTTTTCCATTGTGGTTTATCCCAGGATATTGAATGTAGTTCCCTGTGCTCTACTGTAGGACCTTGTTGTTTATCCATTCAGTATATAACAGTTTGCATCTGCTAACCCCAAACTCCCACTCCATCCCTCCCCTAACCCCCTCCCCCTTGGCAACCACAAGTCTGATCTCTATGTCTGTGAATCTGGTTCTGTTTCGTAGATAAGTTCATTTGTGTCATGTTTTAGATTCCACATATAGGTGATATCATATGGCATTTGTCTTTCTCTGTCTGACTTACTTAGTGGGATGTTAATCTTGTAATAAAAGTGTCAGTGTCTCGGGATGAAGACCATGCTGCATCATGCACCCTCATGGTGCTTTGGGACTGTATTGTGGGAAAATAAACACTTACCAAAAGGGGGTGTTGTTTAATTCTCTTTTTCAGGTTGAAAATTGTCAACTTGGTGTTAAAAAACACTCATGCTGCAGAAGCCCTTGTAAAATTCTATGAAACTAAACTGTGTGAAGAGGAAGCAGTTATAGCTGACAAGAATAACATTGAGAATCTAATGAGTACTTTAAAGGTATGCCTTTCACTGCTGGCTATTTTTTAAGATTATCCTTTAAAAGTATTTCTCTAGCACTTGGCCCAGGTCTTCAGACATCAAGCATTAAATATCTGAACTTGAATACATTTCTGTCCATTCCATGTCCTGTCTCTGTAGTACCATGGCTTACTGTAAATGAGTGTGTTCATTCATTTTTAGTTTGAGGTGAGTTCTTTTCATTTGAAGTTTGGATCTTTTTGACAGTAGGTTTTTATAGTCTGTTCATGTCGGCAGCAAGAGGAGTTGAAGCTAAAAAGTAAATTATTGGTAATAGATTTTCTTGTGGAAAGAGGCAGTTATTTTAAGAAATCAAGATGAGTAGAGTAGTTAATCTAAGAAGGAAAAAGGCTGATAGTTATACTCGTCTGTTTCTCTTCTTCCATTTATAAAGCTCTGAGTAAAGGTATTGTAAACCAATTGTGAGAAGTTTTCTCAGTGATTTTTTAATGCATGTGTTCATTTTTAAACAATGAGATCAGTAGATATTTAAAAAACAAACAATGAAAAAGACTTACCGAGGTAGCAGACTTGCTTATGAAATATATTTTATTTTATTGATGTGCAAATTTCGTTAGACTGAACTCTATAAAACTGTTGTTTTTTTTAGGTCAAAGTACAGTCAAATATTGGCAATTTTATAAGGTTCAAGCTAATGTAATATTTTGTATATGAAAGATATTCTTTCCATTGTCTGATTTTATAGCAGTCATTTGTAAATGAATGGTAAAATTAGGTGAATAATGTGTTTACACAATGAGCGGTTGATACGTTTTTGTAACTTTATAAATTGATCTATTTTAGCAATGGAGATCTGAAGTGGATGAAAAAAGAGAAGTCTTCCATGCACTGGAGGATGAGCTACAGAGAGCAAAGACCATCAGTGATGAGATGTTTAAAACCTACAAAGAGCGTGACCTTGACTTTGACTGGCACAAAGAAAAAGCAGATCAGTTGGTTGAGAGGTGGCAGAATGTTCATGCTCAGATTGACAACAGGTTAGCACCCTTTTCATTCAGTTTTAGCTCAGATTTATTCTCTGCATTCTGGGTAAAGTCTAAATGTATTAGGCTTTTTACTTCCGTATGTAATTCATTCCATAGAGTTAATTTCCATATGTAGTTAATTGTGTTAATTGCAAGAGCTCTGTCCAATTACATTTCTTTTTTATAGGGTGGCCTTTAGTAAGATATTTAACTTCCAAGTAAGTTATTTTTCTGTTCTGTGTTATTACAACTGTTTATGTACTCTGGCATTTATATAGTTAATCTACTTGCCTTTTCTGAAGGAAAAAACAATGTATTCTCTAATTATTAGAGAATTCTCTAATTATTACCACTGATAATATCAAAATAACCATAACTTAGTAAGAGGAGGGTGGGTCATGCATTTCCTAGGGCCGGATGTAGCATCTATACTAGACAGGAGGCGTAAAGAAACTGAAATGTCCTAATGCTCATTTTAATCAAAGAGACAAGAAAGTCAAAATCATTTGCCCACTGACTGAAATAAATGGGATGGTTTTGGGGGCTCATCTTAAAAGAAATGGAATAGTGTTCCTTCTCATTCATTTTTTGTTTTTATTAATGCAGCTAAAATGCATTTATTATATAGTACCATTTGTGAGAAATAAATTATGTTTAAATATTTAGTATCTAATCTCTAAAATACATGATCTGTAGGTTTAATGTAGTGGTTTTAAAATCATAGAAACTGGGGTGTTTAATCACAGTTCCTAGAAAGTACCCTCTGAGTCCATGTTGAACCATTCATTGCTACCATGTCATTTTTTCAGAAGTGAACTGCCATTGCTGCAAACTTTAGGTCTTCAAGACTTGCTGATTGATAATTATTATGGTTAACTTTCCAGTTTTCCTGCTTTTTAGCTTTAGTCTCTCGGGCTTGTCCCTAGAATAATCAGTACCGATAAATTGCACAAGTCCTGGAGAAAAAGAATTTGTATTCAACCCAAGGCAGTGTAGGTGCCCTTGGAGATGGGCCTGGGATGCTGTGGCCTCGAATTCTCGACACACCCCTGTTGTTGTGCTTAGTGCATCTTAGGACAGTAATACTTTGTCCCTCCCTTTTTTTCTACACCTTCCACCTTCCTATTGGTTACTCTTGGAAACCGTGACTATTCCTTTGTTAACCTCTTAGGTTACGGGACTTGGAAGGCATTGGGAAGTCGCTGAAATACTACAAAGATACCTATCACCCTTTAGATGACTGGATCCAGCAAGTTGAAACTACTCAGAGAAAGATTCAGGAAAACCAGCCTGAAAACAGTAAAACCCTAGCCACACAATTGAATCAACAGAAGGTGTGTAAACACAGTTCCTTGTGCTAGGGTTGTGTCTGCATTTGGTCACTCAGACCTTGACCTTCCTTTCTCTTGTTAGTAAGATAAGTCAGCAACTATTTCAAGGAAGGCAGGGAATAAATCAGAAATGTTAAAAATTTGCACTCAAACCTACATCCATCCCTTATTTTGATTTAAGAAAGTTGCATGTTGCGACAGTTCAAGTTTCTAATGATCCTTTAATCGTAGGTATGGAAATCTCTCTGGTACTTTGCTGGCTGCAATAGTTTCATGGGATCCTAAATTTAAAAAAAAAATGGTTAGTCATAGAAAATTAAACAGCCACATGTGACCAAGAGTTAAATGCTTTGAGATTTTTGTTCCATCTTGAGGGCCAGTAATTTCTAGCTCTCTTTAGATCAGGATTAGGTGGGGGATAAGGGTTTCAAGTCTACTTGTGGATAATTCCCATGGAGTTTAGTAATTTCTGCTTTGGAAGCCTCATGAGGGGGTGTCACATAGTGGCTTAATCTTGAAAGCTTGGACTTTACCCAATGAGGCAGATGACATTAAGTGCAGTGGGGTAGAGGGAATTCCCTGGCAATCCAGCGGTTAGGACTTGGTGCTTTCACTGCCGAGGGCACAGGTTCAATCCCTGGTTGGGAAACTAAGATCCCATAAGCCATGTGGTGCAGCCAAATAAATAAATCAATCAATAAATAAAGGCTACAATTAAAAGAAAAAGTGCAATGGGGTAGAGAGCTGTAGTCTTAAGTGATGTAGATATTTCTTAGTGCCTGAGATCTCAAGTTGTTGGATAGTATAGGGTTCCTTGTCCTTTTTCTCCTAACCTGTGTGTGCTTATAGATGCTGGTGTCTGAAATAGAAATGAAACAGAGCAAAATGGATGAGTGTCAGAAATACGCAGAGCAGTACTCCACTGCAGTGAAGGTGAGAAGACCAGTTCCTTGCATCAGATTTCATGTTCAGATATTCAGGGAGGTGCTTCTACGGTATACTTTTAAAGCCTTTGCAGGTCATTCAGTCTGTGTTAAAAAGTGAAACAGAGAATTTTCACTTATCTGTTAATTCTTTATGAAAGTGTGAGTCACGTGATGACTCCTGGTTCTTTCATTCTCTCTCTGTGTCACACACGTGCACAGCCTGGCCACACCCCCATGTGCACCAGAATAAAATGTAGCTCTGTAATCCGCCTCTTACCATTTTGCTTCCCCTCTCCCCTCCTTGCTGGAGTGTTCCATGCAAGTATTGCTGGAGTACTCCATGGAAGTATTGCTGGAATATTCCATGGGAGAACGTCTACCTTGTGCTCTAAGTCACCACACCTCAGCTTCACCCATTCAGATCTGGAGTCCCGTTTCCTAACTAGAGGAGAGGGAGGCTGAAAATAACTGGCACGCTGTCCCTATATGTCTCCATGAACTTCTAAAGAGACTTAGGAACTTTCCTGGCCACCCTAAATGTTTCTGATTTTTATTACCACCTTGGAAACATGTCAGGATTGGATTGATTCTTGAAAATGTAGTTTTGCAATATTTTCTTGACTTATTCAGTGAAAGTAGATGCCCTTTCTCTGCATCAAATCACTATAGAATGAAGGGTTAGTGCTTTGCTTTAATTAATCTTACCATTTCCTTTATACAGGACTACGAATTACAAACTATGACCTACCGGGCTATGGTGGATTCACAACAAAAGTCTCCAGTGAAACGCCGGAGAATGCAGAGCTCGGCAGACCTCGTCATACAAGAGGTGATACCCGTCCAGAGATGGGGAGGGTGTAAAAGAGAGAAGTAACACCTTAGCAATTTTACATTTATATATTTGTATTGTGGTAAAATGTCCATAATAGAAAATTCACCATTTTAGCCATTTTTAAGCATACAATTCAGTGGCGTTCAGTACATTCGTAATGTTGTACAACCTTGAACACAATCCATTTCCAGAACATTCCATCATCCCAAACAGATGCTCTCTATCTATAACAATGCATCTTATTAAGGGTTTTAAAAAACCTTTGAAAATCTTCATTCAAGATGAATGAATTGCAGAGAATAATAAATGTGTATCATGATCAAATTTAGAAGAGGATTTTGCCATCACTGTGGTTTGCACAGCAGTAATCTCGTTCCTACTCGGTTATCATTGCTGGGGAGTCGTGAACTTCCCTGTCCCATAGACTAGTTAATATTTTAATTATTACTCAAGTGTTCATTCAGCTCATTTAGGGCAACTGGAGATTCTGTTTTTATTTTTATTTTTCCTTACTTGCAGTTCATGGACCTGAGGACCCGGTATACGGCTCTGGTCACCCTCATGACACAATATATTAAATTTGCTGGGGACTCATTGAAGCGTCTGGAGGAGGAGGAGGTAACCATTAACCATGGGCAGGTTACTGAAAAGGAGCCACGAGAGGGTTTCATGATAAACTCACGTGGTTGAGAGCTGATGTATGAGTGATTAATTATAAAATTACAGTGAAAAACAGTAGAGGCGTAGGATTTTTTGGTTTGTTATTAAGATTCTCTCGAACTGAAAAACATTACAAAAAAAAAAAGGAACAACCTTTTTGGAAAAAAAATTTTTTACTCTAGGTCTCTAGTATGAGAGCGTTAATGTCGTTAAGTGGTTCTATTTAAATTATGGAATGTTGGCAGTTTAGCAGAATGTTTTTCAGTTTTCTCACAGTTGAGAAGTATTGTTCTTTGAAGTATAGTTACTACTGTTATGATATCTGCAGAAATATTACATAAACACTTTTTTATGCATTTTAAATTAATTTACATCTTCAAGGATTTAAAACATGAAAGCCATTAAGTTAGAAGTAGCAGGTGTTTATACAAAATGGTAGTACTTTTTAAGAATTGTGGGGGGGGTTATTTTGTTTTTGTTTTTAGCTTTGCCAAAAAGATATGGTGTATATTAAAAAGACTAAGTACCATTCTAATTTGGAGAACTTCAGTGCCTTTGATTATGCATTTAAAATATATTCAGAAACAGAAAGAATAAGGAGTTATTTATGGAAATATATTTTCATAAAACGCTATTGTATCTAATTTTGAAAGTATGCTCTGCTCTATTATCTTAATATGCTTTCTGTTCCTAACCTCAGAACAGACAAAAATAGTAAACCAAATGCTGTAGTAAGTAAATTGTGAGGCATTAGCCATTTAAATTAGACCGTTGTTGAAATTCTGTAGGTGACTGTACTTAGTATAACTCCATTCATATAATGAGAGAACCAAAATGGTAGTAAATGTCTAATAGATGTTGCTTTCTTAGTTTCTAAAATTATGACCGCTTTTGTAAACTACTTTTGTCTGTTCAGAGTTAATAGTTTTTGGCAACTAAATCACTAACATGGCTACTTGCAAGTCTTTATAACTAACTTCCTTTGGGTTTAGAAAGGAGAACCAGAATATTTTCACATTCAAATAATTGGCATACACTTCTCATCTATGAAGGAAAGTCCATATTTTTTTACATTCTTAATTTTTAAGAGATATATATGATTCCATTTTAAATGGTATACAGATCTTTTAAATTGTGTACTTTGTAGTTAAATGTAATATAAATAATTTAAGCCCTTCCCTTTCTTACAATGTATGTCTGCACATATATGAGCCAATTTGCTCAATGTATCTGATGAAGTAGAATAGTAGAAGTTGATAGAACCAAAAGATATTTCAAAAAGCCTGAAATATATCCAAAATTATGCTTGTCATCCTTTGAAATATAAAAGATTATGTTGAATTTAAAGTCAAAACAATGTAGCTTATGGAAGACCATGCAAAGATTATTATAATTTAAAGCAGATTTTAAAATTCCTTGTTAAAAATTCACCACTTAAGGATATTAATAATGGAATATCTTACAAAAGATACATAGCTCAGTTTTCAGATTCCAAAGAGTAGTGTTTCTGAAACTGGGTCTATCTATACTCACATGAGAGATCTTGGTCAGAGAGCAGAATTTTCCATGGTAAACATGAAATCAAAGAGGGATTCAAGTTAATTTCAAAGATAATACCAAACTAGTTACAGAAATATTAGTAGAGTGTCTGTAATAGATAGGTGGATAAAGATATTTCTCCAGTCTTTGTTGATCGCAAAATATATTAAATGTTAATTGCTGAGATTAAAGGACAGCATGTCTCCTTGGGGAACATTTAGATAAAACTTGAAGTTATTTTTATTTGAATAAGTTTGAAATATACAAGAAAGCAAATCAGCAATAGGACTAAATTGTTTCTAGTAATTTTTCTAATATTTGCTAAAAAATTCAGAGTTATCCAGGCAACATGAGATTATTATCAGTCACTAAAATGACTCCAAAACACTGAGAGTTTAACAACAGACATTTTTTTCTGAGAGAATTTTCATTTTTTTAAACCTTAGAACATGACCAAGAAAAAAAGGGAGGGACTCACAACTTCTGAGCAACAGCTAAGTTTTAAACAGAGTTTGATGAGGAATTGAGAAAGACCCTTTTAGAAATCATCTGCTGAAAACATGTTGAACACCTAATGTGTAAGCAGATAGAATGCTTCAGTATCACTGAGAGTTGACCCTGATAAGAAAATAAAGAAAATAGAACACTAAATATTGCAGGCTGTGATGAGATTTTTTTTTTCATATGAATTCTTATTAAAAATCATATTTAGGTTAGCAAAGGAAACATCTAAAATTCTCATCAAGATTATTGGGGATCAAGAAATGAGAGGAAGAAAAATAAGATGCATGGTCTATAATACAAACTAAATTCTTGAGATTTACCAGGGCTTTTCCATGAAAATAAAATCT
Source organism: Delphinus delphis (assembly GCF_949987515.2). NCBI lineage: Eukaryota > Metazoa > Chordata > Mammalia > Artiodactyla > Delphinidae > Delphinus > Delphinus delphis. The sequence goes on along the minus strand of NC_082692.2, from coordinate 43,894,222 downwards.
GCTATTTAGAATAATTTCCCTCCTTTTGTTTAAATTATTTCTAACTATGATGATTTTGAGCTGATGATATGACACTAATAACCTTATGATATTAATAAAGAGAAATTAAATTGTGATTATAAACTAGCCCTGATCATGTTCTGTAGTCAAGTGTATTTCTCCCAGCTGAGATTGATTCTGTAATCAGTAAACAAATTTTCTTAATTGGATCTGAATCCCTAAGTACACTTTTACAAGCATTTATATTTAACAAATATCTTTATGTTTATGGAGTATCTGAAGGTTCTTGTCAAAGTGCATTCATATGAGCCATGTCATTAAGGACAACAACAAAATCAGTGAGTATATGAAGCACATCTTTTCTAAAGCCACCAGGGACTATAGGTGCCTTTGCATTAGCAATTCTGACTATTGTAAGTATCAGGGCAAATATAAATTAGTGAGGCATTTGATTGTAGAAATTACAGATTTTTATATAATTTTCCTCCTTCCATATGTTAAGTATTATTTCCTCAATTGGCTCTCTGTTCCAAAGTTCTGTATCTTGCTTCTTTCACCATTAAGACAGGAGAATGTAAATATCATTTCAAATTTCCATTGGGCTAGAAAATGAAAACTAAATTCTCTAATGTCATTCAGTTCCTATACATCGTATGTTCTTCTCAGCCCACAGGACTGAGTTGTGTGTGAGAGCAGAAAGAGAACTGTTGTGAGAATTTTGGTTCCTACTTTGTCACTTGCCTATTGTGTGAGTTTTCAAAATTATTTAACCTCCCTAGACCTCAGTGTCCTCATCTGGGGTGAGGGTCATACTGTAAGGTTCCTTCTTGCTGTAAAATTCTGAGCTAGCTAATTTTAAAAGCAGAATTATTCCTAAGAGACCAAAAAAAAAAAAGAAAGAAAAGATTCCTTGATTTAGAAAACCTGACATGCCGGGTTTTTTGTCTTCTCCGACTGTTGACTTTCTGAAGCTTCTTCTCTGCAGATGGTGGTGGGGTTGGTGGTGGGGTTTGTTCTGCCTTTGGTTTCACTGGTCTGTGTAAGTCCTTTCATGAGCATGGCTTCAGATTCTTAAAGACAGATTGGAGTCGAATGGGTTTGACCCTTCTGAACGTCTCTCATAGATGAAAAGGTGTCAGGAGGCTTCTGAGCACGGGGTGTATTCAGATCTGCTCCAGCGGCAGGAGGCGACGATGCTGGAGAATCGCAAACTCACGGGGAAGATAACAGAGCTGGAGAGGATGCTGGCTGAGCTTGAGAAGCAGAAGTCCCGGGTTGAGGAGGAGCTTCCAAAGGTCAGGGAGGCAGCAGAGAACGAGCTGAGGAAGCAGCAGAGGGATGCAGCGGACATCACCCTGCAGAAGATGCGGGCGGAGGGCGAGGCCCAGAGGTACCGCCGGGAGCTGGAGGCCGTTGAGGGGGAGAAGGAGGCGGCGCAGCGCGAGCTGGAGCGCGTGCGGAGGCTCGCGGCCGAGGCCGAGGCCCAGAGGGAGGCCGTGCAGAGGAACCTGAGTGGCTTCCGGAAACAGCTGGAGGAGCACACCGCCACCAGGAGGGCCCTGGAGAACCATCTGAAGAGGAAAGACTCCAGCCTCCACGAGGTGGAGCAACAGAAAGATAAGCTGATGGAGGAACTAAGGAGAAAGAAGGACCACGAAGAGGAGCTCCTGAAGCTGGTCGAGCAGATGGAGAAAGACCTCACGTTCCAGAAACAGGTGGCGGAGAAACAGCTGAAGGAAAAGCAGAAAATTGAATCAGAAGCCAGAAGAAAAATAATCGAGATGCAGTGTTCGTACAAAGAAAACCCACTGCCAGCTTGTACGAGCACCCAGGCTGAGGAACTGAAGCAGCAGGTGGATGAGCTGACGGTGGCCGATAGAAAGGCTGAGAAGGACATGAGGGAGCTGAAGTATGAACTCAGTGCCCTGCAGCTCAAGAAAACTTCATCGGAGGAGAAGGCTCGCTTGCTCAAAGAAAAACTGGGTGAAACCAGCAATGCACTGAGATGCCTCAAGCTGGAGTTGGAAAGGAAGGACCAGGCGGAGGAGGGGTTCTCTCGGCAGCTCCGGGAGCTGGACAGGCAGCTGAGCCAGACCACAGGGAAGGCAGAAGAGGTCAGGCAGGAGGCCAATGACCTTAAGAGGATAAAGCACAACTATGAGCTAGAACTGGAATCTCTGCAGGAGGAGAAAGGAAATCTGCAGAGGGAGGTGGACCGGATCACCAGGACACAGGCCATCACCAAGAGGAGCATCCAGCATTTAAATTCACAAGTTACTTCTTTGCAAGGTGACAAGGACTTCTCTGGCGAAAGAGCACGATCCTGCCAGAGAAAGTCAGATCACCTGAAAGAACAATTTGAGAAAAGCCACGCGCAGTTGCTTCAAAATATTCAAGCCGAAAAGGAGAATAATGAGAAAATCCAAAAGCTTAAAGAGGAATTGGAGAGAAGTAATGACTGTGCAGACACACTAAAGCACAAAGTGGATGAGCTCACCAGACAGAATAACGAAACCAAGTTAATGATGGAGAGAATTCAGGCAGAATCGGCAAATGTGGTCTTAGAGAAACAAGCCATCCAGCAAAGATGTGAAGCACTGAAAATCCAGGCGGATGGTTTTAAAGACCAGCTTTGTGCCACAAACAAACACTTGCACAAACAGACGAAAACGGAACAGGATTTCCAGAGGAGGATCAAATGCCTGGAAGAAGACCTGGCCCAAAGTCAACATTTAGTGAGTGAATTTAAGCAGAAGTGCGACCAGCAGGACCTCATCATCCAGAACACGGAGAAGGAGGTGCAAAGTCTGAGTGCTGAGCTAAGTGCATCCAAAGAGGAGAAACGCCTTGGGGAGCAGGCAGTGCAGATGCAGTGGGCACAGGTGCAGGACCTGAACGACAGATTGAAAAAGATGCAAGACGAACTGCACTTAAAGGTCCTAGAGGAGCAGGTGACCCACAGGAAGATGGTTCTGTTTCAGGAGGAATCTGAGAAATTCAAACGTTCTGCAGAGGAGTTTCGGAAAAAGATGGAAAAACTGATGGACTCCAAAGTTATCACGGAACATGATATTTCGGGCATCCAGCTTGACTTTGTGTCTCTCCAGCGGGAAAACTTCAGGGCACAAGAGAACGCGAAGCTCTGTGAAACAAATATCCGAGAACTTGAGAGGCAGCTCCAGCAATATCGTGAGCAGATGCACCGAGGGCAGAATGGGGAGGCACCTCACTACCAGAAATGTCGGAAGCTCACAGATGAGCTGGTCGCCCAGAAACGGGAGGTGGAAAACCTGAAGCAAAAGATGGATCAGCAGATAAAAGAACAGGAGCATCAGTTAGTGATGCTCCAGTGTGAAATCCAGAAAAAGAACCCAGCCTTCAAGACACATCTTGAGATGGCAGTGAAGGAGTATCAGCGCCCAGGGGACTTCTCCTCCTCTCCCTCCATTGCCAGGTCCCCTCTACAGAGGTGGACTCAGGAGCCACAGCTTTCGGAGGAAAGATGGCAACATCGGGGTGCTGAACAGATGCAGAAGGAGGGCCAGGGCGGGCCATCAGGGGCTTCGGTTGAGAAAGAGAAGAGTCAGCAGTGTTACTCTGAATACTTTTCTCAAACAAGCACCGAATTACAGATAACTTTTGATGAGATGAACCCTGTTGCAAGACCGTCAGAAATCGAGAAGCTAAGAAATCAAGGTCTGTACAATTCCAGACACGCTGTCAGGTGTCAAGATGACAAGTGTGAAATAGACCTGGTGACGCTTCTGGCACCCTTAGAGGTATACCCTGGATTCTGGAACCTTGTCAGCTACCCTCTGTCAGGTTTCCGCTCTTGTTTCCTTTCTCTGCTAGGCTACATTTTTTAACCGTGCTGAATGTGAGTGGCTCTTTGTAGTCCAACAGAAAATCATGCTATCATTTTCTAGTGATTTACTTGAATCTTTACTACAAACTACAGTCTTCAATTTTTAAATGTTTGAGATGAAAAACACAGAGGTTATGGCTATCCTGTCATATCTGTGGGATTCTATTCCGAAAAATTTGACCCTAAAAAAAAAAACTAGAAAAACCAAGCAGTTAACTTTAATTTCTAACACGTTTTGTGGACAGATTTTACCTCCTGTCTTTTTTAGACATAGCATTTTAATACCTTAATTGTCATCTAAAGTTTAAACTTCAGACTGTCAAAATAATATTTCTTGTTCCTGAACCCTCTTGGGCTTGAAAGTGTTCTTCTCTTATCTCATCTTTGTTATTCTAGGAATTATATTTGGATTAAGAGTGGGTAACATGACAATGTTCTTTAGATGACTTTTAACGTCTTATAAATTCCCGTTACAGATAGCTAAGAACAAGCAGTATGCTATGCACACAGAAGTCACGGCATTAAAGCAAGAAAGGAGCCCAGTCCCCGGTGCTGATGAATGGCTGCTTGAAGGGTGCAGGGCACAGGGTGGACTCAAAAGAGATTTTCTTAAGAAGGGCTCAGAACCAGAGACCTTTCAGAACTTTGGTGGTGATCATGCATGCTTGGTCAGGGATGATGAGTTTCAGTTCCAAGGGCTCCGGCACACTGTGACGGCCAGGCAGTTGGTCGAAGCTAAGCTTCTGGACATGAAAACAGTTGAGCAGCTGCGACTTGGCCTTAAGACCGTTGAAGAAGTCCAGAAAACTCTGAGCAAGTTTTTGACAAAAGCCACCTCCATCGCAGGGCTTTACCTAGAATCCACAACAGAAAAGATTTCATTTTCCTCAGCTGCCAAGAAAATCATCATCGATAAGATGATGGCTTTAGCATTTTTAGAAGCTCAGGCGGCCACGGGTTTCATAATTGACCCCCTTTCAGGGAAGACCTATTCTGTTGAGGATGCAATCCTTAAAGGTGTGGTTGACCCCGAATTCAAAATCAGGCTCCTTGAGGCAGAGAAGGCGGCCCTGGGGTATCCATGTTCTTCTAAGACACTGTCAGTGTTCCAAGCCATGGAAAATAGAATGCTTGACAGGCAAAGGGGCAAACATATGTTGGAGGTGCAGATTGCCAGTGGGGGCGTCATCGACCCCGTGAGGGGCATTCGGGTTCCTCCAGAAGTTGCCCTGCAGCAGGGGCTGCTAAATAACGCCATCCTGCAGTTTTTACATGAGCCATCCAGCAACACTAGAGCCTTTCCCAATCCCAATAATAAGCGAACCCTGTATTACTCAGAGTTACTGCGCATGTGTGTCTTTGACGTAGACGGGCAGTGCTTTCTGTTTCCATTTGGGGAGAGGAACATTTCCAATCTCAATGTAGCGAAAACTCACAGGATTGCTGTCGTCGATACTAAGACAGGAGCAGAACTGACTGCCTACGAGGCTTTCCAGAGAAACCTGATTGAGAAAAGTACCTACCTTGAGCTGTCAGGGCAGCAGTATCAATGGAAGGAAGCCACGTTTTTTGAGTCCTATGGGCGTCCCTGTCGTGTACTGACTGATACTAAGACAGGATTACAGTTCAGTATCAGCGAGGCCATAGAGCAGGGAACCATTGACAAAGCCTCCATCGAAAAGTATCAGGAAGGCTTCCTCACACTCACAGAACTTGCTGATTCCTTGCTGAGCAGGTTAGTCCCCAAGAAGGACTCGCGCAGTCCAGTGGCAGGGTACTGGCTGACTTCCAGTGGGGAAAGGATCTCTGTGCTAAAGGCCACACGTCGGAATCTGGTTGATCGGATCACCGCCCTCCGATGTCTTGAAGCCCAAGTCAGTACCGGGGGCATCATTGACCCTCTGACCGGCAAGAGGTACCGGGTGGCCGAGGCCTTGCACAGAGGCCTGGTGGACGAGGAGTTTGCGCAGCAGCTGCGGCAGTGTGAGTTAGTCGTCACGGGGATCAGTCACCCTATCAATAACAAAGTGATGTCAGTAGTGGAAGCTGTGAGTGCAAATATCATAAGTAAGGACATGGGAATCCGCTGTCTGGAATTTCAGTACTTGACAGGGGGGCTGATTGAGCCCCAGGCCCAGGCCCGCTTGTCGATTGAAGAAGCCCTCCAAGTAGGGATTATAGATGTCTTCATTGCTACAAAGCTCAAAGATCAAAAGTCCTATGCCAGAAACATCCTCTGTCCTCAAACGAAAAGAAAGTTGACATATAAAGAAGCCTTAGAAAAAGCTGATTTTGATTTCCACACAGGACTTAAACTCCTAGAAGTGTCTGAGCCCTTGATGACAGGGATTTCCAGCCTCTACTATTCTTCACAATAGGACCTGTTTATAGAACCAGAGTCAGGGGTGATGCTGTCTAGTTCTTCTGCTTTGTCCACAGCTTGATGGTATGAGATCCACGGCCTAGTAACTGTGTGACATGCTTGAAGCACTGTTAATTTCTTGAGGGCTGGAAACACCTGACTGCTCAGAAGAGAGAATACTTTTAATTTAAAAATTTTTTTAGATGAAGTTTTATTGGAATGCAGACACATTGTTGTGTACATATTGTCTTTGGCTACTTTTGGGTACAAGGACGGAGTTGAGTAGTTCTAACGGTAACCATATGGCTCACAAAGCTTAAAATATTTGCTCTCTGGTCCTTTCCAGAATAGTTTGCTGTCTCCTGATCTGGAAGAATTTGCATCACTCCTTTAGACTAAACGTCAGGAGGCTTGGATTTTAGACTCCATTCTGCCCAAGAGAGAATACTTTTAAAATGGAAAATAACAAAAGATTTACTGCTCTTCATAATGGTTCCATTTAGCTTTGAGATTCGTTTTTTGACTCCTACCCAAACTAAATAAAAGTATTTTACCTGGAATATGGGATAAGCTTGAGGATCTCCAGCGAGTTTACAGCATCCTTTCTTCAGAACTCTGCATCACTGCCTGGATCCAGCCTGGTGTCAGGGTTCCCATTTATTAAATGATTCATTACACTCACTGAAAGAGCACTTAAAAAAGAAGCGTGGAATCGCAGAGGAAAATGTAAACTTGTTCTCACATCCGTGAGGCTGTAGTGTTTCAGATTGCCTTGAAAAATGAACATTTTTAGTTTTTCTGTATGTCGTAATCTTCTTTACATATTATATTTTACCACCATCTCCCATTTCTAGTTACGACTTTGTAATTAAAAGCAGCATTATGAATGGGTTATGTGTTGGAGGAGAGGGAAGGTTTTTCTTCGTTCTATGTATTTTTTGTTTTGTGTAGACTTTATTCTTTCAGCTTTCCATTGTCTGTTACTTTTCTGTCATGACAGTTATGATTGTAATGCTAATGCAAAGGCAGCAATTCAGATTTCTTTTAGTGCTTCATGAATAAAGTTGAGTTTTTAAATGTGTCATATTAATAGACTAGCTAGGAGGTTAGGCTGATCATTCAAGACTATTTCTCACAGCTTGCTTTGCTACCATAAACATTTTGGAAGTACATCTGCTACGTGACGTGTTGAATATGGTAAAAAATGAATAAAATATCTCGATAACCTGTGTGTGATGAAAAAATATTTTTAAATCCTTGTTTTCTGTGGAGAGATCACTTTAATGGCTCGGTAATTTACTGGAATATATCTTTTTTTTTTTTTAACCACTCACACCTGTCAGAAGTCACTGGAAGAAGAAAAGAAAGAGCATGTTGAAAAAGCCAGAGAATTACAAAAATGGGTATCAAATATCAGCAAGACATTGAAAGACGGAGAGAAGGCTGAAAAGTCTTCCTTCTTTAAGCAAAAGGTACTCACCGAGGTCCTGGTATAATAATAATGATAATATCAATAATTATAGTGGGGAGAATTTACTGAGTTGATACAGTCCACCTAAAAAAAAAATCCTTTAATTCTTTAGTTTCCCCCATTTCTATATGCAGTTATAATGAGGATCAGAGATGTTAAGTAACTTGCCCAAGGAATCACAGTATGTGGCAGAAGAAGCTGTCTCTGCTTCCAAAACCTGGACTTCATCAATATTAGTCTCACTGTTAGTCAACCAATATGTGGGACTGCTTTTCCTCACAGTGAGATCTGCTTCCCGATCGCTTTGACGAACGTTGCAGGAGAGCAGAGTCACTCTGTTTGGTGCCCTGAGTACATTCATGCACTCTGTGTCATAAAGAGTTGCAAGCTCGTTCTTTGAATAGAAACAAAAAGTTTCAAGAGCAACAAACTGCAGACCAAGATGTTAACATTTGAGGATCGCATTTAGTTGTGCTTTTCTGGGTCTTTTCTATTTCCGAAAGAAGTGTTCTCCCATCATCCACTGGAAATTCTAGATTCTTTCCCTTCCCTAAATGAAATCTTTAGTTCTGTAGGCTGTGTTCTGAACTCCACTACTTGACATAAGTTGAGTGCCGCATTTCGTGAGATGTTACTGCTCTGAGGTGTCCTTTGGGCTGTCCCACCTGAAGCTCTTAGGGCACTGAGTTAAGCAGTTTTGCTGCTGCTACTGATAATGCTGGAATTGCTACTATATTTTAAAAAATAAATTTCCACTAAGTAAGCAGTATTTTTCTCGATTATGTTTCCTTCACTGCCCTGCTGCTCCTGCCTGACCTGTGGAAACTACAGAGGCAAGCATTAGCTTTCCCTTCCAGCTCTGCATCAGTACACACTTGTCATCACTTGAAACAGACATTTTTGACATAATCCAATAACAGAAAGCTTCAACATCTTGTCTCATTTCGCCTATGGCATGAGGCAGATGAACCTTATTTGAGGTTCCCCCGGGAGAGGTTTATAGACCTGAGTATTTACTTGAATTCTCATTCAGTTGAAATAAAGCCAGCTTAGCTCATAGTCTAGCAAACTACATTTTATAGAGTGTGGGGGAAATAAGTTGGAAAGGAAAATTACATTTAGTGTTTTAAACCCAAAACCTTCAAAGCAATTTTATGCGAGTATTTAGTTTAAAACATTTTCTTCATTTTCCCCCTGTCAAATAGGAAAAGAGGTAAAATAGGGACACAAACTTAAGGATTTCTTGAGAGAACAAGTTTCTTTTCAGGAACGTGGTTTATAAACGCTTGGTATTTCCTCATTCTGTAGTTCTAAATTCTCCAAAATTTTACCGACCAGTGTTAGTTTTAGACCTAGCAGACATAGAAGTAGAGAGATACCTTTGCAATGCAGATCATGGCCCCAGTTATAAATCTTAAATAACACTCGATGGTCTCTCTGTTGAAGGATATTTAAGGTAATTTGATGTCAGTAATAAATGTGTCTTTCAAAAAATCAGTATTGCCTCATGATTACCTATAGCCATGAAAAATAGACTTTAGGCTGACTCTCAGTAGAATACGTCTGGGGAAAATACACCTTTTCATTGTCCCATCATTTCATTTCTGCTCACTTAAAAGAATAGCATTTACTTTCTGATATTAGGTCTTCAGAAATGATACAGAGAGGAATTAGGAGAAAGTAAACAGGTCAATTTTATTTCTCTGTCACAGGCGACTTTTGCAAGTGAAGTCCTAGTAATAGAAATTATTTAATCTTGACCTGCAAACCTAGAGAGGAATACTTCTAGAGAGGAATTTTTTTCCAAAGGAGCTTTGTATCCAGGAGCTTGGGGGAAGGAAGGGAAGGTTTTTGTTCCATGTTCATGTATCTTTTTGAGGATGGCAATGTTCTTCCAGTGCTGAACGTCTGGCCACCTGGGGTATCATTAAGGCATTCTCTATTCGTGGTTGGGCTGGGACAAATGCAAGAACCATATCACGCGGTATTATTATTTCCTCGTGGAAATGATGGCCTTAGGGTTAGAGGGAGGGACTTTCCTTCATCGTGCATTCTCAAAAGCAGTCTTCTTATCCAGGCCTGTGAACCAGTAATAAGTGATGGGTATTTATTCAGATCACCTGAAAATATTCCCATCGTGTGGGTCTTGATGAAAACTTGGAGTTTGTTTAAATGACTGTTGTGTCATCTTTGTGAAGGAAGAGCTTGAGTGTGTTTTCTTTACCTCGCAGATTTCCAGTGAGGAAATATCAGTCAAGAAGGAACAATTATCTGAAGCACTGCAAACTATGCAGCTCTTCCTGGCTAAACACGGAGACAAGTATGTTGGTTTTCATTAGGTCTTTTATTTGAAGTAGGGGAGTGGTCTTCAAAACTCTTAGCAAAGTAGAGGATGGTAAATTGCAATGTAGAGTTTAAAAATGGGACTCAATCACAAATTTACTTAGTAATATAATAACCTAAGACTATAAACTTGGCTATTTAATTGTCGCTTTTCATCAGTCTTGGTCTTTACCAAAATCCTGAAATGTACTTACTACCCCCATATATTGCTGATGAGGAAACAGGCTCGGATCTGTAGCTAGTGAGTAAAGATGCCAAGCCAAGTCTTGATTCTGAGTAGTACTTACTCTCCAAGACCTACCTTTTGGAAAATGTGTGTAAATACGTTCTTCATTTTCTTAGCTGAGAACTGTGGCAACTTAATTTCTTGTGGTTTGGTCCTGCTTTTTGCAACAAGGCACTTCATATATTTCAGCTAATGCCTCAGACAGGGAAGGAATCTACCCTTTTCTTAAATATTGTTTGTCTGTCATCTTTAGAATTACTCTAGAATGATTTTATGTTGTACCTTAGGTTAAATTTATAAGGAAATTGGGTTAATTTCCTTATAAATTTCCTCTTTATTCATCCTTCTGCTTGAACAAGTTTCATCTTGAGTCGTGGTACCTTACTTGTCCCTTTTCCATGTTGGAACTAACAGTGGGATCTTTCCCTCTGTCAGACAACAGCAGTTGTTATTTTAGAAATTTGTATATGCTAGAGAGGTGCTGATATATTAGTTTACACTCTTTTCCTTTAGTCCTTTTCCAGGCAAGAGAAGGATTCCTGGATGTTTTTAGGGTCATAAGGGCCATCCTTAATTTTCATATACAACCATTCTAAGACCTGAGTAATCTGTATATGAGATTATATTATATTTTATGACCCTATGCTAATTTAGAAAAGTATTCTTTGCAAAATCATCGAGGCTAGTGTGTCATCTTTATCACTTGAAGACTTATATTCGTCTTTTCGTACTTTCTGGTTATTTTAGAATGACAGACGAAGAAAGAAATGAATTGGAAAAACAAGTGAAAACTCTCCAAGAAAGTTATAATTTACTCTTTAGTGAATCTCTGAAACAACTACAACAATCACAAACCTTAGGAGATATAAAGGTAGAGGAGAAGGTAATGTTATTTATTTAGAACATGAGACTGTTTTAAGACTTTTAGTTTAACTGCATGATTGTAGAAATATATGTCAATGACAAAGAAATGACCTTGAGTTGTGTACATGGAAGAAACATGGGTGGGGTTTATTTAAGTACTAGGAGATTTCAGTGTTGTTCATTAAATGCAGTCTTACACTTGCTGTCATCAATTTCTGTGACATCTTAATCTCTGCCTTGCATGGTAAAAGGAAGGAATCATTCATTTTTCTAACTCTTCTCTGTCAAAGCCATTCCTCTACTGTTATATAGATATATGTTATATAGATATGATAGATATTCTACTATATAAATATGATGGTATAAAATAGTCTGTGAGTCACCTCTAAACGTGACATTGGAGTATTAGGGGATTTGTCTGATTTTCAGAGATATCCATGAGATTTCTTTGAGAAATACTGGGCCATATGTTTTAGCGAGGATGCTCTAGCATCTTCTTAAAATATAACAGAAATAGCTTAAAATTTGGCCTATCCTTAAACTTTTAAAACTTGACAACACATATTCAACACAAAATCCAGTGTTCAAAAAGTTATCTTTATACTCAATTCCCTCACTCCCTGGAGTACTTTACATACTATTTGTCGTATTTTGAGGGTATGTAACGATTTTCCTGGCTCATGGGTTTTGGCTATCTGTGAAGAAGTCTGTATGCTGTAAACATCAATAGCATGGGGTTTGAAACTCTCTCTTGTGTCAGGAGACTAATCTCACCCGATTGCAGAGAGCATGGTTTGCCTTCTAGGTGTGTGTCCTGTTTCCTCACCCTCATCATTTCCTGTGTCCTCACTAACCTTCTTAATGTACACGATATGAAGTTTTCAGTTCACAGATGCATGTCGTTTTCAAAGCTTTATCACATCCTGTGCTCTCGAATAGATCACTGACATAGATCACTTGTGCATTTGAGCTGCTTAACACTCACAGCCTTGCCGCGTCTTGGTAAGTAGAGGATTTTTATGTCGAAGTGTCTTTTTTATAAGAAAATGCAAACTAAGTTTCATGACGCTCTGCCCACCCTCGTGTCACTGACTGAGACTTCATGCTTTCCTTTCAGCTGGATAAAGTCATCGCAGGCACCATTGATCAGGGCACGGGAGAAGTCCTTTCTGTCTTTCAGGCCGTGTTAAGAGGCCTCATTGATTATGACACGGGGATCCGATTGCTTGAGACCCAGCTCATGATTTCTGGGCTTGTTTCACCAGAATTAAGAACATGCTTTGACCTCAAAGATGCCCAAAATCATGGCCTTATTGATGAGCAAGTTCTTAGCCAACTCCGAGAACTCAGTGAAACGAAGGAGATTATTTCTGCTGTGTCGTCCACCACAGTTCCAGTGCTGGATGCTCTGGCTGAAGGTGTGATCTCAGAACCCATGGCCATCAGAGTTCTTGAGATCCTGCTTTCCACAGGCTCTCTCGTTATTCCGGCCACAGGAGAACAGCTGACGCTGCAGAAGGCTTTCCAGCAGCACCTGGTTTCCTCTGCCTTATTTTCTAAAATCCTGGAACGGCAGAATCTGTGTAAAGATCTTATCGACCCCTCTACCTCTGAGAAGGTGTCTTTAATAGATATCATGCAAAGAAGTATTTTACAGGAAAACACAGGGGTGCGGCTTCTACCTGTGAGGCCACAAGAAGGAGGCAGGATAACGTTAAAATGTGGGAGAAACTTAAGCATTTTAAGGGCAGCTCATGAAGGCCTCATAGACCGTGAGACCATGTTCAGGTTACTGGGTGCGCAGCTGCTTTCAGGAGGTCTGATCCATTCCAAGTCTGGTCAGAGAATGACTGTAGAAGAAGCCGTGGCAGAGGGGGTGATGGACAGAGACACTGCCAACAGTATCCTCACCTACCAGGTGGAAACAGGCGGAATCATCCAGTGCAACCCCGCCAAGCGTTTAACTGTCGATGAGGCAGTCCAATGTGATCTGATAACGTCCAGCAGTGCCCTTCTGGTCCTCGAGGCTCAGCGAGGCTACGTGGGCCTCATCTGGCCTCACTCTGGGGAGATATTCCCTACATCTTCTTCCCTGCAGCAGGAGTTGATTACCAATGAATTGGCGTCTAAGATCCTGAACGGCAGGCAGAAAATCGCTGCTCTTTACATTCCAGAAACATCTCAAGTCATTGGTTTGGACGTTGCCACGCAACTCGGAATCATAGATAATCACACAGCATCGATTTTAAAAAGTATAACGCTGCCCGATAAAATGCCAGATTTGGGAGATTTCGAAGCTTGTGAAAATTCCAGAAGATGGCTCTCTTTTTGTAAATTCCAGCCATCCATGGTCCATGATTACAGGCAAGAAGAAGATGTTTTTGATGGAGAAGAGCCAGTGGCGACTCAGAGCTCAGAACAAACTAAAAAATTATTCCTGTCTTATTTGATGATAAATAGCTATATGGATGCAAACACAGGGCAGAGGCTTTTGCTGTACGATGGAGGCTTGAATGACGCTGTTCAGATGCTCCTGGAAGGCTGTGGTGCAGAAATTGATGAGAACACGCCTGTGAAAGAATGTCTTGATGTCATAAGACTCCCTGGCGTATTTCTGAATAATGCTGCAAGTAAAGAAACGAGTGAAAGTACAGCTACACCAGGTAGTTTTGATAAATGTCATTGCAGAGAACCTAAACGTAAAGGAACCTCTGAAAATGCCATAGATGAAGAGTTTCAGGAACTGGGAACTAACGTTACCAGGAGTGAATTTCGCCAGTCAGAAAACGTGGCAGATATACTGGCAACTGATTATAAAGTTAAGGATTCATCCAGCCTGTGTGTTCCTAGTTTGATATCACATTTAACAGAGCCTGGACTTGCTGAAGTTAGCCTGCTCAGACAAGACTCTGAAAACAGACTTGAAAACAGTGAAAATCAAAGCCAAATAGAAACAAAGGGACATGCAGATGAATGTAGTCATTCTAAAAACCTTCAAAACTTTGCAAGTGATTTGATAAGTCCTATAGTAAAATCAAAAACTAGTAGAATCTGTGATTTGAATGAAACGGTGAATGAAGATAATATTAGCAGGGATTCAAGTCTCTTGGACTATTCCCCCAGGCTGAGTGCCTTGTTAAGTCATGATAAACTGAGGACCAGTCAGGGAAGTTTTCATGATGTACACACTGCAGAGAACAATGGAAATAAATGTGAAGCCTTTACATTGCCATTCAGTGACCAAACCATGTTAACGGGTCAAAGAATAAGAGAAAAATTTCAAGACCAGTTTCTGGGAATTGCAGCTATCAACATCAGTTTACAGGGAGAAAACACTGTACAAAAATCTTTCGGTATTGGTTGTAGTAATCCTCAGGTACAAGATCAGAATGATGAAAAAATGCTTGCTGCTTCTCATCAGGAACCCGAAGACGAGCAAAGTGAGTCCACGGTGGAAGGGTCCTCCTGTGCCCTGCCCCTGAGGGGTGGTAGTCATCACATCAACATGGCTCACATTCGTACCCCATCATTTGAAGGGGCTGTCAGCGCCAGTGCTGGTGACTATGAAACATCACTGCTGGGTGATCAGCAGAGCGACACAGAAACAGATACAGACAGCGATGCTGACTTTTATGACACGCCCTTGTTTGAAGATGATGACCATGATTCCCTGCCTCTGGAAGGTGATGACCATGGTTGTCTGCAGCCCAAGGACTATGACACGCTGCCAGAGGAAGATGACTGGGCCGCTCCTCCTGGAGAGGCTTTTTATGATGTTTCTAAAGAGGATGAACATTCTTTGGGGACCCAAGGGGGACTGGTTGATAGCTTAGGTGTGAGGGGAGAAGCACAGTCTCTGCAGGATTTTCTCATAGTTGCTGAGAAAGCAGAATTCGATTCTGGTGAAAGAATCCATTTAAATTCACTTGCCTCCTATGAGGTGAATGGACGGTTGATGGAAATCGTATCAGAACAGGACAGCACAGATGACCTAGAAGGTGATGAGTCTGACTCATTGACTGACCATGAAATTGTAGGAAGAAAAGAGAGCTTCAGGACTCCATTAAATTCTGAGGATGCTGGCTGTTGGAGAGGGAGAGAAGAGTACGTAACTGGGCAAGAATTTAAATCTGATCCCGATCGTTTAGATTCTGTGCAAAATGAAGAAAGTTATGGGGACTCAGAGTGTGACAGTAATGATCAGGACGACGATGATGACGATGGTGGTGGTGATGCCAAAGAAGAAGGAGCAGGAGGTGAGGATGGAAAGCCCGTGTGCCAGGACGAGACTGAGGGTGTGGATGTCCCCATGTGTGTCACCACTGCACCCAAACCGGGAAACAGCCATGCAAGTCAAAGTAGCAATAAAACGATTCTCCCGGATCAAAAGCACCATCATAGTTCTTTGGAAAAACAGCAAAGTGTAAATGTTTTGCAGCCAGAATCAAGTAGTAAAAGTAGCTTGGCTCCTGAAAGAAATAACCTTCCAGAATATGCAACTGAGGTTGTTCGAAAAAACAAAAATCTGTTGAATCATGAGATGGTCCTTAAGGATAAATTGCTGTCTGTCATGAAAGACACTGAATCGGAAAACGCTTTAAGCCCTGTTGGTGTTTTACATAATACTAGTGTCGGTTCAACTTCTGAACTAGCGGATGATCTAAAGAACACAGGGGTTAAGTTGATTCAAGGGCCAGAATCTATGGACTCTGTGAAAGGTGGAAATCCATATTATGAGAATGTGACACTTCAGGGTGACTCATCTTCTGATAAAGACATTTGTTCTGAGCCCAGTTTAATAGTAAAACCTGTGGAGGAAAGCCATTTGTCATCCAGAGTCTCTGTAACTGACCAAGATCCTCAAGGCAATGGAAAAGATCTAATTAAAAGGAGAGCTGACAAAAACAATATACTAATAGAAGATGAAACATTGGTTCATAAAATGTGTGCAGGTAAAGGAGAAGTGCTTATAGAAGGTCCTGTAGAAGATAATAAATGTCTCAGACTTTTGCCCAGTAAAAGTACAAGGGAGAGTCTTGATTTAGTTAATAGTCCATTTCCGTTCCCACACATCACACACAGTGAAGGACATAATCAGGAAGGAAGCCTTAAAAAAGCAACAGTAGCCCTTAAAGATGAACCAAAGAATCTGCCAACAATAGTTAGCAAAAGTCCCGTTCAATTTGAGAATCATGAAGAAATTTTCGATTCCTCAGTTTCCCAAGTGATCACTGATGACATGACTTCAGACATGACCTTGTCTGAAAGGAATACAAGGATTGAGAAAGATTCAACCACCGATGGACCTGAAAAAGAGCTTGATCTGTTTACTTATTTAAAACACTGTGCTAAAAATGTGAAAGCAAAAGACATACTGAAACCAAATGAAGATACCCCAAGCTGTATTCTAGTAGCTTCCCCTCCCAGGAATGAGCACGTGCAATTAGGAGTTAATAATGTGAAAGAAAAGGCAGCTCTTGCCCAAGAAGACTTACCTCCAAAGGAGATGGTCCAACAGAAGGATCTTCCTACTAAAGAAAGTGTCTCAGAAGGAGGATCAGAAATTCCTGAGTTCACACCAGAAAGAGATGAAAGCACACCTTCAGTCTTCCCTCTTATAGATGCCGAGGGCCTTGGGAAACATACAGATTTTGTGCAGTCAGAACTCTGTGCAGATGGAACAAGAAATAACTCCAGTAACACTTTAAACACTGACTGCTCATCCTTAGAAATTAACAGTGAGAAAGGAGTAATTGAGCAACAGGCACGAAAAGAACCAGCCTCATCTCCAGGAGTCCAGGAAAACGAGGTTCAGATTCCTGAGTTATCTCAGGTCTCCACTGAAGATGTCGAGGACATCTTAAAAGGTAGATTGAAAGAAGGTCATACGAATCCTCAAGAGCTTGGAGAACCTTCAGCCTGTGCAGATACTAACATTTCAATTCAAAACTTAATTAAAAGAGTTAGCTCATCATCATTGGTAAGTGAAGCATCTGGTGTGTCTGGCGACTCTAAAACCAGTGACTATGGTATTTCCCCCATGAATAACTCGCCAGAACTAAAAGCAGAGGGCAGAGAGGATCCGCTCTGTACTGCAAACCTCAAGTCTGAGCTGCTTCTCGATATACTTAAGCAAAATCAGTATAGCCAGAAAATTACGGGAGCATTTGAATTGATGAAAGAATTAACTCAAATGGAGTGTGATCTAGAGAAAAGAGGTAGGACATCTGAATTTCTTCCTCTGCAACTTGAAAATGTTTTCTGCAAGCTGCTTGCTGATGGATATTCAGAGAAAGGAGGACAGGGTGGAGAATTGAATCAAAAATCATCTACAGCTTCTGAGATGATGGATGAAAAGCCACACATTCTTGATGATCTTAACAGCAAGAGAGAAAAACCCCATTCCCTTAATTTACAAAATATGAAAGAAAATGGACCAGAAAACTCTCCTGTCTGTGCATCAGCATTGCCAAGAGGCAGGAGGCTGGAGGAGCTATGCGCTGAATCCCCAAACCATTTGGAATGTATTTCAGGGTCAAAAGACATGGCTTCTGGAGACAGCTTGATGGAACAAGTAAGTATACTTTACATTTTATAAGGAAGTAGCTGCATTTGGGAATAATCCCATACATTTTATTTGCTTGAAAATCTGCATAAAGCCTATTGAATTAACATGTCCACATTTGTGTTTAGTTTTCCAATGAGCTACAACAGTGTTTACAGCACAGATCAAAGATGTGCGAGTATTTGGCTTTGCTTCAAGATATGAGGCCTCCCTTAGGTAACCAGGAGTCTCTGGATAACAATCTAGAAGCTTTGAAGAACCAACTTAAACAGCTAGAGGTAAGAATTGTCTGCTGCCGGTTATGGAGGGTAGTCAGCTGATATTAATTTGGAAAATTAAAAAGAGCATTTTTATATTTTGAATATTAGTTATATTTGTGTTTCTCACTAGGTATATCTGGGATGTGTATTTTTTGCAGACATTTGAATTGGGATTGGCTCCAATTGGTGTGATTTTAAGAAAAGACATGACGCTGGCAGAAGAGTTTTTAAAGTCTCTGCCAGGTGACTTCCCCAGGGGACAGCTCAAGGACCTGAGTGTAAGCCTCCAGAGTCTGCAGACGGCCTTCTCCTCCCTCCATGCCTTGTCTTCGGAAAGAATGAACCACATCATGATGGCTATCGACTCCGAGATGGTAGGTACCAGACCGTCTCACGTTGAGTCAGAACTAGTGTTTGGGAGAAAACTGAGGGTTTGAAAATTTAGTCATAAGATGATAAACTGTTAAGCTCTTAACACAGGATCATTATTTGTAGGAATTTGAAATTTGGGGACAGACAGAAATGAACATGCAATTTTATTTTCTAGTCTAAACTAGCAGTTGCCCATGAAGAATTTTTGCACAAACTTCAGTTGTTCTCACGTTGGATATCAGAGATGAGCACATCTGTGAAGGATGTGGAGGTCATGATGGTTCAAAATACTGGACACGTAAAGCAAAGCTTGGAGTTTCTCAAGGCAAGTGTCAAAGTCAATAAGACCAAGTACATCAGAAAACCTGTGGATTGAATGTAACAAAGGTTTAGAAAAAATGTGACTTTGCTGAAGCTATAAAGGATTATTTCCTTTTTCTCTAAGAGGTGTTTGTTCACAGTTGACTCAGCTATAAAATAATCACAGCCTTACAGATGTCATTCTGATGAGGTCCCTGCAGACTTTATAAAACTCTTACTACCACTGCATGTTGAGGTTGGTATTTATGTATTTATGTATGTATCAGTCACATAAAGACAATCATTTAAATCAGTCCTGTAGCTGCTTCATGGTATTAATCATTTCTGTCATGCCTTTCTTCCCCAAGTTCTTAATGTGAACAACATCCCTCATGAATGGCGGGCAGTGACACTCCTGGCCTGCGAGTCAGAAAACTGAAATTCTGGCCTACTGGATTTATGTTTTAAATTCCCATGGTCTCGTGTATGTGCTGCCACAATTACATGGATATTATAAATATTAGCAAGGAATATATTTTTAACACCTTTATTGGAGTATAATTACTTTACATTGTTGTGTTAGTGTCTGCTATATAATAAAGTGAATCAGCTATATGTATACATATATCCCCATATCTCCTCCCTCTTGTGTCTCCCTCCCACCCTCCCTATCCCACCCCACTAGGTGGTCACAAAGCACCGAGCTGATCTCCCTGTGCTATGTGGCTGCTTCCCACTAGTTAGCTATTTTACATTTGGTAGTGTGTATATGTCCATGCCACTGTCTCACTTCATCCCAGCTTACCCTTCCCCCCCCCCCGTGTCCTCAAGTCCATTCTCTACATCTGCATCTTTATTTCTGTCCTGCCCCTAGGTTCTTCAGAACCATTTTTTTTTTTAGATTCCATATATATGTGTTAGCATATGGTATTTGTTTTTCTCTTTCTGACTTACTTCACTCTGTATGATAGACTCTAGGTCCATCCACCTCATTAGAAATAACTCAATTTCATTTCTTTTTATGGCTGAGTAATATTCCATTGTATATATGTGCCACATTTTCTTTATCCATTCAGTATTTTAATGTTGTTTCCCTTCAATGTGCTAAATGTACACAAGTTAGATCTTTACCTTTTGGTGGAGTTACATTTCAAGTAACTCTGCCAGACAAGGTTAATATATTCTGAGAGGGATTATTTTTTAATGTATTAATGACCATAGTATTGAAATAATTTCATCACTACCATTCAGTATGAATGAATGGCTTGACTCAGTGAATTGTGAAAAAATGTCAATAAAAGCTTGAATCCCTGATAGAAGAAGCATATTTATAATAAATGTTATTGTTAATAGAAACTTTCTATTGTGGCTTAACTCGCTGTTGGTAACTCATACTACTTTTTTCACAGAATGTGTTAAAAGACCTCGGACACACCAAAACGCAGCTGGAGACCACTGCCTTTGACGTGCAGTTCTTCATCTCTGAACATGCACAAGATCTGTCTCCCACCCAAAGCAGACAACTGCTGAGGCTCTTAAATACAACTCAGAAGGGTTTCCTTGACGTGCAGGAATCAGTAACTACCCAGGTGGAACAGTTAGAGGCTCAGTTACAGCTAGAACAAGATCTCGATCGTCAGAAGGTCCGCCTCTCTTTGCGGAGTGGGAATTCTTGGTATTTAGGTCTTCAGTGTGAAACCTGTAATGTAAACCCTAGGGGTTGTGGATAAGAGAAGACAGGAGAGATTTTCTGGACTGGCAATGAGTGAACAGGGTATAATATAGCGATCCTACAATATATAAAAGTACTGTGTGCTATAAGAAGGCTATAATTAGTTGCTTTTAATTTTCATGACCTCCCTCAAACTACTGTTTTCAGAGGAGAGTTTTGATTTTTTTTCTAGGAGGAGGAAATGTAGATGCATTGAGAAATTTCTGGGGATAAATTGATGAACATGTGGATAGAGAAGGTTAAGGGTATCTTTTCCCTTTGGGAGGTGGGTGGGCATGGCAGGGTAGGGCCAGGCTCTGGAGCCAGGCTGCCTGAGTTTACACCCCATTTATACCACTCACTTGCTGTGGGACCCAGGGCAAGTCACTGAACCAGTTTTCTCATTGGGAAATTGGAAATCATAGCAGTGCTTGCCCGGTAGTATTGTGGGCACCAATGAAAGAAAGAATTTAAAACCCTCAGGACCTTGCCTGGCATGTGTCAGGCTCCTAGTCAACATGATCTATGGCTATAGAATAAATAACTAGTATGTATATAAAAGGAAAACAAAAGATGCAAGTAATGACTGAATTAATCTCTTAGGGTGATTTAACGAATTATATTGAGGTGGTCCATCCAATAGCAATAATGAGCAGAGGTGGGGATGGAATTAGCCACAGTGATTAAGGAGAGATATTGCGTGCAAGGCTCCTTTGATCACTTCTGGAAGCACAAGCATGGTCTCCAGCACGGTAACCTGTTTACACGTATCAAATATTTTAACAGACAAATCACGACTAACTTCTGTTTTGATATCATTTTGCAGAATTAATTGTGTGTGTCGCAGGTTTCAAGAGCTTCAGAAAGTGGGATGTTTCTTCCTGTCAGTCAGAAGCTCCATCTCTTACACATATGCGTGGCCAGTGTTCTGTTGAGCTGTCATCCAAACGGGATCTCCTTCCTTGTACATAAGACATGCTCTCACTTTCTGTGTACCTTGCTCAGCGTGTACCCCACTGCTATCATGTTTACAGCATACTTAGGAGAGCTTACATAGAGGAAGCTTGCAAAATGTGTTCTCGTAAAGAGCTATGACAGTAGTGAGTTGGTGGCCACATTCACGAGGCTTTGCTTTTGCTCCCTTCAGATGGTGGAGGAGCGTCAGCAGGAGTACAGAGAGAAACTCCAGGGCATCTGTGACCTCCTCACCCAAACCGAGAACCGCCTCATTGGTCATCAGGAAGCCTTCATGATTGGAGATGGCACGGCTGAGTTAAAGAAGTACCAGTCCAAGCAGGAGGTAGAATCTAGCTTTGCATTAGTGGGTTGAGTTGATGTTAAGACTGATTACAAGTATTTGGAAAGCAGTTCAGGTTATTGGAAAGTAGTCATCATTTTAGCTTTTCGGAGGCAAGGTGCACCCAAGACGCCCCCAGACCTGAGCTTGAAACTTTATACTAAGAGTCATACGTCCAGCTCCAACAAGCCAGGTAATTTTCCTGGCTTTTTTTTTTTTAGTGAGACATCGAGTGGAGGCGATATAAAGGAGATTTGATAGTGGAAATACCTTGTGTGATGAGTTAGAATTTGGATCTGTTGAAGCCCAACTCACTTGCAAATCAGGAGACATAGCCATGAGTTTGGGTTCTTTTTCTCTCTTAACCCCATCCTATTCCTTTCATTGTTCTCTGGAATTTGTTTTTTTTCACTGAAGGAACAAACAATAATGACAGATAAAGTTTTATTTTGGTGTCAGGAGAAAGAACATTCTCACTGTAACGAGATCATCCAGTCCCAGACTCTACACATTGTCAGCTTTGTACCTTAATCTCTCTGGGCCTCACTGTCTTTGCTCAAACTTCTACTGCCATGTTATTGTCAGACTCAAATAGATATTTTATGTAAAGTGACCAGCACAGTTAATGTCATATAGTAGTGGCTCAGTAAAGAGTGTCTCTTTCTTTATTAAAAAATATTTATTTATTTTAAAGTATAGTTGATTTACAATATTATATTAGTTTCAGATATACAACACAGTGATTCAACACTTAATATTGGGTTGGCCGAAAAGTTCGTTCAGGTTTTCCTGTAACATCTTACGGAAAGACCAGAACGAACTTTTTGGCCAATGCAATAGATGATACACCATTTAAAATTATTCTAACATATTGGCTTCATTCTCTGTGCTGTACAATATATCCTTGTATTTTTTTGTATTCTATACATAGCATTCATGGATTAGAAGAATTGATATTGTTAAAATGTGCATACCACTCAAAGAAATCTACAGATTCATTGTGATCCCTATCAAAATACCCATGACATGTTTCACAGAACTAGAACAAATAATCCTAAAATTTATATGGAACCACAAAAGACCCCAAATAGCCAAAGCAACTTTGAGAAAGAACAAAGCTAGAGTTATCATACTCCTGGATTTCAAACCATCCTACAATGCTATAGTAATAAAACAGTATGGTACTGGCACAAAAACAGACACAGAGATCAATGGAACAGGATAAATAGCCCAGAGATAAACTCACACAGCTATGGTCACTTAATCTACAGCACAGGAGGCAAAAATATGCAATGGGGAAAAGACAGTCTCTTCACTAAGTGGTGCTTGGAAAACTGAACAGTATCTCTTTCAATTCAAATACTTCCTAGAAAAATTTGGGGAGGCTTAAAATAAAACTATGGAGAAAAACAATATGCAGAGTTAAACATAGTACTCTATAGAGAATGAAAGTGTAAAGGAGGAAAAATTACATAAAGAACTCTAGACGAAGGAAAGCTGTAACTGTTAAGGAGAGATCTTACTCTGAGCTTCCTAGCAGCTAGGGCAAAGAAGCAAACATTTTATTTTATAGAGCTCTGGTATTTAGAAGAAGTCATCATCTTAGTATAGAAATTACATTAGGAATAATTTAGCTCATAACTTTGAGAACTATTTGTTTTTATCCTGAGCAGCAGATATATGTTAAAATTAAATGTTTAAAAACAGAACATATAATATTACCATGTGTTTAAAAGCTTTTATAAATGTACTCACATAATGTAAAAAAATCTGGTATGTGCAAATATGTATAGATTACATTTATAAATACTTAATTGTTTTCAGTGTTTTACAAACCACATCCATTTGTTAAACTTGCAAATCTCATACCTTTCTTTAATGTTCTCTGAGGTTTCAAATTATATTAAATATTGTGATTTAAATAAACCAACTCAAATTAACAGAGTATTGAATATGCTTTAACAACCTGTATGTGCTAGATTCTTCTCTGCCCCCTCTACCCTGTTTTAGAATTATAATTGTGGAAGAATTAAATAGGTAGTAATTTACTAAGATTTTATTTTTCTTTTGTGTTATAAGGAATTACAGAAAGATATGCAAGGAAGTGCACAGGCATTGGCAGAAATAGTGAAAAACACAGAGAACTTCTTAAAAGAGAGTGGTGAAAAACTGTCACGAGAGGATAAGGCTCTGATTGAACAGAAACTTAATGAAGCTAAGATAAAGTGTGAACAGCTTAATTTAAAGGCGGAACAGTCGAAAAAAGAGCTGGATAAAGTTGTGACGACAGCAATCAAGGAAGAAACGGAAAAGGTCCTTATTCAAATATGTGGTACCCTGTTCTTACGGCTTTGTTGAAAATGATGAGTGTAACAGCGCCTTGATTTATTATGTGGTATCAGGTGGTCGTAAGTGATGATTAGCACCAGAGACTAGAATTCTGGGTTTTCATGTAGGCAATTGACCAAATACTACAAAGTTTGAAGAATTGGCTTTGTTGAACTTTAAAAAAAAAAATTTTATTGAGGTATAGTTGATGTGCAATATTATATGTGTCAGGTGCACAACATAGTGATTCATAATTCTTAAAGGTTTACTCCATTTAGAGTTATTATAAAATATTGGCTATCTTCCCTGGGTTGTACAGTATATCTTAGTAGCTTATTTATTTTATACATAATAGTTTGTAGGCTTTGTTAAACTTTTAAAAACAATTTAAGTGGGATTGTCAGGCTTTCTACTTGTGAAATGTGTGAGGTCCATTAAGTACAGTTAAAACTTTGGAATGTGTTTTTAAGAACAGTGGAAACTTCAGGGTAACTGCCTGTTGCTGTAAGGCTTAATTTCAGTGTGTTCAGTTTTCATTGTGGGTCTGGTTTAATTTCCCTGCTCTGATTTTCAATGATCTAAGTATTTGCTTTTGGAAAGTCTTAACACTCTTGCCTCGGCCCACATTCAAGGTTATCTATTGTGACCTTTCCTGCCCAGGTTGCAGCTGTAAAGCAGCTGGAAGAGAGCAAAACCAAAATCGAAAACCTTTTGGACTGGTTGGCAAATGTTGACAGAGACTCAGGAAGGGCAGGGATGGAACAGAAACAGGTCATTGAACAGAACGGGACTCATATTCAAGAGGGTGACGGCAAGTCGGTGATGGGAGAAGAGGATGAAGTTAATGGTAACCTGTTGGATATGGATGTTGATGGGCACGTAGCGACCACCCAGGAGAACCTGAACCAGCAGTACCAGAAGATGAAGGTGAGTGGTTTTAAACAGATGATCTTGTTAAAGTCTATTTTCAGGTCTGTAAAGACAGGAAGCACTTAGCACGTGAGTTATCTTTTCAAAGCTCAGGGACCCTTGAGAGTAAAGTCCTTGTTTTAGGGTCATCAGTATGTCCATGTAAGTTATCGTGAGAATTCTAAGCAAGTGAAAAACAGTGGGAAATACATCATTGGATGTGGTGTTCTTCTCCGTGAAGCAGCGTTGTAAGGAATTAATAGAAATAACAATAATAGCTAATGTTCGTAAAGCAGTGACAGTGGACCAGGCACTCTTCAGAGCTCTTCCCATCCTGACTCATTACTGTGTTCATTTAGTTCTCCCCACCACTCTGTCAAATGAGAATATCATTATTATGGTGATGAAATTATTATTATTAATGTTATTCTCATTCTCATTTTACAGTTAGGGAAGCTGTAACTTACAGAATGAGGTGTCTTGCCTGAGGTTACACTTCTAGTAAGGGGTGGAGTTGGGATTTTAAACTAGGCTGTGAGCTCAGTCCCTCTGCTAAATTCCAGCCCGGGCTTGCTGTGCCCTCCTGAGTTTACTCAAGTTCTCTCCAGACTTCAGGTCATCTTTTTGGTGAAGGCTGTGGCTGAGAAGAGGAGTGAAAATTCACTGCATGAAAAATCTAGGGCTAACATTAATGCTGCTACAGGAGCCAAGGGAACATTTGAAAGCCATTTTTAAAGAGTCACATAGTTGATCATTTTATTTCAGTGTGTGGCTTTTGATGGGCAGATGCCTGGGCCTCGGGAACATTTGCAATTCTGTTGTTTGCCTCCGAGTCTTTGTCTTTGGAGTCTTGGGAATAGAATGCCCTCTGTGAAGCTCTTCTAGTACAGGAAGTAGAAAGGAAACCAGAAGAGCTGGGATATTCATTACATCACAATTTCAAGGGGCTATTCCAGAACCTGACTGTAATTGGGTCTTAAAATGAAAAATCTAATGAATTCCTAAAGGAACCTGTGAGTCAGGTACAAAGGAGTCAGGAAAGGTTAGTAACTTGACCAAAGGAGTGAAAAATACCAGGGTGGACCCAGACATACAGGTGCCTTACCGGAAACACTTGTTTTTAGCCACAGCATGAAGTTTGCCTTCTGAACTTTTCACTGCTAAGAGTATGAGAATCTGAAAGTGCTTCACAAATTCCTGCTCTCCTGGCAAAGTGGAGAGATGGCCCAGAGGCTCGGGAGACACGAGGGCTCTCGTACTAACTCTCTGCGCTACGTGTTCTGGGCCCAGCCTGTCTCCCCTCATCTGTAAAAGGAAGGGATGGGTCAGGTGACTTTATAGGTATTATATACATCTGTCTGACCACGGAGATGGTGTATGAATATAATTCAGATACCGAAGAGAGAGAAAAGCCTGCGGGAGAAAAGTTATTTAGACAAAAGTATTTGTCCTGTGCCCACTGTGTGTCAGGTGCTGTCACAGACAAGGGAAAAAGGATTGATGAGTGTTCTCGGCTGGCGGCTGGGATCAGACTTCGCGGGAACAGCTGTCCCACAGCAGTGCTTCTTGGCCCTTTTCACTTGATGGCATAGAATGATATTTTCTCAACCCCTGAGTGCTCTGTTCTAGGTAGTGAGCAAAGTAAATTCCCTGTCTTGGTGCTTGCCTGCTGGGGGGTGACGATAATAGGGCAGGCAGTAAACATCCAAATTCTGTGGGATGCTGGAAGGTGGTAACTTTTTGCCAAGTTAGGTACGGGTGGGCAGATGGGGTGGGACCACCTTTCAGGGTTAATAGCCTCGTCCAAGTAGGTCCACATGGGGGGATGAGATTCCTGCAAAGACTCAGAGGAGGTAGGGGTTGCAGGCAGGTGTCTGAGGGGAGAGCTGGAACCAGACAAGAGAGCAACTAGAGAAAGAGGTCCAGATGTGCCCACGGGTGGGGGTGGGGTAGAGGTGGGAGGCCGAGTGTGTGGTGTAGGGAAGGGGGAGGGCCAGGTCGGAGAGGGAGCTCGGAGGTGATGGGATCAGGCTGTATGGCTCCACTTCAGACATTACAAGAAATGTGGAAAATGGCCCAAAAGGATTACTATGCTTTTTTTTTTTAATTGAAGTATAGTTGATTTACAATGTTGTATTAGCTTCTGCTGTACAGCAAAGTAATTCAGTTATACATATGTATGCATTCTTTTCTATATTCTTTTCCATTATGCTGTTTACCACATTTTAATGGCATATTGGGGTGGATGGAAGAAGCTGGTTATGGCTGGAGAGGAAGGGACTCTAGCCACTGAGGCCCACACAGCTGAGGGCTGAGGGCGGGTAGCTGTGCACACCTGTGACCTTTCTGCCCCACACCTGTGACCTGCCAGACGCTCTGCTCTTGCCTCCAGGGTGGACTTTGATCCCTGACATGTACCGGGCTCAACAGGCAGCATTCTCTGTGTGCGGTTTCCTGTGCTCCTTTCAGCAAACCTGTGATGTGTAGGGTTATTGTCCCTTTTTCCACATGCAGGAAACTGCGACCCAGTCAGCTGAGTAGCTCCAAGATGCTCCTTTGTTATATGTGTTCCTTTAACTTCCTTTGGGCTTCTCCGAATGTATGTTGTTCTTGCTTACTGATGATCGTAGTGTTTTTATAGGTTTCAAATTATAGATTCTTTTTTTCCTATTAAATATCTTTTCAGGATCATTTCCTAAGAAAAAATACTGTACTTCCGTGATCAATAATTAGGTAAAGACATTGACAATCCCTTCAGGGGGCTCGTAGGGAAGGGATGAGTAAAATGAGAGCAGATTGTAGATGCTTGTTTTAAGGCTGGAACAGAAATTCGTTCCATTTTTTCCAACCTTCTCAAAAACAGTACTTTCCAGAGAAGATTGGAAATTTTAAAATTAGATTTTAAAATTAGCTGCTCACAAAGCAGCTTTTGCTTTTAGGAAGTTCACCATTAAGAGGGAAACAGCGGGCACCCTAGACAGGTTGATGGGAAGCAGGCCTGCGGGTCCTGGGTCTGTGGGTCCTGCATCCACATGATGCCTGATCTGCTCTCCCGCAGGCCCAGCATGCGGAGCTCGCGGCCCAGCACCAGGCTGTCCTTGTGGCCACCCAGGCGGCCCAGGCCTTGCTGGAGAAGCAGGGCCACCACCTCTGCCCGGAAGAAA
Source organism: Delphinus delphis (assembly GCF_949987515.2). NCBI lineage: Eukaryota > Metazoa > Chordata > Mammalia > Artiodactyla > Delphinidae > Delphinus > Delphinus delphis. The sequence continues at coordinate 43,866,185 of NC_082692.2, read as the reverse complement.
AGGAGAAGCTGCAGAGGAACGTCAAGGAGCTGAAGGCGCATTATGAAAGCGCGCTGGCCGAATCGGAGAAGAGGATGCGGCTGACCCACTCCCTGCAGGAGGAGCTGGAGAAGTTCGACGCCGACTACGGCGAGTTTGAGCAGTGGCTGCAGCAGTCAGAACAAGAGCTGGAGAACCTGGAAGCAGGTGCCGACGACCTCGGTGGTCTGACGGCCAAACTGAAGAGGCAGAAGAGCTTCTCGGAAGATGTCATTTCGCACAAAGGTGACTTGAGGTACATCACGATCTCTGGGAACAGAGTGTTGGAAGCAGCCAAGTCTTGCAGCAGGAGAGAGGGAGGCGGCCGGGCTGAGCAGGGCCACCTGGATACCTCTGCCACCCACAGGGAAGTCCAGGGCAGGCTAGACCGTGCCACTGACCGCTTCAGGTCCCTCTACACGAAGGTAATTTCATTTTTTTTAAATTGAAGTACAGTCCATTTACAATGTTGTGTTAATTTCTGCTGTACAGCAGAGTGTTTCAGTTATACATATATATTCTTTTTCATATTCTTTTCATTAAGGTTTATCTCAGTATATTGACTATAGTTCCCTGTGCTATACAGTAGGACCTTGTTGTTTATCCATCCTTATATAATAGTTTGCATCTGCTCATCCCAGACTCTGAATCCTTCTCTCCCCACCCCACTCCACCTTGGCAACCACAGGTCTGTTCTCTATGTCTGTGAGTCTGTTTCTATTTCCTAGATAACTTCATTCGTGTCATATTTTAGATTCCATATATAAGTGATATCATATGGTATTTGTCTTTCTCTTTCTGACTTACTTTACTTACTGTGATAATCTCTAGGTCCACCCATGTTGCTGCAAATGATATTACTTTGTTCATTATTATGCCTAAGCAATATTTCATTGTATATATGTACCACACCTTCTTTATCCATTCATCTGTCGGTGGACATTTAGTTTGCTTCCAAGTCTTGGCTATTGTAAATAGTTCTGCTATGAACACAGGGGTGCACGTATCTTTTTGAATTATAGTTTTCTCAGGGTATATGCCCAGTAGTGGGATTGCTGGGTCATATGGTAGCTCTATTTTTAGGTTTTTAAGGACCCTCCATAGCGGCTGTATCAATTTGCATTCCCACCAACAGTGCAGGAGGGTTCCCTTTTCTCCACACCCTCTCCAGCATTTATTGTTTGTGGACTTTTTGATGATGGCCATTCTGACCGGTGTGAGGTGATACTGCATTGTAGCTTTGATTTGCATTTCTCTGATAATTAGCGATGTTGAGCATCTTTTCATGTGCCTCTTGGCCATCTGTGTGTCTTTGGAGAAATGTCTATATTTTTCCTTCCCATTTTTTGATTGGGTTGTTTGGTTTTTTGTTGTTGAGTTGTATGAGCTGTTTGTATATTTTGGAAATTAAGCTCTTGCCAGTTGCGTCGTTTGCAAATTCCGTAGGTTGTCTTTTCATTTTATTTATAGTTTCCTTTTCTGTGCAATAAGGTAGTTTCATTTTAAGGCATGAGGAATCTGTGCGTGTAGTTTTCGTTCTGTCCTCTTTAGTTTTGGAATTAGAAGCAAGAAATCTGAAAACTGAAGCAGGGAAAATAAAGTATTTTCATCCTACTTCCCTCAGTCTTATTCATCTGCTTTACTTCTGAAAAATATGTTTAAAGATTAGGAACGTAAAGTTATTTATTAAGTTCATTTGGAGTGATTTCCAGGCAGCCCTAGCTGTAAAACTCTGTAATACCTGTTTTGCCCAGCAGGTGGCGAGTATATTTTGAGTCTAAACAGAGTGGTTTGCTGTTTGCAGCCTCTGAAGCTTGAGAACTGAAGCCTCCTCTCAGATAATTCCCTTCACAAGGAATTCGCTTTACACATATATTTGGTCTGTGTATTATTTTAATACTTAATAGCTAACAGACTGTTTCAATTTTATTATTCTCGTGGACCAGTAAGAGAGTTTTGTTTTAAAAAAAAGCAAAACTGAGAAAACATGTCCCTGTTTAGAATATAAGCTGACCAGGCTGCACAAATGTCTTGAAAAGCATCGTTGGCTGTTGGCCTTGGCTTCCTTCTGGTCTAGATTATTTGCCCTCCTTGTGTCTTGTGCAGCATATAGAAGTGATTTATGAAGCATCTTGAAAACCTTTCCATCTGATGCATACTATACACGTGGTGTGTAAAATCCGTGGAGACGAGCCCCCTCTGATGATTGACACCTAAACCCTTCATTCTGGATTAAGATCCAGCCCTCATGCAGATGTTTTTGAATTGGTTAGTTTTTGACTTGTTAGAGGAAGCATCTTCCTATAAAGGAGAAAATCTTCACCCTACAGTTTTTGCTCACTTTGGTTGAAATCTGGTGTTTTACAGGTGGCGTAACCCATAGGTCCTGAAGATTATATATAAAAGCAGTGGATTTTAATCCCCACCCTTCTCTCTTTCGATTTTCAGTGCAATGTCCTTGGGAATAACCTCAAAGATCTGGTGGATAAATACCAACACTATGAAGATGCTTCATGTGGGCTTCTCTCTGGGCTCCAGGCTTGCGAGGCCACGGCGAGCAGACACTTATCTGAACCTGTTGCCGTGGACCCTAAAAATCTGCAGAGGCAGCTAGAAGAGATGAAGGTAAAGAAAAGAGGGAAAAGAGAGATCCAGCCCCAAGGTAGTCCCGTGGAATGCCCTCCGCTCTCCCCCATTTTTGTGATCATTCCCCCAAGGGCAGGGGAGGAAGGGATGGGAAGATGTGTGTCTCCCTCTGGGGGGAGTTACAACTTGACGTCTGTTCGTTTCTCTTTCTTCTACTGTGGTTTAGCTGGTCTGACATTGCTGTCATGGTTCGTATTCCCAACCTCCTCATCCCCAGACAAAGACCAGTCCTGCCTGGGCCACTTGTGATCTTTACAAATACGAAATTATTTTTCGTATTTTATATTGGAGTGTAGCCGATTAACAATGTTGTGATAGTTTCAGGTGCACAGCAAAGCAACTCAGCCATACATATACATATACATGCACCCATTCTCCCCCAGACTCCCCTCCCATCCTTGTTCATTGTCTTCTCCTGCATTACCACCAAGCTCCACAGGGCAGATGCTTGGTCTGTTTTGTTCACTGCTGTATCCCTGGGCCCTTGTAGGTCCTTGATGAACATTTGTTCATGAATGGACCGGGGGACGGAGAGGGTGTCACTGTCACACTCCGTGTGGGTTCCTGTTGGGTTACCCCCAATTCACAGAAGTACACACTTCAGTTATCACCTTTCCCACTTCTCAGAGAGGCCACCTGCCCTTTTGAACATTCAAACTTGATGGGGGAATTGTGTAAATATCTCAGCCCCACCCACAGTGGCAGAGAGAGTCTAGCCATTTCTTACATTCCAAGCATATTTTAAAATCCTCATGTGAGGGGAGAGAAGTTTTGAAAAATTTTATTCTTCTTCCATGTGACCAATAATTTTGAGTTTGAAAGTTTCATGTCTTAAATCTTTTCTGTACTTCCTTTTAGCAGGTGGGTAGCAATAGCTCATTTCTGCCTAGATAGAAAGCAAACACTGTAATGCCAGTGAAACTACTGCCTTTCAGAATTTGGTTGCATCTGTTAGTTAGAGTCAGAAATCATTATTGTGCGTTAACAAGGGAAGCAGATACCCTACTGACTTAGTTTAATGTTAGGTATTGCCTGAGACCAGTGTCTTCTGGCTGGAAGAAAGCTGTCTTACCCTGGGGTGAACTGTGGCAGGTTAAGGCCAAGCAGAGAGAAGTGGGAGGAAGTGTGGGGTGAAAGGAGGAAAGAGGGGCTGGGGCCGAAAGGATGGAGAACTCTGTGTTTTCCTGGGCTGGAGTTTACCCAGTGCTACACAGGCACCAGGGCCATGTCCTGGGCCAGGTCAGCCCTGACGTTGATGCAGCTTCTGCACTTCAGGGGTGCATTTTCAGTCTGGAGGCTTTTTTTTTTTTTTTTGGTTTGGTTTTTTCTCTCTCTTTCCGACAAGCCCAAGAACAGATCTGTCTTAATGAAGCTTTTGGTCCCCACGGGATGACGGGTCCAAGGGCAGTATATGTTGGCAGAGGAGATGTTGTGACATAAAGGCCATTATTTTAATAGGAACTGCCAGGAGCGGCATAACTATTAAGATTGCTTGTATTACATTTAATTAGGAAGTTAGGTATTTTTAGCATCGGAAACTGTGAAATAGACATAGCACATTTTAAGTTAGGTCTGTATTAACAAACTGATTTACATCCTGTGTAAAAAGTAGTTTTAATGTAACTAAAAGAAAAAAAAACAAACAAAAAATTAAATTGAATGCTATGGCTTTTTAATGAAATGGAAACATGGATTAATTCTAGAACTGGAATACTACCTTGGTATGTGCTGAGGAAAAAAGACTCCTCTAGTTCTCAGGCAGCCAAAGAAATAGAAAAAGAGTGCAACGTCTCAAAGGAGAATTAATTCCAATTAAGCCGCCAGCATAATTTTAGAATTAAATGCGTGATTAAAGTTGTTCCTGGCATATGGATGTGTTTTCCGCAAAGATGATCTCAGCAGGTAGAGAGGATACATTTTTATGAGGATTAAGGAGTCCTCCATTTCTTTCATTTTTATTACCCACATCTTACAATCATTTTTCTTTTAACAGTAATACAAACACATAAGACTACTACCAAACAATCAGTCTTTTCTACATTTACAATACTCACTTCTACTTATATTCTGTTGTATGATAAATGTAATTTGGGACACTCAGTGGGTGCATTTGAAATATTTTTTGGCCAATAACACATTGCTACTAGCATGATTTTTTAAAGTGGCTGTTGGCTGTGTTGTCAGCAGTCTGATACCCCTGGGCTAGAATGATGCTCTTCATAATCAGTGGACAAAAACTAGATTTTAGCTTCATACAAAGAGCACAGAAAGGCAGGATCCTGGGACCCTTCTAGAGGTCTGGGTTTGGAGCCAGGCATGGGGCCAGGGAACATTGACATGGCTTGCTCTGATCTCTGGGAGGGTGATGAATGTCGGGAAACTTTTATGAGCTGGACGAGTACCCACGGCTTTGTCAGCTTCACCCTTTTCTGGTCCAGGCTGGAGACCAAGGTCATCATCTTTCAGTGTTCCCTGTCACAGATGCTTCTTTCACGTTTTGATTTCATTGAAATCCATTAAAAACAATATATGGCACCCATTTGAATACTTTAATTTGCAGTTTTGTCCCGAAGTAGTGTTATAAACCACTACCACAGCTAAATTAAACCTGATAACGTTAGGAACTAAAAACTACTGACTCTCTTGAACATAATTATGAAGAGAAAAGGCATAGGATGTTTTGAAGAGAAGAGGTGAAGAAGAGATGCTTTTCTTGTAATCCATTTCTAAGTTTTAGGATGGTAGGTAGGGCCATCTTTGGTACTAGATGTTTTGTAAAACCATGATCACTTTTAAATAAATTTATTCATTCAAAGACATTTATGTTCTAGGCCCACTGTTAGGGTTTTAACCCCTTTGTGTCTTCAAAAAACCTATCTCTGTCCTTGGGGAACCCACATTCTAAAAAATAATTTTTGGAGGTGCCTTTAAATTTATTTCATTTCCTGTATAACTGTGTGATGCAAATAAGCTGTACGTGTGGCTTAGACTTCAGTCCGTTTATAGGTAAAGTTCCTATTTTGAGGAATTTCTTACACTTAACTGCAACTAAACTTGTGGGAGAATTTCCCAAACTGATGCAGATTCTTTGGCCTCTGAGAACAATTGTAGGATCTGGTATTCAGATCACAGATCCCATGCTGGTCATAGATTGTTGGGCCTTTGGACATATGCACAGCTGCCTGTATATTATCACAGTTTCTTGGATGTGAGAATTAATTGAGGAAAATTTTGCCATTGGCTTTAGACATTTGCTTTTTTGTTGTTGTTGTTGAAGGCTGAAATGGAGGGGGATCTTTTAAAACCTTACACTTGATATCTTCATTTATTTACTTATTCATTCAGTTGTTTATTCCAGAAACTTTCGTTAATGCCATGTGCCCAGCACTGGGCTAGGCAGTGATAATAGAAAGCTGAATACTATCAATTTCTAGTTCTCAAGGAGGTTCCAGTTTGATAGAAGAGACAAATCAGTGCAGTGTTATTCACAGGGCATGTGTGGGAACTTCTGGGGGCAGTGCTCCAACTCGAGGTGAGGAGAGACAGGGAAGAAGGCCTCCCAGCTGAATGTTACAGGTAAGAGCCAAGCTCAGGGTCGCCTCCCAAGGTCTGTGTGTAGAGATGCTAGGGCCTTGGGTCCAGCAAGAGCAAGTCGCTGAGGGATAGCTGTGTCGTGGGATGCTTCTGGAACAGGAGGGGGAGAAAGATGAGATTGAAGATAGAATTAAGAAATAGATTCCTTTGGACAATTGATGGCAGGCTCCAGTATCCCCTTTATTCTGAAGCAAGAGGAAGCTATGAACGATTTTAAGAGGGGAGTGGTGCAGTCAGGTATGTGCCTTCCATAATACATATCAGGGGCTGTATGAGGGGAGAGACTGGAGGCAGGGGCACAGTTAGGAGGCTTTTTCCAGTTCAATGAGAGATTGTCCTGTAGTGATTCAGATATACAGAACCAGAGCCATATTTGAAAAAAATATTAAGCAGGTGAAATTGTCAGGGCTTGCTGGTTGGTTTGCAGGTGGGAAGGAAGGAAGAGGCTCAGGTACCACC